>NW_021604579.1:14998343-15055537 GCF_004785775.1 Grammomys surdaster
CGAGAGACAGAGAGAGACAGAGAGAGAGAGAGAGAGAGAGAGAGAGAGAGAGAGAGGTGAAAGAGGAGGGGATGATATGGGAAGAATGGGGAAGAGTCAAGACAAGAGAAATATTCCAAGCCAGCCTGCAGTGTTTTAGCTATCCTGGGTGTCTACAGACTCTTGGATCTCTCTTGGATCTCTTGTGGATCTTGCAGACTCTGGTGAGCTGTCATAGCCCACACAGAAGCAACAATGTATCCTGGATAAACTGGTGATTTATAAGCAAAGCAATAGTCCTTGCTGTGTTAAGCCACTTTTAAGGTGGTCTGTTATAGAGTAATCAACCACCAAGGTATTACCAGGCACATAGGCAACTCATCACCTGTTCTTATTCTCACAGTAGTGGTTTTTACCACTTTATTGCCAACGAGGAAAATGAGGGCCAAAAAGAAAACATAGTTAGTCCATATCACACCAACAGCAAATGAATCAGAACTCATATGCAAATAGTTTCAACTGTAAAAATGTATGTGCTTTACAAAGGCAGAGAGCCAGCACACAGTGCAGAAGGCTCTGCCTACATGCAGGGTCTCATACCGGTAATGACCTGAAGGTCACAGGGATCCATCAATGCCAGTCTGAAGCCATTGGTCACCTAATGAAAACTGTGGCTTCAGCGCAAGCTGCAAAAGGTTATTCTAGCTAGGACAGATCAGGCTTTTGACAGTATGTGTTGCCTAGTGACCAAGGATGCATGTCTCATGTTTTATCTTAAACAAAAGCTGGCTTCCTTGACTGCCTCCAGATACTTGAAGTCAAATCATAGAGAAAGGACAGAAAGAATTTGCTACTAGCTAAGGATCCTTTTGTTACAGTGGTTACCCTGCCCTGAATAATATAGTATAAGGTGCCAAGGAGAAGAGCAATTTAATGTCGTTCCTGCTTTGAAAAGAGTCTGAAGCATTCATGTGGACAATGGAGTGGTGGGGCAAGAGCCACAACACCAGGAGAGTGCTTCAGGGTCCATCCACCCTTTGGTAAGTAAGACAGACTAAAACTGGAAGAGAAGGTTGTATTCTGCAGATTCCCTAAAGCAATTACTAAGGTCTTAGTCGGCTCCAGGGTTCTTCTAAGCCCCTCCCATCATATTAACTCATTTCATCTTCACAATAAAGCCAGGAATTAGCCATCAGCCCACTTCATAGACAGGGGAATTGAGGCTTGTCTACGTCAACTAATTTGGCTGGGGTCAGTGGGTTTCACTCTGACAATGATGGTGATGTACCAGGCTCAGCTTGTTCAAATACTTCAGGCTGTCTGCAGGGAGGAAGGAGCTCTCTCCTTCTAGTGAGTTTATTTGAGGCTGGCTCTGGTACTTAAAGTCTCCACTAAATGTGAACAATTACTTCATTATCTACTTTATCACAATCCATCAAACACTCTTACCCAGAGGTCAAATTAACACTTTTATCATCATAACAATAGTATTGCAATTCTAGGCTGAAGGCGGCTACTAATTGCCCCAGCCGCTCTGAGATAATAAAGCCCAGCAAATGATAAAGTACCTGGGCTCCAGGACCCCAGCTCCCCCTTCCTGATGGATGAGTTCAGATGTCTCCAGATCTGTCCTCATGGAATGAATCTCGTGCTACTTTCTCGGGGTTTGCTTGATGTGTAACATTCTTGCTCAGCTTCCTTTCCTTGTTAATCTCATATCCATATTTCTATGTTACCCTCCCCTCTCCCAAAGCTTCCAAAGGATTATCATTGAATAATTATGGTTTCTGGTCTCTGGGCCTGCCTGCAGAAAATCTGACCTAGAATGGCTTTAAAACCCTGAGTTCATGGCCCTAAAGAAGTAGTCCTGGCCAGACATGGTGCTGCACTTGGGACACACAGACAAGTATTATACACTCTGTATTATACACTTAGTTCCAGGACATCCAGGACTGTGTAGAAAGACCATGTCTTTAAAAAAAATAGATCTGTTAACTTGCTTAAGTCCTAATTATATTTTTAGATTATTTTGTTATAGAAAAGTTATACTCCCTGACTAATACATTTATACATCTATTTCTATGATGTATGTATGTATGTATGTATGTATGTATGTATGTATGTAGATAGATAGAGATAGAGAGAGAGAGAGAGATGCATGCATATGTATATATAATATATATTATGTGTATGTACAAAACAGAGAGTTTATTCAGTACTGTTCATATTCTGAAGAGTTTGTGGTCCTCATATGGAGAAAAGATTTGATAAAACCAAAAATAAGAAACCTCATGGAAAGGTTTTTGAGGAAGTACAGGTAAAGGTAACACTGATCTGGTGGATAAATCAAGACAGGACTGTAACGACTTTCACAAGCATGGACCCTTCTCTTGGTCCCCAAGATCTCTAGACAGTAACAGCCCAGAAGAAACTCAGCATCTCCATCTTTAGTCTGTATCTGTCTCCTTTGCTGCCTTAAACTCTGGCTCGGGTTCTGGCTCCGCCGGACACAAGCTATCCAAGGAGTGTTTCCTAAAACTGGTCGTCCTCCTCATTCAAAGCTAAAAACTCCAAGGTAAGAGGTAGGTATTTTCAAGACTTATAGAATCATCATAATTATTAGATTATTGACTGCCAGAGTTTTACAATGTCCTGAGTTAGAACAGCACCTAGACACCTCCAGCCATTGTCTAAACCCTGAGGAAGCATCCTGTCACTGCCCCAGACTATCTCCATTTTTGCCCCTGTGATCTATTCTGAGTGGCTGGCTGCCTCCCCAGCTTATCTCAAGTTCCAGGCAACCATTTCCACTGATACCAGCAGGACCTCACGGAACCAGACCTGAGATAATGCTCAGCCAGACCAGTCTGACTTCTTGACTATGCATGAATTCTGTCCCTCTAGTCTACTTTGGTTCCTCTCCTGTATATTCCAAGACTGTCATTAGTTCCTTAGAGAGATGGACTCCCTGTTACCCAATCTGCCCCCTGGTGCAACTGCGCGGAGAATAATTTCCTTTATTACATTCACGGCCACTGCTACTTGTCTGCTCTTAGTCAAATCAGGCAAGTAGCCGAGCTTGGTTTGCCTGATGTTCTGTCCAGGACTCCAGTAACAGCATTTAGAGATGGAATGAAAAGAATGTACTGATGGATTGTACGTGGGGAGGTGAGTGTGGAAAGAATCTCAATGATCCTTTGGTCCAGGGCTGGTGATTAAATAGTCTACACACAGTGTATAGATCACTTAATTGTACTAGAAGTTGATAATATAACAAATCTCTAATTAGTTTGCCTGTGGCACTATCTTAGTTCATTGTCCATAATTGCTCTTACATTTTTCAAAAGTAAAGTAAAAAGAAACCAGCAGAGAATCCTGAGTTTCCAATCAAGTGCAGAGCTACAGCCAAGGTCCTTTATCCTTGCACACACACAACTTGGCTTGTCGGGCTTCCTCCTATCCAAACCTCCGTTTGCATGGACATCTGCTGAGACTCAACTGATGTGGTGTTGCTGGAGGGACTAGGATTTATAGACCAAAGAGGACTATTGCATTCTGGGAGGATAAGATTCATACCAGTTTGTGGAAGTGTGCTGGGACAGTGAATACAAGGTCCTTGCTCCCAAAGAAAGCCCAGCTGAAGCCCTGAGCTATGAGGCCTCTCAGAGTTCATTTTGCACATAGTTACATATGCATTTGGGCAATGTCAAAAGATACTTACTTGAAGGCTTAATTCTACTGTCTCTCTTCCTGACTCTTACATTACCACCACTCTAGTTTTCTTTCCTTCTTTCTTTCTTTCTTTCTTTCTTTCTTTCTTTCTTTCTTTCTTTCTTTCTCTCTCTCTCTCTCTCTCTCTCTCTCTCTCTCTCTCTCTCTCTTTCTTTCTTTCTTTCTTACTGGCCACCTACCCTATTGTCACCTACCCTATCCTATATCACCTCTCTACTGAACTTTAGCTCCTGTAACCCTATCCTTTATCTCAGGCATTCCTGATAACTTGTTAATACTGCAGGGACTCTCTTTGTGTGAGCTCTTCTCAGAAGCAGGAAATCATCCACCCAAGAGTTCACCTTTCAAATGCAAACCATGCCTTCTAGAACTCAGGCTCCAGCCACCTCCTGTCTCAAACTCACACCCCAGAACATTGTCCTTAATGCCAGACAGAAGAGACAGCCTCTCTACTCACCCCCACCCCACGAACTTGTGAATTTACTCATAGATGCCAGTCCTAATCCCCTGCTTAACCTGTCCACCTGCTCCTTACAACTTATTCCCAGGTATTTTGTTATTAACTGTTCTTTGTTGGTCTATTGACACTGCCATTACTAAGTAAAAATAAACCATATATTCTACAAAATTTCTCCCCTGCTCAGTCTTCAGTTCCATCTCCAATGCTCCACATCTAATCTCTTTTTGAGCTGACAGGAGCCATTCTACACTCTTCTTCCCTCATACATCCCTTTCCCTGGAGCCAACAAGGTGCAACAAAGCACAGTAATGAAGGGTCCAGATTTGTGTGGCAGAACGTCTGGGTGACCGGAGGATGATTGTTCTACTTCTCTGTGCCCTCTTCCTCCTCTGTACATAGGGAAACTAAAAGTACACATTTTAAGGAGCAATCGTGAAGATTCCTGAAAATGAATGCAAAGTGTTTATAACAGTACCTGGCATGTAAAAATTCATTAGCTGTCAGTTACCACTATCATCAATTGTTAGCGAGCAAACATGAACTGTACTAGTAAAGCTGCTTTGCCACTGACTTCCACATCCTTAAAGCATGGGGTGGGCAGCAGCAAGGAGTGATTGCATATTCATAAGTACCTCCAACCAAATTAATTGATAGGGCACGATAGTAATAAAGGGAATTAATTTCCATTTTAATAACTTCACATGCTACATGTTAAGTATAGGTCCACATTACCAATGGTCACACGGTTTCCCCTTTGCATCTGTTCCGTGTTGATTATGATGTCAGAAAAGCAAAAGTTAAATCCCCTTTTTCAGAGAGGAAAAAAAATCTAATTTAATAACATCGCAATCCTGTTGAAAGCAGGATTAAATCTTAATAAGGGTGGAAGGATGTTGTGTTTCATGTCTATCCCTCTTGAAGCCTTGGCAACTTGTTCAGGGATACAGACCATGTTGTCAAAGGACTTCACAGCTCAGCCCTGGCCTCATCTGCCAGCATCCAGGATGTCACGGAGTCTCTGATGGTGCTGACACTTGTATTTGCACATTTCCCAACCCAGTGCTTTTTCTCATTAAAGCGGCTTGGTTCTGTAACTTCCCCCAGTATGGATGAAGATAAAATGACTCCTAACTTTTATTTTGACCTTATAAAACTATATAATTGGTTCAGAACCTTCAGGCTAAATGCATTTCTTTTGGATTAAGGACCTTAGTCTAAGGAATCATAGAGTTAAAAATATACCATATGCCCTAAGAGAATTCACTCATCAACCAATATTCTCCTGGAATGTATGAAAGCTTGGGTCTAAGGGCAGCTTCATAGTTTAGCTTTTGATGTATTCTTTTTTGTCCTCTTAGGAAAAAAATTATAAAATCTCAAAGTGTCATGAGCCATGTGTCTCAACCATCTCTTCTCTCTCTCACAGACTGCAGAGACTCCTAGTTAGACCCATACTTGACTGATATCAAGGGACCCTCAGACTGGCCCTCATCTGATCCCCAACCTCTTTGTCCCTCCCTTTTCATATGTGCATATCACTTATTCCAGACTTCCCCATAATAGCCATGTTATTATCCAGCTCTGCATCTTTGATAGTATGTCACAGACTATATGAACTATTCTTTCTTTTAGGATTATCTGTGCCTCCCACTTCTCTTCATACAGTACTTCCAATGGCTTCTCCTCTCTCCTACAGTGCCTTCTCCAGGGGTCTTTGTCAGGCTTGCAGGCTCCCAGCCTCTCTGCTCCCATCCTCTGTACAACCCTATGTATTGCAGCTGTCAAATGACAGCAATGATTCATGTTCTGGTCTTTCCTCTCATGTTTTTGGCTAAGATCACTGAATTCAGAGCCAACCCTTTTCTTCTGTTTCCTTACATAGTGTGTAGAACACTTGGCCCCTAGCAGGCTCTCAGCATGTTTGTGGGGTGACTTGCAAGAAGCAGATGTACATAGTGCTTACTGCAGAGCAGACACAGCTCTGAACACAAACATCTACATACCTTTATTTTAACCCCTCACCACATGCACGCCATTTTCCTCCTCTGCACCATCATGCCTGTTATAACTGCAGAACCTGAGACACTGTGGGTTGAGGTAGTTCATAAAAGCTTACATAGCAAACAGCTGGAAGAATGTTTGCTCTAAATTTCCACTAAATAGCACCACCCTCCCTCTCTCATACAAGGGCTTCCTTCCCAATGTCCCAGAATGAGCCACTTGGATTCTCCAAACATGCCTTCAGCATTCTGAGTACTTGGAGAATTTGGACACTGGGTTTGAGAGGCAGGGAGAAGAATGCTTTGATCACTCTCAGAGACAGAAAGTGCCACAAGATAACACTGAGTCTGACTTCAGGACAATTTATCAAACACATCTGCTAAAACTCGGCCAAGCCCCATGCCAACCTTCCAACTTAAATATCTGCA
Source organism: Grammomys surdaster (assembly GCF_004785775.1). Lineage (NCBI taxonomy): Eukaryota > Metazoa > Chordata > Mammalia > Rodentia > Muridae > Grammomys > Grammomys surdaster. The sequence goes on from NW_021604579.1 coordinate 15,004,944, forward strand.
CAGTTTGAAGTCTGGGTAAAAGATAAATTGCAGGAGTCACAATATTCACCCTCACCTACCAACCAGTCGGTACCCTCCATAGAAAGCCAGGCCAGCCCTGCCCACCGTGAGGTTTACTAATGAAGAAATTCTACCATAGGCAGCCATCACATCAAAGGACACCAAAAAAGAGGTAGAATCACAGAGCTGTTTTAAAGAGTAGCCGGCCTATGGATAGATGGCTAACCAAAACCACAATTGGCTTTCTGCTAGGTTGCTCTTGTACCACATTTCCACATGGGATTTCCGAGTTAGGGCTCACTTCAGGACCTTTATTTAATAAAGATGCATAGAGGGAAGTGTTGACAATGTTTAGCTCTCCTTCTATCCCCAACTTTCACCTCTTCGCATATTCAACCCGCATTTATTTCCTACTATATATCAAACACTTTTAACACTTGAGACTTAAACCACAGCAATGAAATCCAGTAGCTACGATCTAGCAGATTTTCACTATGTCTATTCATTTTGGAGGTGATAGGCAGACTCAACTACAAATTCCAAGTGACAGTTCTTTACTGACACCATATGCACAGCACATAAAAGGACCCACAGGAGCCAGGAGAAACCTTTTAGGAACCAGTAGACATCGCCACAGACAGGATCTGGGAAAGGAAGATGGCCTACATGACAGCTGTTAAGTATACCAGCTACCGAAATTCATGGTCTTTCACTATTTTTTTTTTTTTTTGCCAAGTAAATGACATTTTCCCCACGTCCTTTACTCTCAAGTTTCTTGTGTGACCAACCTGAGGCACTGTGAGAACCCAGAGGCAAGGACTGGGAAAGGACCTTGTGTGTCTACTATCTCTCTCCTAGCTTTGAGTCTCTAAGACATCCATCATCTCCAAGGCTTGTCAACAGGTATTGCTTCTAAAGGAAACCTCTGGGCTTGTTGCTACCAGCTTCTCCATCTGTACCTCCTTCCTCTGGTTGCAGCGGCTTCTTCACTGATTTTCTCACTTAGCCTTCTAGGCTCTCCTGATACACACTCAAATAAACCTTCTGTTAACTTCCCTGCTCTAAGTGTCCAAAGCAATTTCAGTGTTCTCACCAGAGCCTAACAGTTACGTTAAACATGGAGAAAGGAAGGAGAGAAAAGAACCACTGTCACTGGCGACGTTCTGCACCAAGCTCTTTCTGTGCGGGTTGAAGCCATGATTCCCTTATAATATGCTCATTAAGGTTACAAACCCTGTCAAGAGAGTCTTAGGCCAACTAGGCCTCTGCTTATTTCTACTTCTGTAAGATAGAGATAAAAGTAGCATCCACATGCAAAGTCGGGGACGAGATATATGTGAGCCCAGACCCCAGGGCATGGTACTCAGAATCAACCATTATCAATAACAATAACAATCTAAACAAAGAGATGGAGGCTTGTAACATTGATGATGAAACTGAGGCACGTGGGAAGGGGCAAGGGAGAGACCCGAGCTCTGATGCCAATGCTTTGGTGTTTTCAGCTGAAGAGCATGCACTGGCAGACCAGTGAAAACTGTAACAGACATTATAACTATCAAGCCAAACCCACCTGACTGCCTAATTATTTCTCTGAGTGTTGTTAGGGGAAAAGTTCAGAGGACACAGAACCTAGATGAGCAGACACAAACGATGCTCAGCAAGGAGGGCAGGGTCGTGGGTATACAGCAGGAAGCATTGCCCCTGGGGAGTGCAGCCTGCCCTGCCTATTGACTGGGGGTGCTGTGAAGTGGCCCCACCTTCTCATTATCACGGTGCTGAGGGCTGAGGGCTAATGGACTGTGGATCCAGGGGGACAATCTGCAGCTCCCCACAGCTCTCTCCATAGTGCTGGGGCCTGAACCTGCGACCCCAGCCCAGTGTGCAGGGCCATTACCCACCCCTGAGACACCAGCATTAAGACCCTCTCATTACTGGCCATGCAGATTGCTGCCAGAGATAATGAGGTGGCAGGAGAAGAAGCTGTCCTTGGGGAACTCCAGACAGGCAAGCCTGCCACAAAGGGCCGACTTCCTAACCTGTGTTTTAGAAAATTTCTCTCTAAATTGCCAGGAATAATTTCATCCCAGAGACCTCTGACCCTTCTCTTTGTCTTTCTTCTTACACTGTGTGCTGAAAGAGACACAACTCCATCCTCCCTTGCCCTTGCTTCCCTCCATCCTTTTCTTGCCTCCTCCTTTGCCCTGGTCCATTTCCTTTATCCATTCTCTTTCTTCTCCTCTCCCTTCACAAGACATAGTGGCATGGATTTGGAACCAGATGCATTCTGGGGCGAGATTCCCACTCTACTCGCTGTTTGACAGGCACTGAAGGCCAAGTTTGCCAGCTGTGGTGAACTGCTTCTGCCTTACCTGCAAGTTACTACTCCATTCTCAGGGCTTTGAGGTTGTTAGAATAAACAGACCCACACAAAGGGGCTACAGCCCCAGCGGGATTAGAATTGCTAGGCTACCACCCTCCTATGCAGCCTAGCATTAGCCACATCAGCCTGTCTTCTGTCAGGTCCTACTTGGAGACTCCAGAAATTGAACAAAGTTTGTTGGTTTCTCCTGAGGAAATTTTCTATTTGATATTTAAAGAAAAAGCCAGGGCATTTTGAATTGCTCAAAACTAAACAAAGATAAATGCTTTGTCCATTGTATAACAAATATTTCATGGGGGTGACTAGATTTTTTTCTGCTTAGCCAGGCTATCAAGATAACTGAAATACCCAAGCAGTCTAAGCAAATGTACTGGACTGAAGCCTGTCTCTTCCATATAACAGATTAACAGGAAGGAGGAATGTGTTTGGCAGTTCAATGTTCTTCTGGAATACTTTTGTCTACGGTAAGATTACAAAGTCCTTTAAGTCCCCACTGAACTGGGAAAGGATGAATAAAATTATAAATACTGGTATTTGCACACTTTTTATTTTCGAGTTTTAATTGCTAGTGATGACGAACAGATTTCCACATTAGCTTTCACAGTCCTTGGTTAGGACCTGTTTTTCTGCATTCGGTTGGTCCTCACCTCTCTGAGTTTCAAGAGACAAACTTGACAACAACCTGTCTTTGTATCCTTTATACAGCACTGTAAATGAATTGGTCCAGACTGTGAAGTGTATCTGGCACAGTTGCTGAAGAGAGGGTGGGGCTTGCTCTTGGCATACATTCTGAATCCCATGATTCCTTTATTCTATAGGTTACTCACTGAAGGGATGCAAGCTGATTTGGAGGTAGAGACACAACTTCTAGACCCATCTCTGTCACGTGCTAACTGCATGATCTTGAGCCAAGTTGCTTTGTGTTTCTGAGCCCTGGTAACACATGGATGTTCTACATAAGCCCACAAATCCCTCTTAGTTTGTACCATGACTTGACATTTGCATAACATGCTTGCAAGGCCAAACATCACATTCAAGTTTCAGTTATTCTGAAAAAATCTCATTTTATCATCCCATGGCACCAATGAAAACCATCTATGTCATATGAAACTAAAGTTACATTCGTGTAAGCAAAAAACAAAAACTAAACTTAGTTAAGCTAATGTATTCTGAATAGCTGTTCTAACTATAGAGAAGTTCATTGTGAGGTACAGAGACTGAGTCTGAGTTGAGGGCTTGTTTGACTGACTCCAGTAATCTACCTGCATTGTTTTTGTTTTGCTTTTGTTTTGTAAGCTTTTTATAATGAAGTAATTGAAAATGAAGAACAATAATATATTTTCTTTAATCCAATATATGCCCAACACTAGTACCATATGAAGTTCCACTTTAGGGAAGTGGGCCTTCTCTATGGCTGTTGCCTGAAGTTTGACAAACAAATAGGAGGTTTCTTATAAAATATGTCTGATGGGTGCAAGGAGGTACATACATCCTAGATGCCATGATACCTGTTTATTTTTAAAAACCACTAAACGCTTTATCCACTAGTTGATGGTTGAAGAGCCTCTGATTTACTAGCAATGGTGATTACAATGCAAATCACAGCAGGGGAAGAACTGACCTTCATGGAATTCCATGCTCATGGGAACATGGAGTCTTTCTCTGACTAGACCTCCAGGCAGGAATTAACTAGGTTATCTCAGTTGGAGATGAGAATTTAGTCAACAACTATTTGTCCAGAATTCAAACAAAAGGAAAAATGAATAACCTGTATTGTCTTTATACTGCTTTCTGGTGACAAGGATATATGGTCAATCACTAGCTCTACCAAAATGCTCTGCAGGATGTCTAAGATGTCAGAAGGACTGGTTGTGCCTGATGGGTTTTAATTCTATGAAAACTCTTACCAAGCAATACAATAGGGGATGCCATTGGATTAACAGAAACAACACATGTTGGTATAGTAGAGAATCAGATTTTATAGTTAGATTGAAATTGTCATATTAACTGAGGCTTGGAGTTTTATTTCTCTAGATTTCAGTTTATTCAAAAAGTAGGAAGAACCACTCCTATTTTGTATAATATTAAATGAACTTTACTTATTTGATGGTTAATTTTTGTGGTCAGTTTGATCAGATTTAGGAAACACATGTCTAAGAGTATTTGTGAGGGAGTTTTTAGAGATTTAGCCTAGGAGGGGAAGACTCATCCTAAGCATGAAGGGTATCATCCCATGGGCAAGAGTCTCAGATGGTGGAAAAAGAAAACAGGAGAAGGTGCCAACACCAGAATTCATCTCTCTCCACTTCCTGACCATGGATCCCAAGTGACCAGCATCCAACCTCTCCCACCACCATGCTCTCCCTGCCATAATGAACAGGGTTCTTCAAGCTGTGAGCCAAAACAGACTCTTCCTTAATTTGCTTTTGCTATGGATTTTGACACAGAAAAGTAGCCAGTACAGTTGCTTATTCAAACTCATCCAGTAATATACATTGAGGACATGCTATGCTGCAAGTTTTCTGTTGATATGTGTATATCTCCTCACACATGCACATGCTTGGGCACATACCACATAGTGTTCTATGTGTCCAAGACATGAAGCTCACAAAAGGTGCCCAAATCTCTACCCTAGTGGAGTTATAGTCTTGTGGAGATACACTAAGGAAAATATGAGTGAGTATCTCCATGTGGAGGTGCCTGCAAGCACTGACTCATTCCAGTCCTTGTTTACCTGGTTAACACAGAGAAATCTGCCTTCAATACTGACACGTCATTACTCTCTGTGATGTCACTGGAATGCAAAAAGAACAACGCAAAATCCCAAAGAAAGCTGGAGACTCCCTCAGATTCAGCCATACTCTGTTGCTCTGTGTGGGCCTCACTTCCCTTCCCCTCTCCTAATTACTGATTTCACATTGCTGCTCAAATGGGTGCATTCATACATGGACGACTACAGAGAGGACAGAGGGCAGGAGCTAGGTATGATGCCTCTCCCTGTGGAAACCTCACTAACTCCAGGCCTGCTCAGCTCCACCTGGCTTTGCTCTACTGTTTCAGCAATGATATCTTACAGAAGAGATATTAGATCTGTGTGAATTTGTGTGGCCACCTCAAGGTTCCAAAATATTTGGTTATCAGCCATCTGTAGTCCTGAACCCTTTTCTAGATGACATGTGAATGTATAGTTGAGATTAGACTAGTCAGCTTCACTAGTTTGTGTAGATCACTAGTTTGCCTGTAAAACCAAAAAACAATTAGCAAATTTTAGTTTTAGCCTTTCCCTCCATTGCCCTGCCAAGAGATGAGAGAACAATTTTCAAGAAAATCAATGTCTCCTGGCTAGAAGACACCACCTATGCAGAATTTTTTCCACACTTTCTTTGCATGTGTTCAGTCTTTTCTTGTCAACTGCACTAAATAATACCACCCATTGATTGTTCCAGATTTCTTTCCTTAAGGCCTCTCAGATCACATATCCACACAGACACCAGCTTTTCTGTTTACAAGGAGGGACCACTCTATTAATGAGAAGCCTTTACATGCAGTGGGTGAGAGACCTGTGGCTCCTGATCGCAATAAACCGAGGGCTGTCTGCAATGTCGCTTGTTACAGCTGGACATAAAACCCATTAGCAGCTCATGGGCTGTTTGGGCATAAAACTGCTTTGTCCCACAAAGATAGTTCCCTGCCAGGAGAACAAGTTTAATAAGAACCATGGTTGACAGTAAATGGCACATTTATTTCCTATAACCTCGAGAAAGTCTTTATTGCATATAGGATAATAAGAAGGCACTGTGAATCACTGGTGTGTAATTCTACTGAGGAGGTCAGGGGCACAAGCACAGTCGGGGAGCTCCTGTTGAAACACTAGGCCAGAGAGGAAGAACCACAAGAGCAAGAGAAGTATCATGTAAGAGAGGCGATAACCCGCTGCCAAGCAATGGGCCAGCACAACCACGTCCTTGGGGGTATGGGCAGCTCTTCTACTCAGCAGCAGGTAGCCTGAAGCTAAAGCACTGAGCAATGCAAACATTATCTTGCCTAATACTTAATAAACTTTGAAGCAAAAGCCTAGCCCATCTTTTTGATGGCTGGTTAGGCCACTGTGCAGATGGGAGAAAAAGAAAAGATAATAGAACGTGCTGGTATGCCATATAGAATATAGACCTTCCAAGACCACAGGCTTTGCAGACCTGGCTCCTGTTCCCTCTGCAACCACACCACACTCAGCTCCCATTGTGCTGCTTGCTGTGACTCAGATGCTCTGAGTATAGTCTACCCCAGTGCCCTTATACCTGCCCTTCACTCTGCTCTAACCCTCTGGTACTAGAATACTCCCTTCTTCAACATTATTCAGCTCTTTCCTCAAATACCACCTTAATGGTCCCCCAGGACTATATTTCCATTTGCCCCCCTCACCCTCCTTCCTCCCTGCTCCCCTTTCAGCTTTAATTACATCCACTGCATCTTCTGGCAGGTGTAAGGTGTCTTTGTTTATCCATCTGCTCATCAGTTACTTTCCTCATCAGATCCTGAGCTACATGAGGATGTTTGGGTCACTGCTGCAAACCAGATCAGTGATCAGGAAATGCTGTGAGCCTGGAAAATAAAAGGCGCATGTATAAATAAATGATGCCATGCGGTGTTGAGTGTGAATGACTGACATGGGCCTTCAACAGAGACTCCATATGGTAAACTGCTGTTTAGTGCAGTTGACAAGAAGAGTAAATATGCCAATTGAGTACTCCCTCTAAATGTCAAGTGGCCTGTAAAGACCTTGGCTTATAATCGTACACAATTGTATTCATGGCTGTGTAAGACTGGTATGTGCCAAAGAAGGCTGGATGGAGGTATGGATGAGTGACTTGAACCCAGAATCTACCCTTGCTCCTTCTTAATTATAGGTTCTATTCCTTTCTCATCACAGATGAACAATTCAGTTCCCCGACACTCAGGCTCTTTCATTTGTCCAGGGCAACAAATTTCTGTCTGTCTCTCTTGATCCAGTCTCATCTATTTTACTTAGCTGGGGCCCTGGGAGGCTGATCCCCTAGGCTGCCCCTATGAGCTTCCACTGGGAATGTCTAATGTCAAGAGAATGAAAGGAAGAAGTTAAGAGATTTACTTCCCTGCTTCCCTCTTTATGTGGTCCATTAGGGCAACTACTCCCATTCAAAAGTCACCATTCTCCTGTAGGTGGCCTCTTGCCATGACTCTCTGGATTTGTGCTCTGGTGTACATCTTTCAGGTTCATGAATGGTAACATACCCAGAGAACTGCCGAGTTTCAAGCGAGTCCCCCATACCGTGCTCACAGGTCCTTCAAGAATTCCTTCATTACTGCCTCTCAGATCACCCTAAGCCAAGTGTGCCATCTGTTTCCAAGAGACTCTGATGGATGCCACATACTGCAAACTCCAAGCTCTGACTTTCCCCATTTGGCTGTACTCAGCCTAACTCTACCTCCATACAGGAACTTTTAATGTATGTATTCAGACTACTTACCATAGTTCTTGACATACCACACCACACACGCAGGAAGCTTTGTTTACTGGTACTATTACTAATACCTTCTTGATTTAGCTTCTGGCTTTTGTCACCCTCTGTCATTTCTAATCCTTATGTCTACTTCTCTACTGGATTAGATAATATTCCCTCAACATTCCCCCAAATCTCAAAGTGGAACCTTATTTGGGAATAGTGTTTTTAATTATACTGAATTAGAGTGTGTTCTAATCCAATGTCTGATATTATAATGAGAGAGGGAAAAAAGAAATGGAAACAGAGGGGATACAAAAGAGGCAGAGAAGGAAAAAATCAGACCAAGGGCTGTTGGCAACCACTAGACACTAGAAGACATAAGAAGTGGTCTTTCTTAGCACCTCCAGAGAGAACCTGACCCTGCTGACGTTTTGAATTTCTGCTTCTAGCCACTAGGGTTATTTTAGAATACATCTCTATTTTCTAAAACCTTTCAATTTATGGTGCTTAATATGAGGGAACAGATACACCCAGCTCCACATTGCAACAAGACTGGTCCTGTGAGTTCCCACTCCAGGATTTTACCTCTAGTTCTTGGAATGCCCTGGAGGTATCTGGGCATTGTCTAGAGATATCTCCACCCCCTTTCTCTGCTAACTCACCTCTTGCTTTTATTTCTCTCATCATATCCCTTTATTTATGACAACCTCTGGGGCTGGATAGTTTTATGTCAACTTGACACAAGCTAAAGTCATCTGAGAGGAGGGAGCTTCAATTAAGGAAATGCTTTCATAAGACTGAGCTGTAGGCATACTTATACAGTATTTTCTTGGGTGGTTGGTGCTATCTGTGGGCTTGTGATTCTGGGTTTTATGAAAGGAGTCTGAACAAGGCATAGTGAGCCAGCCAGTAAGCAGCATCCCTCCATGACGTCTGCATGTGTTGCTGCCTCCAGGTTTGTGAGCTGTTTGACTTCCTGCACTGACTTCCTTCAGTGATGGACTATGGATGTGGACACATAAGCCAAATTAACCCTTTCCTCTTCAACCTGCTTTTGCTCATGGTGTTTCATCATAGCAATAGTAACACACACTGAGACGCCTCTCCACCATCCAAGTCTAGCTGAGGAAAACTTCCTATAAGTTGTGTAATGTCCCATGTTTTTGCTCCCATGGCACATTTTGCAATGTGGACAGTTTTGTGACTGGTTGGCATCTTGGGCTGTCAGCTTTGTGAGGACAGCATGCTCCAGCTTATCTGATCCTTGGCCACATAGAGACTGCATAAATGCTAACACTCAGTGAGTGCTAGCTGCATAGTCCTCGATGTCCTAAGTACCGAGTTTCTACTAACTCTTGGTTCACAGTGACTAGCTTCACATAGCTTCTCTCCACTTACTTTCCAGCTAGCCATGATGCAAAGCAGAGGCTGAGACAGCCAGCAGCCTTCTGCATTATGTTTGGCCTTCTGCCAGTTACACTTTGCAGCTCCACCAACACCCTCCACTGCAGGACTTCAGTTTCCTTCAACTTTCAACTTTGCTTTCAACTCATTTATGCTGCCTGCTCTCTCTATATACAATGCTATGTTCAATTGTTGTACTGTCTAATAACTCCCACCAGCCTCTGAACCCTATGAACAGTTTTTCCCAGTAATCAAGAAGGCACAATTGATTCTAAGTGTTAATATTTGCTCACCAGTGAGACCATCTGAGGGCTTCATCACTCTCAGCAACACTACCCACTGGAGCTCCAGAAGTACAGGTTTACCCAAGGTCACAAAGATGCAGATAGTGGGAGATAGGGCATCTTGGATTATATAGCCTCAACATGGGAAGGTGGACCTCCTCTCAACCCAGCCTTTCTTCTTAGGAATAGAAATTCCTTAGGAATAGGAATTTCTGGAATAATCTAAGTAGAAACTGTGTGCTTATCATGCTCAAAATTGAGTCGTTGATTCTCACTCATTTACTTACTCATTTGGCTGTCATATGTTAAATTTATACCTGGTGCTGGGTATTCTAAAACAAAGCCAAAGATGAGACTCATCTGTCTTTACACTCAAGTAGGACCATTTCTGTTATGTCTCTGGCCATTTGTACTACCTCAGTTCCATTAAGATAAAAGGATCAATACATAGAAAAAAAAAGATAAGAATGTTCAGAGTCCTTTGTAGTGAAGGTGTCAGTCCTCACTACTTGATCCAAGTGTACCCCTGCCCTCTTGCTTTTGGGACTACTGACTGCCATTACAGTTACGGAAGAAACAGATTGGAACAGACATTTACATGGACTGTGAGCCACACAGCTTGGAGCAACCCCCTCTGTACTATATTCTGGCTGAATAGTAATGAGAGAGTCACTGAAATTCCATGTACATTGTGTCGTTCATCTGTACCACCAAGAAAATAATGGGAACTTCCTCAAGATGGTTGTGGAGACAATTAGATATATTAAATTGTTCTGAAATAGCACCTAACAAACAGTACCTTCCTCATAGACAGTCTAATAGGTATCCTTAATGTTATCACCACAAGAACACACATTTGACACTGTCACTATAAATACTGTCATTTTACTTTATTGATGCTGATATGCATGAACATATATAATCCATCAATTCAACATGTATCAATCAGTCACCAGGCTTGGTGTTAGTTTCAGAGTCATAGAGACACTGTCTTCAACTTCAGGGAGCACAAGATCTAAAGGAAGAGACAAGCAAGAGAAACTCACAGACAAGTGCACTAGACAGAGCGCCTTGTTTGCTGATCATCTTCAATATAACCAGTAGCCTAAGGGCAGCAAGCTTTCATAATCTTCATCCCCAGTGAAGTCCAAGCAAAGGAGAGCTATCCCCCATAGCTACTCACCTGGGAAGCGGCTGAGAAAGGGTCTACACTCAGGCAGTCTGACTCCAGCACATACACTGATGATCCCTGTGTTAGAGCATTATCACAGAGCTAAAGACTGACTGGAGAGCATTCTAGGCTGAAGAACAAGGGAAAGCTGGGGTCTGTGCTCGCTAGGGGCAGTGTATAGGAGAAAGAAAGGCAAGGAAAGTGCTAAAGTCAGTTGGATCTAGCTTAAGAAACCACAATCCTTCTTTTCTTGAAGGAGAGACTGGGTCACTGGATGACCAAGGCTCACCCTCTGTTCTAAAGTAAGAAGTAGACAGAGAAGACAGATGGTGCAATACCGTGACTACTGAGTTTTCTGACCATGGTGCATAGAAAGGAGCATAGAAATTGGTAAAGGCAGAGCCACTTTTAAAAAATTGGATATTTAATTTACATTTCAGATGTTATCACCTTTCCCCATTTACCCCAACTCAGGAACCCCCATCCCATCCCCCCTCCTCCTGCTTCTGTGAGGATATGCCCCTACCTACCCACCCACTCCCACCTCCCCACCCTCAAATTCCCCCACAATGGGGCATCCAGCCTTCACGGGACCAAGGATCACAGAGCCACTTTTAATACTGTGTCTCCATCCCTTTGCTCTTCAAACTTGAAACACTGGCTTCATTTCTGAAAGTATTTCTTCACCTAAGTCAAGAGTGAGGCTGGTTGCCACAGCCTCAGCAAGGGCCACAAACAGAAGCATAGAGCAAGTCACAGGAGCATAGATCCTTGGGATAGAACGGTTTCCTTCTAAGGGTTTCCCTCAATTTCCTTCACCCCTCAGAGGGGCCCATGGTGTCTTATGTCCGAGACCCCATCAAGCAAGATCCCAGAAGAAAGTATGCCTGGGGTTGTGTGATCCAGTGCCCATAGACTTCCGGTGTTCCTGCCCGGTTTCAGCCCATGGGCCAGGAGCCTTGGGCTCATAGTCAAATGCCACATTAGTAGGAGCAGCTTCCCTGCTTACCTTTGCTAGTTCAGCCTCCAACTGTGTCACTGCATTATGACATGGGGCATCTGGTTCCTTGGCAGGGGGATAGCACATTCTAACTGTGGGAAGTCACTGTTTAGGGAAGCCAGCCAAGCCACAGGCTATCTGTCTTCCCATCACTTCCTCCAGTGCTGCCAGCAAGAGGGAACAGCAGGAAGAGAGACTATTGATCCCCAGCAGCCTTCTTTAAATCAAAGAGAGGACTAGCAAGCAGTGGAGAGACTCTAGGTCTGTGATGCTCTGGTCTTTTTCTTCACATGGATAGGGAGGAGAGAGTGTACACTATGCCAAGTCCATAAGCCTTGGAGCAAGAGCCCTGTATCTGAGCTATTAGCATTGCAACCCCAAGTGGAGATGTAGCCTCTGTGTATCAGTTTCCTAGGGTTGCCATAACAGAGGGCAACCAAGCCAGTGGATTGATAAATGACATTTATTGCCCCATAGTCCCGGAACCATGGTCAGATGCCAGTAAGAGCAGGGCTGATTCCTTCTGAAGGCTGTGGGGTGTCATGATATTCCAAACCCTCCTATAGCTTCTAGGTATTGCTGGGGAGCAGTGGTGATCCATGGATATAGATTAGCATTCTGATTCCTGACTTTATACGACACTCTATATGTGCTCTAATGTCCTCCTTCATAACAATACTGATCATATTAAATTGGGTTTTAGACTAATGACATCTTCTAACTAATACACATAACTAGTCCAAAGGAAGATAACATTCTGAGGTTTTAGAGTTTAGAACTTTAATTTATGTATTTAGAAGGTGGGAAGGAGACACAATTCAGCCCATAAAATTGCCCACTGCTATTTCTTCATCAGTGGGTAGGGTGATGAAACTCTATCGGGTATATGATGCCTTGTGAAAGTTAAATGGTGTGGTAGTTTGAATATAGTACACATTCTGGAAGCCTAATCCTCTATAATTCCTGCAGCCTTTGATATCTTCCTTCCTCTACAACTTTCCACACAGCTACCCCATATTTCTTTTTAAAACACCCATCTTTCACCATGCCTCTTAACTCCTGTGTCCACAAACAGAGTTAAGCATAAAGAAACATGCCTACATACATGTTCTAGTGTTCCTGATACAGAATGAACCCAACAGTCATCACAGTAGAATTTAAGCTCCCATGTTCAGTGAGGTAGGTCTACCTAGACACACAAGGGCCTTTCTACTTTGAAAGTCTCTCAGCCATTTGTGTCCCATCATAATGATGCCATAAATGAACATAATGACATGATAGTCACATGAAAGGTTGAGGAGATCTTGCACTTGGGTCTGGACAAGCAAGATATGTCACAAAGTCACATAAAAAGATACAATTGCTCTGGTTTACTAGTCAATTCGCCAACTCATTCATTGCCTTAGGTATGTTTTGATTGCTATGCAGTTATCATGAATATGGAAACATATAGAAAAAGTTTATTTGTGCTTACAGTTTCAGAGGGTGAGAGTTCATGACCATCGTGGTGGGAAGGATTGTAGTAGGCAGTCAGGGATGGTGCTGGAGCAGCAGCTGAGAGCTTACAGCTTGAATCACAAGCATGAGGCAGAGTGCTAACTGAGTCTGGGATAGGTTTTTTAAACCTTCGAGCCTGCCTCCAGTGACATGCCATCTCCCCAAAAGCCATATCTCCTAATCCTCCCCAAACAATTCTACCATCTGGGGACCAAGCATCTAAACATATGAATCTTTGGGGCCATTCTCATTCAAATCACCACACTCACTCATACTATGTAGCTGCTACTAGACTTGGGATCATCCTAAGCTAGCTTCTGATGGCAAAGAGCAAGGCAGAGTCTTCTGTGATGGGGAATTCTTACAACATCAAACAACACAGAAACTCCACTGAGGGCATTTCCCTTCAGGTCCTAGTTTTACCCACAGCGCAATCCTGGGGTAGGTTCTGAGTCACCTCAATATTCACACTGGGAATGTACCCAGGGAAAGGCCATGCAAGTTGCCAGTTCCAGAGGTTTTTAGTGTTACAGTTCAGCATTGTTTAACTTATAATGTATTATATGCATATAAAGGGTTTATTATTTTACCCCACCGCAAGCATGACCAAATTTCCAATAAGTCCCGGAAATTTCATTTCAAACTTACTTTCTCTTTCATATTCAACTGTCTGAATAAGATGAGAATCTAAGGGTTTAAAAAGAGTTAGTAACCAAGGACTAAGTTACAGAGACAGAAGATGGAAAAGAAAGAACATAGGGCCCCTTTGGGGACACAATTTGCAAGCTGATGTGCAAACTATTTGCTGGGACCAATTACATTCATCTTAATGAACACACAACCCACAATCTGTCTAAAAAATGTGCAAAAATATGGCACAATTTTGGAGGTTTCAGTGTGCCAGCTATGGGGTCTGGAAGCACCTTCCTCAAATTGCTAGGCTGGAAGTCACCATGGAGACCTCACTTCAGCATCCTGACAACACTGAAACTCATTCTGCTTAAACTCCCTCTTTAAAGTGACATGTGGAGTGTGTGTTCCTATGTCCCATGATGGGTTAGACACAGTGGAGTTATCAGAAGGCAGGCAAGCCACTCCCTGCTCTACAGAGTTGAGAAGGGCAAACTTCTCATCAGCCAGTTGGGTTCTAATTTGTACCTTTGACCTCCCTTCTGCTCAGCACCATGCCTGGTACTCTAAAGGACTTGAAGGCTGAGCATGAACTAGTTTTCAAAAATTCTAAAATACATCAAGCTAGAACAACTGATAACAAAAGGTATGTGCAGCAAATGCTTACTTTGAATGAGGTACTATGGGAACTAATAAACATATATTATCTTATTTCATCCTCACAACTAACCAGAAATGATCTGTCCACTGCTAGGACTTACGGAGCATCTTCTCTGTGCTACACATGCCTTAGGCCAAACCCTAGTAGGCCCAGAACTTGAAAGTTTGTACAAGATCATTGGTTGGAAAGTGTCATCCACAGCCAGGACTTAAGTGCCAGACATTTAGTTTCCAAAGCCAGGTGAGCTTAGCTATTATATTACATCATAGTCTTTCAACGTTATGTGCTGAGTGCCTTCAAGGTTGCCAAGAATCTTATATTTTGGCAAATTTCAGGTGTACAATATAGTAGTAGTATTAACTCCAGTCACCATGCTGTATAATCATATCCCCAAGAGGCCTGACAACATGACAATCTTTTAAAAAGATAGAAAATCATATTATTTTAGCAAATTTCAAATATATGGCACAGTAACATTAGCTACAGTACCATGCTATCTAATTGCATTATAAAACGCTGGCCAAAAAAGAAAGATTTTAACACTTCAGTAAAGGGATCTGGGAGTAAAAGGAAATGAGCAATATAGTCAATGGTCGAATGAAGTATTCTAAGAGGAAAATGTACAGGCAGGCTGATAGGAGCTGGAACAAGTGGCTTCCCAGCTGGGAATAAGCAGCAGGCATGGCTGCAGGCTCCTGGGCTCCCTAGATACCTACTCCAGTGACAAGCAGTCAGAGCAGTGAGCAAGACGGGGTTTTTAGCATGTAATCTGCTCCTACAATGCACACCTGAGGAGAGAAAAGAAGCTGCTGTTGCCAGCATGAAACAGAAGCTACCCACCAAGACTCTATCTGTGAAAATGTAGCATGCAAGAGGAATAGGCCACTGCACTCTCCCAGAGGAACTGTCAAACTCTCTCATAGCCTAGGGACATAGCCCAGGGACAGAGTCCTTACCCAGCAGGTGCAGGACTTGGGTTCAATCCCCAGGAATGCACAAATCCAAACCAAAACAATAGACAAACCAAATCCAATGGGACCTTTATGGTGCCTCATAGCATCTACCACAAGAGGTTGTTGGGGAGAGGGGGGTTCTGTGAGACAGTGACAGCCAATAAGAACAAGATGGAGTGGAGCCAGTGGTGAGGAAAGAGCAACCAGACCTGGATGGAAGGGGATATGAGGACTAGAAGATGCTCTTCCAGTAGGAAACTGAAAACAAATCCTCAGCACAAAACAAGGATGACAGGAGACAGAGACAGAGGAGCGGTGCACACAGCTCAGCTCCAGGCTACAATAAACTCTGAGGGGAGCAGTTCATGAGTAGTGGAGACAAGCATTTAGTGTGACCCATAACTCAGGAGGAGAACCAGAGATTGATTTCCATGTTATAATGAGATCTTATGGATTTAGTTTCCCCAAAATTACTTTTAATCAACAGTGTGTAGTTGTTAAAAATAATAGTAAGTTGGGACTGGGGAGAAGCTCAGTGGATAACGTGCCTGCTAGCAAAGCATGAGGATCAGAGTTTAGATCTTCAGATGCCACATAAAAGCCAGGCAGGTGCAGTAGCTGCCTGTATATCCCAATACTCAGGAGGCAGAGACAGGGAATCTCCAGGGTAAGCTGTCTAGCTAGACTGGCCACAATAGTCCAGTTTTAGGTACAGCAAGACATTGACTCAATAAATAAAGTGAAGATTAATCCTGGAAGACATGAACTATCAAATTTGGGGCTCCATACTCATGTACATGCACATACACCCACAAACATGTATACCCATTCATGTGAGCATTCATACACAAAACACACATACACACAAATACATATGCTTATATATGATATATAATATATCTACTATATATATAACATTATAACAATATTATACTATGATAATTATATATATGAGGCATAATATATTATATAAAATAATATAATATTAACATTATAATTATAATATGATTATATATTATATATAGCTATATATAATATTCCATATATATCAGGACTAGTGAGATAAACTAGCAGGTAAAGGTACTTGTTCATAAAGGCTGATAATTTGAGTTTGATATCTAAAATCCATGTAAAGTTCAAAGGGAAGACTCCCCAAAGCTGTGCTCTGACCTCTGCATGTCTCCCTGTATACACTGTACAGTTACCTCCCAATACACATGCACACAAAAACAATGGTAAGCAAAGACAATAGTGATAGGGGTTGGGAGGATGACCCATTCAGCAAAATTCATATCTCCAGATCCACATGCAAAGCCAGGCATTACTTGAGTGCCTATAATCCCAGCATGGGGTGGAAGAAGATAAAAAGACTGGGGAGAGCTCGTCCACCAACTCCAGCTAAACTCATGAGTTCCAGTTTCAGTGAAAGAATTTATCTCAAAAAATAAAATAGGGAGCATTGACTTACAGCTCTATAAGTGCATGCATGTGTGCATGTGCACACACACACACACACACACATCAATTGCAAAATAGCACTTAGTATGTCCCAAACCCTGTTCTAACTGCTTTGCTTATGTTAATTCCCACAATTTTCCAATTTCTATATAAAGTCCCATATGTCCCATATGAGGATATATTATGTTCCATATGAAGAGCTAAGATAGAGATATGTTGGGTGCCTTGGCCAAGCTTGAATAATTGGTGAGAAGTGGGGCCACGGCCCTTGGCACCCAGGTTGCCAGGTGGCGCTATGATTACTGCACTGGAGGGTACCCAGGTGTGATTCTGGCCGTGTTCCTACATGCAGAGCCCCACTCCAGGTGCGTGAATTGCTCCACAGATACCCACAGGGCTCCTGATCGCTCGTTTTCCACCTGTCTGTTTCCCACTCTGCAGGCAGAGCACTCTTCAAACAGAACTGAACGGTGTCGTTCTCCTTTTCAAAGCCCCACAGTGTCCTCATTTTAAAGAACAAACTCCTCACCTGGGCTGCCTGCTCTGCAGGGTCTGGATCTCTGGGCTGCCCTCTTGGCTCCACCCCGCAGCTCTCCTTCCTTGTATCTACACACCACCACTACAAGGCTTTGGCCCACTCTATCCTCTCTTTTCTGAGAGCATCCTTTCCTCTGTGTTTGGGATTATTCTCTTCTCTCACAAATCTTGCACTAAATAAAATGTCAATTTCTTAGTGATAAACTTTACAATGTAAATTATCTCAAATTGTGTAACTAGAGATGTTGTGACTGTTTTCCTACTGAAACCTAATTTATGATGAACATGGGAACTCAGGCTTCTTCCTTGTCTCCACTGATCTGCACAGGCTCATCTGAGAACGATCCCCAGTTGCTGAAGGAATCCACTATGATGCAGTGTGAGAGCAAAGGAGCTTTGCTAGTGAAGATGGGCATGAGACAGAGAAGGACAGCCATGATGTCTGACACCTGAGGGGTTTGTTCTGCAAACAGCGAGTTCTCTGTGCAGATCAGAACTAATGTGTGCAAAGCACCAGCAAGAAGCCTAGCAGTGAGCAGCTCACATGCAAATGGTACTGCTCCCTCTGCTTACAGTATCAGGACCATCCCCCAAAGCAAAGAAGCGAAGTCTAGTGGTCAAGAACACCAAGCAAGAAGCCAGCCCATCCCCTCTCTGCAACCACTAGCTGGGATAACTGCTTTATCCTTTTGTATATCAACCCCCCTTCCATCCTTTATCCCACGGGTGACAGGAATCCCAGGATAGCTATGGATACCTTCTACCATAAAACCTTAAGCTCACTTAAGACAGTTCAGTTTTGTGATTTCTCTTTTGTGAGATGATTGTACAAATTGTGACTATGCATTTTGTAGATCCCAATGCTGCACTCAAAATAAGCTCAAAAGTTTGGTGACTGCTCATAGGGTATGTATTTTAGTTCATCTATATCATATATTATTACGATATACAATTTATGATATAGATGAACTAAAACAATAACTTGGCAATAGTTATTTAAAGTTATTTAGGCATAGCCTAAAGAAAATAATATGAGAGGACAGTCATCAATCATTTGAATCAAGACATCTGGAAAATGGATAAGGTTCATTTTTCAAAGGGCAGAGCTACAACTATGGAGGTAACACTCAGGGCAGGCTGACATGGGTTGAGAACAGACCTCTTGGAAGACAAGTGAGATGTTTCATAGGTAGTCAGGGTATCTATCATCTGGACAGGTGCAAACACAGGCTTCCTAGGGTGTGGCAGAGAAAACTAAGCAGTTGTGGAAGAACCTCAAGGTCCCCGTGCCTACATTTTGAAAGGCCAGAGGATCAGAATCTATGCTGGAAATTTTCTTTCCTTAATCCACCTTTATTTCAAAAAAAAAAAAAGAGTAGTAATCAATTCGAAACTTTTCACAGAGGAGCAAAGCTTAGAAGAATGTATACACTAACTTCTGGGACATTCAAAAACTCCAAAGAAAAGTTATTGATTACAAATAATAAGGACACATGATTTATGGGCTCCCTAACTGACAGCATGAGAATGAATGAAGCTACAGAGAGACCAAAGGCATCTCACACACGTTTTTGCTGTCAGTTTTACTTGATGCACCCACAGCATCCTTAGGTTTCATGGTCATCACTGGCCAGTCTGTCCCTGAGGGCCAAGTGTGGAGAGACCACACAGAAATTCCAAAGGAGGTGATACTGGAGGGAGGAGGCTGAAGAAAATTGGTCATATGTGGTTCTAGGATGTAATAATATTCCTTACATGGACATCAAGTTGTAGTATTATAGTGCACTTTCACATCTCACATAAACTTTGTAACCACCCCTGAAATAATTTTCATCATTCATTCATTCACTTATAGGACTTGAATTACTGCGTACTTGGTGTTACTCTTAATGTCCCCCTACTGGGTGCCAGGCTTGATTTAAGTGTCTACCAAATTCACCCTTTTAATATCACACCTGAGGAGACAAAGAGATAATTTAACTTGCCTAAAGCTTCTAAGTGGGTCACTGGACTCTAAGAATAATGTATTCACAGTTACAATTTACTAAAGATAAATAATTATATGTAGCATTAAGAACTTGGAAAATACTAATTATCATTGTGACTTTATGGTTTTAACAAGACACACACACAACAACAACAACAACAACAACAACAACTCAGTAAAATGAGCAGGAAAATTATCCCTATTTTAAAACCGAGTCCTCTAGAATCAACAAATGCTGGTTCACAGGCACTGAGTGAAAAGAATGCTTTCACCATAGCAGACCTTACATCAATAAGTAGTATGTTCATTTAAAAATAATCCTGAATGATACATTTTTATTTGAACTTTCCGTAAGTCCATTGAGAAAAAGAACACGATCTCCAGATCATAGTTGAAGAAACTGATACCCAGGAAGAGTAGGTAATCTGCATTAGGTATACAGCAGTAATGGCTAAAGCTAGATCTGATGTACACATTGTCTCATTAAGCCTCATGGCCAAATCTCCACTGAAAAATCATTAATAGAGCTCTGAGGAATGGCTGGTGTAGCCTGAGAGAAAACAGCATTGGAATTCATTTCTCATTCTTTCAGGCACCACAGCCTCAGGCCCAGAGTTCTAGGGGAAAGGGCATGGAGAAAGATGCACATACCTTGCTCAGTAGTAGGCCAGGCACTTAGAGACCCAGCCACCAGAGAGCCAACACAGTTTCAAATGCTCTGCCCTCATTACTTGATGTGTCATTGCAGAGATGAAATTGGAGGGCAGCGATCAGCTCTTGTCTGAGATTAGGGAAGACAGAAAGGAATGATTTAGTCTTAGCTTACAAAAGAGAAATCTCCTCCAATGTCTCTGATCACTCAGATCAAGAGGAACACAGACAAGGCATTGTTGAACAACTTGAATATGCGAGACATTTCAACACCCAGTGTCACCTACGACAAGGACTGGCTCAGCTAGTCACCACAGCAGACCCAATAAGGTTTACAGCTTATAGGAGAGGGAACTATGGTCAGGGCTGTGACAATCCTGATTGCTGAGCTGGGCAAGACCAGGCTAAGCAAGCTGGACTTACTCCCCAGAAGCTGTAAAAGAAACTTTAGGAATAAAGTAACACAGATATACAGTCTAGAAAATTTGCTGTGCTGCTATAAAAGGAAGACATTGAAGGTGACAAAACTTGGGGCTGGGAGTTTAAAGCATATACGTAAGCTGTGGTAATGGTTGGAGGCCAGGACGCTCAGGTGAGGAGTACTGTATTCCTAGATGCCTGGGTAACAGAAGGTTGAAGCCACATCTCTGGACAACCTAGGGGAGGAAAAGAGAAGGTAACTGAGTAAGGAAAGAGGAATCATCACAGCAAGAGCTGACATGCTGGGCCCATGTGACTAGGTGATCAGAGTTGCCAATCACTGAGATAGGACATAGACTTACAGGATTAGCTAGGAGAAAATATGATCACGGTGTATGTGGGCAAGTACCTACAGGACCTCCAGATAGAGGTGCCCAGCTTGCATTTGAGGACAGAAGCTGAAAAGTCTATGTCATAGAGAAGTCATCAGCATGGCACTGGTGTGTTTGCAGCCAAGGTATATGGATGGGAATACAAGGGAAGGATGTGTGGTGAGATGTGGAAGTGAAGATGCTAGAGATTCAAGAAGAGTCCAAGAGGTCCAGGGCGTGTGGTCAGGGCAACAGGCATCAGCATCCTCAGCTGCATATGAAGCATGAAGAGAAGAAGTCCTCTTCTGTGCTGTGTATACTCAGGAAGAAAGCTGTTGCTCGCCAGTTGAGAAAATGTTTCTATGGTGATTAGGACCTGGGGAGAAGTCTCCAATGCTGCTGGTCTGTGAATTAAAAAAAAATGTGAAGGGCTGGGGCTATGGCTACCCTCCAGGGGTCTGTGCTCAGGAAGCCATGGTACCTTCACTTTTAACATGACATTCATGCTTGACAAACCGGTTGATTGCAGACAACTGTGGTAATTGTCTGAAAGCATGAACTTGAGCCCAGAGAATGAATATGAGAGAAATAACACTCACAGTGAAGCTGAGGCACATTGCACATGAGGCTTGTGAATTGGCTGAATCCATGGCTGGGCAAGCATAAGAACCAACCAAGCGCTTCTTCATTCTCCTCTTCTTTCATCTCAGCAGTTGGTGGAGAAAGTAGTAAAACCTTCCCTGATTACATGCTCTCAAAAGTAAAACTAGCCTCACTTTCCCTGTTTCTAATATTAAATTCGCCAATTCACTTTCTTAACAAATATCCATTCAACACTTACTTGTTCTAAGCACTATTCTAAGCATGAAGGCACAAAGACCAAAAGTGAATATAAACCCCTGGCCTTATGGAGCTTCAGTTCTAGCAGGGAGCATACAAAAATAAAGAGCTATGTAATTACAATGCAGTGAGTTTGACGCAAAGCATCCTCTGAAGTAAATTAAGCAGTATGGGAGACAGCAAGTGTTTATGTGAGAGGAAGGTTACAATGTATTCGAATTTATTGATCACAAACTTCTTCATATTATCCCATGCATGGCCTTCTCCACTCTGCATTTTTTTTCCACTGAATCTCTACCAAACATAAAAGAAAGGTAGATAGGACCAATATAGCTAATTCACTATGCTTTATTGGGGACAGACATGTCATGGTGCTGAGTGCTTCACAAATGACATCTAACTCACATTGTCTTCACACCAAGATGGAGGTAGGTACTGTTATTATCCAGAGAGAAAGGAAGAGAAAGAGAGACAGAGAGACAGAGAAAGACAGAGAGAAATCACAAGACCACTTTATCCTCTCCATCTTGGACAACCCCAAACCCCAGTCTCCTTGTTTGCAAATATAATTCCCTATCCCACACAGCACATGGAATGTCTGATAGCTGAAAGGCATATGTTCCACACATGACAGACTAGGCTTCAAACCATACAGCTCTGATTCCAAAGTGCTAACATTTATGTACAAATGCTTTATATTCATTTCTTGCAGTGAATGAAATCACTAAGTAGAAGAGATGGCAGCAATAGTAAGATTACACCAAAGATATGGTCATGTAAAATGTCTCTGACTAAGCAGCCCAGGCCATCAGTTTAGGAAATAACACTAATGACTTTGAAGTCCTCAGGCTTTGAATGTCTGCCCAGTCATATCAAAGGAAAAACAAGAGTGTATCATACATAAACCAGAAACTTCGGCAGCTTCACTGCTCACTGCCCGGGTTAAAGTAAGCGTATGTGCTCAGGATCAAAAGTGTAACCACTAATACCATGATCGTAAACCTATCCCAAGTGCTTTACAATGTAACCCATTTACTCTTCACTGGCAGTTAAGAAGGTAGTCAGTCACTCTTATACTGATTCTGTAATAGAGAAACCAGAGGTGGAAGAAGTTAAGTAACTTACACATCACAACAGAACTCACTGGTAGAGCAGGCTATGAGCTCAGGCATGGTAGCATCAATGTCAATGTCAGAGCTCATAATGTTGACACCCTGGTGTACCTGAACTAGCTGCATCACCCAAATCCCTGGACTCTGCTATTGCTCTGCCTTCATACATGTAGCTCTCTCTGCCTCTAGCACTTTTTACCTCCTTGTCCTTCTCTCCATGTTTACAGATTGCTCAGCATCATCCCCTTCTCTGATAATACACATACCCAATCTTTTGTAAGGACTTCTTGCTCCTGGAGCCACAGAACACCTTCTGTCTTAACACTCAATAGACAATCAAAGAAACTCTGTACTTTTCCTGTCCCTCAACTTGTCCATGACTTCCTTTAAGCTCAAGACTATATATAGGAGGCAACTTGGAACAAATTAAGCTCCCATTAATATTTTTGGAGTATTTGGTTCAGTGTGGACCATGTTCAATATATTTAGTTATACGATCTTGAATAGATACTTTGTCTCTTTTCTTACAGACCTACACATTCCCACTAGGGATATTCAAATAGAGTTTCAGAACGGGGATGGGAAGTTTTCATGACCCAAGTCAACTTGTCTTGTGAGTTATTCAGGAATGCATGTAAGCCAATTAGTAAAGCCCATTATGTGGGCCAGAATAATCCAAAGTAATCTTGAGGTACAAAGTTATGGCCAATGGGCATGAGCCCAAGGTGGGTATGACCAGCAAGATCAATAGTTAGACTAAAACTTCTAGCCAATAAAACAGTCCATAAAAAGGTAGATTAAAAAGATACAAAAAAACATATTTCCATAATAAAGATTAATTACAGGGTCATACAGAACTTGACTTTATCCCTATCTCTGAACTTTGCAAATGCAGGAGACAGTGCATTCCTCTTTGAGGGGTGCTTTTCTATTACATGAAACAACACAAAAACGAGATTCTAAACATTCTTGCTCTGCAGCTGTAGACGAGGTAAAGTACAGTACATAAAGGCAAAAGTAAAAGGTAGCAAGGATAAAATACCACAAAAGATGTGCTGGAATCATACTTCAACTTTGCCTCCTGGTCATGAAGGGCTTATTGGTGTCATCAAAGAAGGAAACAATTCCCAGAGCTGTTGTTTAGAAGTAAGAATACCTTGCCAGGCTTCAAATATTACCATTCACCTATAGTATTTTTGTCTTTAGATTCATAGATTTATAATGATAAGAAAGAAAATAAATAGCCCACGATTTCCATTATTATGTAAAAATATGGATCTCTGAATTTGGGTGGAAAATAACATTCTCAGAGAAGCATCAAAATATACATATCTATGTAAAATGGATGATGTCTCAGATCCATAAGTCTGTTGGTTTGTAATACTACAGCAACAAATTTTATGCCAACAATTAGCATGGTCTTCCCAGTAAAATGGCAAACCCCTCAATCCTGTAGTTTCCCAAGATTCCATCAGCAAGCAATGTTTAGATTCTCCAGAGGTAGGGAGGGCTTTTTATAACACTAAAGAGACAAAGCTACAGTATAAGTAGACAGGGAGGGCAGTTGACTTTTCCAAACATCTAGCCAATTCTACATTTTCTGCTAGGTACTAGCCATGCATCTTTTAACAAACAGGAGTGCAGACTCAAGCTTTCATGGTGCCTAGTCCTGCCTGTGTGCCTTTTAAATAAGGGTGGTGTGTGTGTGTGTAGAGGTTGTTGGATCCCCCCTACCCCTGGAACTTGAATGATAGGCAGTTGTAAGCTGTCATTTGGGTGCTGAGAATCAAATTTGTGTCCTCTTACAAGAGCAGTGTGTACTTTTATTGACAGTTTTGAAGACTGAATCATGAAAGTGCCAGGCAAAGCTTTCCATTACCAAAGCCAAGCTCAATGCCTTATCCTTGACCCAGCTTCCAAAACCATCCACCCTTCTGTTCTTTTCTTCTGTTCCTTCATCTCTTGGTCCAAAAGTACTGACAGTTTGGCCCATAAAACCTTTCACCTAGTCATCTAGGAAACTAAGGCTTTCTTTCATAACCATTTGTGTTAGTTGGCACATTTGTGTATTACTTCATTTAATATAAACAATTCAAAGCACAATTAGATGGAAAATCTTCAAAAATATTCTGCTATGTCTAACCTACAAATGGTAAATGTGAACTTCTTATGTCTTCTTATGAAAAATCCATGTGGTCACATAAACTGTTTGGTCAATGAAATTCTAAGAAGAAATATCTGTTGACAATTAATGCATAATTTTCCATATTCCTTGAAGTAAAATTAAAATCAAGATAAGGACATCTTCTCTGAGATGTGGGAATGAGGCAGAACCTTCCGCTAGGTGAGAGACTGAACAGGGAAGAACAGAGCCTATGGAGTACCAAACTATTGTGGTTTGAGAATGTTAGTTGTAGCAATACAAATACAGAAAGATTAATTGTCATGATACAGATTATCTACCAAATATGCATCTAGGTTACAAAAACATACTAGAAGCAGAATCTATAAAGCTTTCCACCTCTGCATTCCACCTGTGTTTCCTTTTGCATATCCTATTCAGTTTAACCTATCTTCCCTCCATCTCTGACTGTGTCTCTGGTCACTCTTTGACCATATCTACTTTTTGTCCAGCTCCTCTAGTCCATCCCAGTGGGAATAAAGGGGAAGATTATTTGCCCTGTGATACTTGTGTCCAATTTTCATACTTCAATCTCTCCCCTTATCTCTGTCTCACACGTGCTATTTCATCCCTTTATTTAATTCTGAAGTTACTAGGAATTTAATTAGTTCAACACAAAAACTGTTGCCCACCCATGGTCTAATCAAATATGGCAGAGGATTCAAGAATGGCTTTACAATGGGGAGGATGCCAATAGCTTTGATGGAGGGTGCATCAAAGTAGATTTATCATAAGATGAACATGCAATGATAGTACCAAAACTGAGCTAAGGCTTCATCTGGATAGTGACGGTTTTAAGACTTTATATCTATTCAATGTCTTCACCCTTTACCATTTTAAGGGTGAGAAAATGAGGACACATGGCAATTAGTTAATTTGCCTAACATAAGAGTCAATAAGCAGAACAGAGACCCAAGCAAAGACCCAAGTCCTTACATTTGATCTCACAACCTATGCTGCCTCTCATATTATGCTTGGAGTCTACTATAAACACCTGGTTTCTCCAAGCTTATTACTGCTTCTTATGGAGCAGAAATCCAAGCCAAGTATCCAGCTCACCATGAGATCTCTGAGAACTGTGTTCAGCACATTCACTCTAAAAACTGTTGCCACTGGACTGTAGAGATGTGCCGAGGTGAGTGGAAGAGGAAATTAGTATAGACACAAATATCTTCATGTAGCAGATCTGAGGAAGTGCTGTATTTAGCTCTGTGGGCATGGGTCTTGATCATCCTTGTGCAAGTTGTCACTCACCCCTGTAGAAACTTGGAATGGGTAGATGGTCAGAGTGGGTACAGAGAAGTGGTTAGAAAAGCCTAGGACTTCAGGGATGTTTATGGGATGGGAAACTCTAAGTCATTTCACCTGGGGAACTGCACATTTGATGGCAACAGGCCATTGCTTTGTTGGGTTTTTGTTTTGCTTTAAGGACCAAGCTCCTAAAAGCCCACAAGGCTGCATGTTATTGACTCGGACTGGGAGAAAGCAGAGCCTTATGAAGTAACAGTTGTTACTGCAGTTGAGGTCTGGTTAGAGGATGAGGGACAGAGACAATTTTTATGGAGACCTCTTTTCTATGGAGAAAAATAAATAACAGGAATGATACAATCGCCCAGTAAGTTCTTGCCATTGGCCAGTACCAAGTCTTTTCACATACTGACTGAGTCCATGTATAGAGGAGGAAACAAAAGGTCATCATGGCAAACAAACCAACAACCATGATTTGAATTCACTCGGGTCTGGTACACAAATCTTTCCTCTGCATGGTGGTGTCAGCTCACTGAGCAGATAATTCACAAGAAAGCCAGGGAATGGCTTTGAAAGTGACCAAGTGGGCTCATTACTCCCTAGATGAAGAGAAAAGAGAAAGAAAGAGGGGAGGTCAGGAAAATAATGAGAATGAAGAAGACAAAGACAGGGACAGATAGGAAAGAGAAACAGCAGGAGGGAAAGACACTGGAGAAACAGAGCTGGCATTGACAATCTTCAGTAATTGCAACAGCTCTAGAGAGCAAGGTAGAGACGGATTACAGGCTGGGTAATTGTTCTTGTAACCTTAGCATTCCAAAGATCAATGGGTGTGCTGCAGCCTAATTGACTAAGCACCCTACTATTTCTCAAATCCTCTGCTTTTCAGAAAGGAAGAGAAAAGAAAGATGGGCAGCCTTGAAAGGCTCTACACTGCTGCAAGCCTGGAAATTCATGTTTGCCTCTCAAAACATAGGGCACCTGGGTTCTTTGCAGAGGGCAAGATATGATATCGGGAGCGGGCAATAACTGACCCCAGCTCTGATCCAAGTAGCACAGGGTCAGGTGAGCACTGCTAAAGCTTTATCTGCCGCTCAAACACATGAGGCTCCATTTATTCTCCTTTAATTACTCACTTTGTTTTTCTGCAGTGACCTTCTCTGAGGTGGGCAATTTAACACTCTTCCTAGACATGCTGGCAGCCCCAGGGAGGGGAACTATAGAAATTAAGCAGAGAAGGTAAGCAGAAACCAGGTGAGCAGTGTCACCTCTGTCATCTGCTTCCTGGCATGGGGTATCCCTCATCTTGGGGATGAGGCTGTCCTGGCATTTCATCTGCCACCTGTAGGATCTAGAGAGACACAGACTGAGACAGAAGCAGCCTTTTTTTCCTTGTAACTTATTGAAGTCTTACTGTCCTATTGTTCTAGGAACATGAGCTGGAGATGTCCCCAGATCAGTGACCTTGAAGAGGACACTTAATATCTCCATATCTCAGTTTCTACACCTACAAAATGAGCAGGAGGGCACATAGACTTCACAGTGTCAGTGTGAAAATCAAATAGGTTAATAGATATGGAAAGGGATTATGACAAAGCCCACCTTCATCAAATACATAATGAAAGTTTCTTAGATAAGGAAGCTCAAGGATTTCCCCACATTGTTCTCTCTCCAAAGCCAGAAGACTAATAGAAGTCGGCAGCCTCTGGTCAAATGGAAGAGAAGCAAGGACTTCTGCAAATAGAAAAGGAAAGGAAGAAAGGGCAGGGGACACAGGTGTCAGGTACTAACAATGTGTTGGATAGACCGTTACCTTCGGCATTAGTTAGTGAAGGAAGCCAGTAGCACTAACACAGTACAGACAGTTTTGAGTGTTCCTTGTAGGGTAAGTCCTAGAGCACTGAAGAACGAAGGAGCTCAAACAGTCTACAACAGCCTGGGCCGAGAAGATCTTTTCCTCACTTCCACCAGACACCTAGAGTTGGGCATAGGAGGCTAATTAAAAAAAAAAGATGTATTTAATTTACTGAAACCATGTCTCCTAGTTATGTCAGAAGCTGCACATTTAAAGTCTCAACAACAATATTTCCCAAACATGAACTGAACAAGAAGGACACCAATACACGTGCTAAAGTAGTCAGGGAAAAGCCCAGGCATCTCAACCCCAAGGAATGCTGGGAGTGGGAGACATAATCTTCCCAAGGAAAGAACACATGTGGTGTCCAATTCCAAATTGTCAGGTCTGAAGATATATGTATAAGTAACATTATTCAGACTGAGTGTTATGTTTAGGAATACATATTTATATATATTCATATATATACATATATGCCTGTAGCAATTTTAAAAAGAGCCCATGAATTTGATAGAGAATAAGGAAGAATATTTGGGAGAGTTGGAAGGGAGAAAAGGCAGGGGTCGGGGTGGGGTATTGTAATTGAATTGTAATATCAAAAAGTAAAAAATGGTAAAAAGAGAGATTTTTACTACTTTTAACGTATATGTGGAAGTGGGTGTTTGTACATGTCATAGGTGGTGGCAGAAACCAGAAGTCACTGGATTTCTGGAGCCATGTAAGCTACTCAATGTAGGTAAAGGAAACTGAACTCAAGTCCTTTCCAAGAACAGTATCAGTTTGCAATCTTAACTGATGAGCAATCTCTTTATCCCATAGACTTGTCTTAAAGCAGGATTTAAAGTGATTTAACATTCATAATGCATGAGACTGTTAGGACCAAAGCCTCCTGGAAAGTTGGGACATGAGAGTCATTCATGGGCAGAGCAAGGGAGAGCAAGGCAATCCATTCAGGAAATAACTTCTCTCTTTATCTCTGTCATCCTAGGAGGTTACACATTGCTCACCAAACCTCTCTGAGAACCAGAGAAAGGGACAAAGACTCAAAGATGTAAGGTGATCAAGCAAAGTCTCTAAAAAGATGTGGGCTAGATCTACCAGAATGCCACCTGAGGACACTGTAGATTTTGTGAACCCAGCATCATTGCAGGGCTTCCCCAAGACTCAAACTTCAACCAAGATCCCTTTATGTTTAGCTGGCAGAATGAAAGGCACTGTCAACCCCATCCCCACTCAGTGATTTGTCTAGCGAATGCTCCCTCTTACCACTCTCAGCACACTCTGTTTCTACTTCTTAACCATCGACTCCACCAACAGCTAAGCTTCCCAAGCACAGAGATGTTTGTCTATTTATATTTTCCCAACTGCTAAAACTCAGCCTGTCACATGACCAGCACTCTAAACTGTTAAATGCAGAAGTGAATGATGAATAATGGAGCCAAGAATTAGTTGATGTTTACACCATATTTTAAGGGACTGTTGCTTTGTAAGCCTCCATGTAAAACCTCAGTAAGGTCACAGGTTATATTATAAGTGCCTAGGAACTGTGATTGGTACCAGATGCTCAATAATTGGTCCAAAATGAATGAATGAATGAATGAATGAATGATAAAGTACTACGTTTTTAACTACTACCTCATCTTTTCCCCAGGCTCTAGAAGATTCACTGAAGATGAGGTTGAAGGTGACCATAATAATGAGGTTCTGGATTTGGAAAAGGAAGGAGAGATGTTGTCTCCAAGGCATGTTTCTGGAAGACACAAAGACCAACTTCCAGAATGAATAAACATCAGTGACTTTGCACACCTCGGTGTCTGAGTCAAAAAAGACTCTAGATGTCCCCTGGGGATTCTGACATCCTGAAGTAGAAGGACTCTGTATAGCTGTCACTCTCATAGTTTCAATAAAACTTTATGACTCAATCAAGATTCTAAGAGGTTTCTCTACACAATGGGTCTGTGACTTGGGCACACATGAAAGTTTCTCCCTCATACCTTTGCAGTACATTTTCCAAACAAAGGAGAAAAATAAGCTGAGCCAGGTAGGTACCCTGAACAACAGATGTGTTTTCGCAAGACGATGCTCAAGAGAGCGAGCGAGAAAAGTTATTTTCTAGATGCAGATGTCCTAAAAACAGCAAGTCTATTCTGTAACCTTGCCACTTACCACTGTCAGTGCTAAGTTGGAGTGAGAGAAAGGTGAATGCTCAAAGAAACCTTTGAAAATCAACTCGAGCCTCTAAAACAAACAAAGCTGAAATAGGAAGACTCTCATCTCTAAGGCCAGACTCTAAAAATGGACTGCTCCTCTCTTTCCTTGTGGATGTAGAATGTTAGCCATGCTAATAGCATTTAGAGGCCAGGAACACTCTAGAATCAGAGAGAGTGGGGTTTGAAGTCCTGTCATTCTCATGTGATCACAGACAAGTCCTTCAGCCTCAGTCATCAGAAGAATGCTGGCAAGGCAGACCTCAACCCAAGAATTGCTCCCCTCTGCCATGGATGCTTGATATCACACCATCAGCGGGAACTGCTCCTTATGTTAATGTTTGCCAAACCCTAAGGTCCTGGATAATTTGGAAAGCCTAGGGGAGCAAACACTGTCACATACCAGGGACTCTGAACAAGCAAATGACAATTCTAAAACTTAATCTCATCTCTACAGAACTCAAAAGGCCATATTTGTCACTATCCCTGACTCCTTTCTAAGTAGGATCAAGAAAGGAGGCACCATGGGTTAGCCTCCAGAGGAATAGATCTTAGTATGTAACGCCTATTAAGACAGCAGGTGATAGATGCAGAGAAAAGAATACCATGAGAAGCAGAATCCTTACTGTGGGTCCTAGGCTTGGCAGCTCAGAAGGTGTATGTGACCCCAAGCCTGGCAATTTTGCTTAACTTCAGTTTCCTCACATAAAATGAAGTGAGCTATTGTATCAGTCAAAACATGCTGACAGGATCCAGGAACTAAACATATGATAAAGGTAATGATTCTGGTCATTTAGGAACTTGTTTCTGTTCTGTGCCTCTCCCAGTGTGTTCATCTGAGGTTCCTTGTCTCCATTAGCCTCATTCCAGTGCCTGGCTGTTCAGCAGCCGCTGAGTGAAAGCTGCCAAAGGGGAACATGAGATGGTCTCATATGCATTGAGGTATTTAGCTTGATGGTGACCGATACCATAAGGGGCTCACGATCCTTTAGACAGAACATGTTACATATAATTAAATGATTCGATGAAAAATATGTAGAAAAATGAAGTGAAAAAAAAACAGCCCTCTAATTTTGAATCTTAGATAGCAATAAAAGGATTGCTGGTACCCATAGTCAGGTTTCTCTGTCTCTTGGTGTTCTTTTCTTTGTGACAATCACCTGGTGTCTTAATTGCTATTCCATATTAAGATCTATCCCACTGGAGGCTAACCTGTGGCTCCTCCTCATCTCTCTTACCCCCTACTCAGGTATACTCCCTCCTGAGAAAAGTGATTGGTGGGATCTGGTACATTTCCCACTGAAGTCAGACATACCTACTTGCATTGTCTGGAGATCAGTCAAGAACACAATAGAGAAAACCTTCCACTATCAGGAGACACTGAAACAGTAACACAAACATTGCCTGAAAAGGAACCCTAAAATTCTAAGATTTGAGATCTGCCAGAGTCTGTGAACAGAGGGGACAGGACACAACTGAGAGGAACACAGCAACAGCCTTGGCAAGCTCAGCGGAAAGTGCAGACCTTCATCCTCTGGAAAGCTGGAGACTGCAGACCTTCATCCTCTGGGAAGCTGGGAGAGGGCAGAAACTACCCCTCCCGCCATTGTTGTGGCTTGTGGGAGACTCTGGGGAAGATTGGCTTTCAAAGACGTGAAATTTACTCTTCTCTGGCGAAAACCAGTCAAGTGCTTTAGAGGAGAAAATGAACCCACTTCAAGAAATCTCTAAGTTGTGATTTTTGATAAGTGGTCTTCTTAGATGTCAATAAAATAGCACAAGGGCCAGCTTGTTCAGCTTCTTTCTCCTCAGCTCCCGAGTGGAGGAACAAACATTTCTGTATATCTTTTTTTCTCCCAGCCCAGCACTAAGGGGTATTTTGTAGGAAAAATATGACTATAGCAAGTGATTTTATTTTTCAGTCCATCTTTCCATTTTTGTTGTTCTTCCATTAATAACCGGAGTAAGAGCTCCCCACCCACATAAAAACAAACAACGACAACAAAATGGCAGATGTCATTGATTCAATGAGGCCTTGTGGTGATGAGGGCCGAGATTTCTATCTTAGTCATCGCTCATCAGAATAGTCCTGCCCTCTACAGCATTATGATGAATGTATTTTATTTTGTGAGGCTGGGGATCAAACCCAGGGCTTAGGTGTATGCTAAATACATCCTCTGCCATTGCTGTACTTTCTAGCCTCTTGTTGTTTTCTCTTTTCTTCTCGCTCCGAGAAAGGGAGAAAGGTGTTGTTAGAATAGAATGGTTCCCATTCCAAAGGAAAGAAGCTAGGAGAGAATGGTCAGGTATTAGTTGAACCTACAAATTGTCTGGCATGCGTGCATGCATGTATGTGGGAGTGCGCGCGTGTGTGTGTGTGTGCGTGTGTGCGTGTGTGCGTGTGTGCGTGCGTGTGTGCGTGCGTGTGTGTGCGTGTGTGTGCGTGTGTGTGCGTGTGTGTGCGTGTGTGTGCGTGTGTGTGCGTGTGTGTGCGTGTGTGTGTGTGTGTGTGTGTGTTGAAAGATACAGAAGGCTGCAAATATATGTTTTTAACTATGTAGATATCTGTATAGCCCTCCCATTTTGCTACAAGGAGGAGACAGAACTATCTCAGGATTGCTCCAAAATAATCCTGATTCCAATGGTGTACTAGTGAGGAACTACCCTGCCTTAGCTTATAACAAGAGCCACATCCCCCAGCTTCTAAGCATAAACTAGCTGCTATGACCATCCTCTCAGGAAGCTATGTAGCCCTGTAGGAAAGCCTGGGCTGGAAATCCAGAGTCCTAAGTTTGATTCTGTGCCCATGAAAGTCACTTACTGAACAGTGGGTCCTTAAGCAAGTCTCCTTCCCTCTCTCTCATCTCTACAGCACAGAGAAATACATGCTTTGAAGGGAGATTTCATATACATATACTTTTTTTCTCTCTTTTTCTCTCTTTCTCCCTCTCAAACACACACAACTACACACACACACACACATACACACACACACACCACAAAGACATAGGTTGTTAAAGAAAATTCAGAAAAAAAATGATAACAGTTACTCTGGGAGAAATAAGTTTGAAAAGTCATGTGCATGTAAAGGCCGCCACTGCACAGTGGGTTAATAACACAGGTGCGTTTTGTTACATGGCTGGGAGATTGCTTTCGAAAGCAGATGGGTAGAATACATTTGGGATTTTATATTAGGCATTTAACAAGGCCAGTGAAATGAAAAATGGTATTTGATCAGGAGGGGGGAAATGAATCTCCTTTTTATAAGAATGTTGGCTCATGAAATTGCCTCTTCCCCAGGCATGGTGGGACTTCATACAGACAGGGCAGATGTGGGAACTGGTTTTCTACCCAGTGTCCCTGTGGGATCTGATATTTGATCCTCTGGGCTGAAAGCTCACTCAGAAACTAGGGGGAAGCATGAAGCTGCCACCTGCTGCATGGTGAGGGCTTTAGGTAAGCGGTGTTTTCATGTCTCTGAATTTAAAACACTATATAAAGCCTGATTTTGAAATACAATTAGTCTCCTCAAAAAAAAAAAAGGAAGGAAGGAAAGGACATTTTAAGACCCCCAGTAAAATAAAATAGATCCCTCTTAAACCCTCTACTCAACCCTAGTTTTCTTATTGGGATGTTTTCATTCATTTTCAGTAAAATATTGGAATACTAGCATGCTTCTTCCGTAGCTAGTGGTACAGAATTATTTTCTGAGTCTGCCCTGCATGGGGCAGAATCATTGCTCTCATCACATTCCACTTCAAACAGAGGTTCTGGGGAGGAATTACAGGGCAGAGTCCTGAACTCAGAGTGTCCTGCTCTGTAGATAAAGCCACCACCAGGCATCAAGCTTCTGGACCAACACCGGATGCCTTTAACGCAAGTTTATTTCTTGTTTTGAAGTCTTCCACCTGCTGATGAAGCTGAGGTGATTAAAGCACACTACTGAGACTTCCCCATCTGTCCTGGTCCACAGCCCCACTATTAGGGCCTGGTCCTGGTGAAAAAGACATCATCCAGGTACTCTGATATTTGGAAGTCTTTGGTGGCCCCTCATTAACCAGAATATAAACTTCTAAGCTTCTACGGGTCTAACCTGTCTCTCATGTTCTCCCTCTGGCCAGTGGCCCCCACTCTATGCTGTCCCAGCTATCCTGCCCCATGTACTTCTACGCCACACAACTGTTCACTGTTCCTGAACACGACACACACATGGATCCTCACCCTCGCCCTGCTGTTCCAGTATGTGGACTTCCCTTCCATTCTCTAGTCAGCAATCTCTGGTCACTGTTCAAAGCCAAATAAAACTCACTTCAAAGTGATCTGCTCTCCCACTCCCTGAGTTGTGCTTCAGTATTTTGCATTGGCTCCTCCAGCTAGAACACATAGCATGGGCCGTGGAACCTGACAATCACTAGTCTGGCTAATCACCTCCTGGCCATGTGATCTTATGCAAAATGTATAATCTTCCCAGGCCCTTATTTCCTCAAATACATAATAGAAGCAATTACCTGGAAACAGGAACAAAACAATACTTGCATGGTATGCCTGGAATGGGAACTCAGTGTGACAGCACACAGAAGGTACGACTCAGACAGAGGCTATCACAGACAACAGCTATTACTGTCTCCCTGGCGTTGTAATAGGAACTCAATAACTATGCTTGTGCTTTATTACTCTCTAGCTGTGCCCTCTTAAAACCAATTAACTTTTAAAAAAGTCCCACTTTAAGAAGGAAAACTTAACATGAGTCAATCAGTGGCTGAAGAGAAAGACTCACCAGTCTGCTACCGCCAGCATACTAATTCTCATTATTTGCCTATTAGGTCACTCTGCCACGTGAGGGCTTTTTAAAGAATCCTTGAAGTTGGGGAGCTCTCCCAGGATTGGGGCTTACTGAATGTCAATCACTTTGCTGGGCAAATCAGTTGCAGGTTACACAGAACCTCCCCAACGTCCTTCTCCACAGGTAACTGAAACGGAGAGGCTGCAGAGCCAGTGGCCTCTAGACAAGGATGTCAACCCAAGACAGAGTAGGAAGTTTGCTTTCCTTTATTCAGGAAGCAGTACGGTGTTTCCCTGGAAACAGGGGCTGGAGATGAAGGTGTAGAAGGGTAAGGATCTGTTGGTTGAGCAAAGAGGAAGTTTACACAAGCTTATCCAGACCCAAGTAACATCTATAAGCATAATTGCTAGCACAGCTGGCTTATCCTTTCCACAGACGTCTACTTTCAAGCATTGATTAAACATCCTTATGATCCAGGAGAAGGAGTAGAGTGAAGATTGAATATAGTGCCTGCCTTCTTGTAGCTTTTGGTCTGAAAGTGCCTGGGAAGGTAACCTGGGGCTAGTTTTGACTCACTTTCGTTTCTGTAGGTGTGTTCTCCTAGTTCTCTTAACAGCTGCACAAAAGTTCTTTCTGGAAACACAGCCCCTGCCCCTCATTCCTATGCTAAAGCAAATAAAATAAAGTTGGGTTCTATCCACATTAAAAACCAGAGTTTAAAACGAAGACTATAAGACTCAGCAGGCAAGTCTGAGCGTTCCACTTCCCAGTTGAAGCCTGTAGTCTAAAACTCTCTCTCTCTCTCTCTCTCTCTCTCTCTCTCTCTCTCTCTCTCTCTCTGCCTCTCCATCTCTCTTTCCTTCACCCTCTTCCTTCTCTCCTCTCTCCCTCATTTTTCCCTTGTCCTTTTCACCCCTCAGAAGACTAGGATGCTTTATGAGGAAGAACTTTGCCTTAAGACACTGTAGAGATTATTTTAAGTCATAGAACAAAATGAATCACAGGATAAGAGCAGTTTGCTGGGAGCGATGTACATGGTAAAGAAATAAGATCTGTTTCCTGGGAATGTGCTGTTTGCTAGGTGATGTGAACATTCATCTAACTATAGCAAATTCATCGCCAACTGAGTGAAGACGTTGGGGATGCTGCCCATGTCCTCTTTTAATAAAATCCATTGGGAAAGTTCCATCAGAAAAGAATGATGGACACCTGTCATTCTTACCCTAGTGTAGAGAACAGGCATTCCAGAGACACCAATACTGGAAAAAAGTCTAACTTTAGAATTTTGCCCCACCCACTTTGAGGGGGAATAAGGTTGACTGACTTTTTGAATCATGACACAGTAAGTTGTTCATGTAATTTTTTAACCCAATTCATTCATTCATTCTTCATTCAATAAATGTTTCTTACCAAAGCATTGTCAGCCAATGGGATACATCAAATAAGGCATGCTTTCTGCTCTCAAGGAGTTCATAGCTTGGTTTTAGTGACATTCATCAAGACTAAAGTAATGTACAATAGAGCCATGAGAGAAGACAGGTTGAGAAGCCACGGTGCAGGAGAGGGTGTCTTGTGAGAGCATGGAAGTCTTACCTGAGAAAGACCTGAGCGGAGAGGACAGCCAAGGCAGTGGGAATGACATCATAAAGAGGGAGAAGGCATGGTAGTAACTTGTCATTCAGACCTTTATAAGCCACAATTCAGAAAAATGAGGCCTCAGCCTCTTGCTTTATCACCTACCAGAATACACCTTCCTTCTTGACTTGGTCACAACTAATGCACTTGTGAAAACCCACACCAGCCGCCTCCATTACTACTGAGGAAGAGCACAGCCCCAGTGTCTAGCAGAGAAGCAAGGGCACCTTCCATTGGGCAATCCATTTGATTTTTGTAAGCCTTGGTACTCTGTTTTGTAAGCCAGAGCTATAGCAGCTTCCTTGCAGAGCTGAGGCAAGGGTTAAACAGATGATGCACATGCGGCGCCTAGGCTGTGTTTACAGATGCATCACATTTCCGGCCACTGGTACTATTACCACGACTATTATTATCCTGAACAAAGATTATGGTTTTGTGTTAATGTCTTTGATGGTAACTGTTTCTGGAAGGAGAGATATATGAGAGGAAAGATTGCCCCTCAATAAAAAGATTTTCAATGTTCTCTATTAGGAATCATGAGCAATCTGACCTTGTAAAAAATAAAATGATCTGAATTCTTTACATCTTGGCTCAGTTCCTAAAGGCAGCTAAAGTGAGATTAGAGACAAAGAGAAACATTGCAGAGAAAGGCTGCCTTAATTTCCGAGGTGAATGAGATGGATAGCCCCGGTGCCCAGCGGTAAACCTCTTAGTATTTATGAAACTGAAATTACACCATTCCAATAAAGGGGAAAGCCAAAGAAGGTGCACTCTACATAATGGCCTCTTGTTAGGTCTTCCTGATTACTTGGGCTCTGTTTTCATGAAAATGCCAGTACCCAGTGTTGCAGGACCCTTGTCTGCTGGGGGCAGACAGGAACTGTTTATTTAGCCAAGTGAAATTTTACACTTAAATAAAAAATACTAGCTGTGTTTGGGTGCAAGAATCAATTACCTAGGCTCAACATCAACAGCGGGCAAATTGCATCTGCAGCAAAAGCAAGGCCACTGATCACACCTCGGCCTCGGTGCCTGACATCAAAGGCAGCCGGCCTTGTTTCTTCATCTGCGGTTTGAACACTATTTCTCTTTGATCTTGGACACTAAGAAGCAGCATGGGAGAGGCAAGGGAGGGGAGGGGAGGAGGTGCTGGGCTGATGTAGAACAACATGCTGAGGTTGTGTGATTGAAATGCCAAGCAGGGTCAGGAAAACTCCATTTGATAGAGAGCTGAAATCTACGAAACAGCATCATGACAGAAGGGTCTCACTTAGTCAACAGGTCTCTCCTGGAGATAGCTGAATGTCTCTGTGTTAACATGGTGACATGAGGGTATGAGGTTCAGGGGAGAAGAGAGAGATGATGTGAAGACTGTGTGAGAGAGACTAGATTGGACGTTCACTTTGAGAGGACATATTTTGGAACCGTTCACAGTCACTAGCCCCTTTCACATACTACTAAGCGCCTCTCATCCGGGTTAAGGATGGATGCTGCTTCCAGTTTGGGTTCCCTCTTCCCTGTCTCTTTCGCACTTGCCTTTAACACTTGGAATTTCAGGGGCAAGTGTTCAGTCCTTCCTTCACCCTCCCGCTCTAATTTATAGCTGTAGACCTGCAGAGTTGGTGCCTATTTGGAGGGACAATACAGCCAACTGTCAATCTTCAGGCTAAGCAAGTAGATGTCTTCACATAACAGGCCAGAGCCAGGCAATCAGACAAACTAACAAGGGCTGAGTTTCTATGGCAGGAAACCCAGAGGAAGGACATCTGAGACAGTTCCTCTCTCTGGGGAAAGTCTTGACTTACTCATTTATGCTAATGGACTGAATATTAGATACATTCTGTTAGCCTCTTGCTCCCCTAAAGGTGTTCCTCCTGGGTAGCTCATGCCTAGTCACAACCACTGTTGCCAATCCTTTCTGTCTGGAACAGCAGTTTCCAAGCTGCTCTTACGAAAATCTGCAGCCCCTTTCCTACCCTCCAATACCTGACAGGGGTAAGGGTGACAAAGACAGAAGGCTAGTCTCACGTCTCAGTCCCTCTACATTATGCCTCTTTCAACATAGCAGCTATGTTTTCATGAGTTTTATTCATTTATTCTTCCAAAACCACTGTTTGCAACAAATGATTCCAGATTTGTAAAATGTTGACAGCCACAGGCCCAGGCCCAGGCCTTAGGACAAATAGTCTCTGTGGTCCTTCCTAACCAACACAAGGTCCTTCTGAGTCAAGACTCAGCAGGAAATTTTGGTTCAGCCCACTAGATTGTAAGAGTTATACTGAGCTTATATGTTAATTCCATTTTATCTTCTCTGATGTCTCTTTGAACCAAGGAGTATT
Organism: Grammomys surdaster; assembly: GCF_004785775.1. Lineage (NCBI taxonomy): Eukaryota > Metazoa > Chordata > Mammalia > Rodentia > Muridae > Grammomys > Grammomys surdaster. Next base: position 15,044,032 of record NW_021604579.1, read on the forward strand.
AGCCCCATGTGATTTAACTACTGAAACTCCTAGACAGAATGCAACATGCCCAAGATCACAGACAGAAAATGACAAATCTCAGCCCCTCCCACTGGGACATCATTACCAGGGATAAAAACAGACCTCAGACTGTTTACTGTAGCACCCGTCCATATACTACATATCAGCCAAAGTCTGGCTGCTTCTAAACATGAATGTTCTAATTCCTATCATTCTCCCAAGACTAATGAATCTGTGTGGGTTTTTCACCTTAGTTATTACAGCCTGCTTTATCTGATGGGCCAATTAACTGTCTAATAATTATCATAATTTACCTATCTTACTTAAGAAGCTATGCTACCAAGTCCTATGATCTGCTGATATTCTATATCTGTTATGAAAATAGCTTAAAATTTATGTGTTTATAGTTTCACATTACAGACCCCCAGAATGGGTAGCTAAGAGAGTCATTGTGACTTTAAAGAGAAGTTCTTATTATCCCACCAGGGGACTGGCTTGTCTGCTTTATCTATCCCCTTAACCATCCAAGATGGCCACCACGATTTCTGTGCTGGTCTCTTCTCTCAATGTCAATTGAAAATGATTTCATTGTGGAGTTTTTAGATGTTTCTCCTAGAGCCCACTACCATAAGCCCTAGTAGACCCCTGTTCCTTCCATTTGCCAGAGTCTTATTATGCTGCTTTCTAAATTTAAGAAGTCATGAAGGGAAGGAAATGGGTGTGATTAAGCTAAGCTAGAGTCGCCAACTTGAGGAGAGCTCTTTGTTTGAATACATGTCTAGGAGGAGAGTATGCACTCAAATAAAATCAAGTTTCTGTTGGAAAAACAATGGAGACTAGAATAGAGTTGTAGCTAATGCTACAATTTCTCATATCTACTCTTTCCCAGCCCTGACATTTCTTAAACCTGGCAGATTTAAGAGCTGCTACACCTCATCTGGATTATTGTCATAGGTTTCTAATGGGACTCTCTACTCCCAACTTTGTGTTTTCTAAGTCAAGCAACATCCTACAGCCAGAGTAAGGCACACAGCAAACAAATACAATTATATCTCCATTTAAGTGGCTAACATTTCAATGGCTTCCGACCAGAATCAAGCCTAAATATTTTGAATCATTACATTCTTCCATCCCCACAGGCTCTGAGCTTTATCTGTCCTCCACTGCATGTGACTCCTTCTGTCTGAGATTTCCAAACTACCCTATTCTGCCTGGAGGACTCTACTTGTGACTGAGGACCCCATTTCACAGTCTCTGTGTCATTTCCCAGGTCCATAGATGTCTCCAACAATAGAGCTAGGAAATGAACACAGGATCATGGAGAATGTAACTCAAAGGCCAGTGTAATCAAGGAAAGCTTGGGGCATAAGAGGAGCTAAGAATATGGCTGTTAAATAAAGGATGCATTGAAGAGCAAAAAGAGAAAAGAATTTTAAAGAGCAACAGCAATCCAAGAGCACCAATTGGGGCATGAAACAGTTTCTGTAGGCTGTCTATGACTGGAAAGGCCATCTTACCATAGTGGTTTTCAGGACCTTTTCCAACACACAGAGGTTTCGGGGCATTTTATTGCACCCTCCCCTAGCTGATTTGCTTCTGGTAAACTGTTTGCTCTTGGTAGGCTCTGTACTATAGAAGTTTGACCATGTGGTCAGGATTCCAGTTAGCTAGTTTCCAGTTACTGGGGAGGAGAGACTGGAGGCTATGCTATTTGGGATATTTCCTCACTCCCTTATCTCTATGTTGGACAGCTTCAGCAAGCTCTTGTGTTTTAGTGGCTAGACTGTCTACTGGAGAGGTCTGCTGGTGCTGGAGAAGCATCTCCCAGGTCACATGAGTCTGCAGTAAACTGGTTCCTTCACTTTCTCCCTCCTGCCTAAGGATGGCAGCAGCTCCCTACTGTCACAAAGTCCTGGGTGCCTCCCAATCTCCTGATGGCTTTGTGATTTTTCCATCACTGTGTAACCAATTCTTGGAATTCAATTTGCTGTTTTCCATTCTTTTTGTCGATTTTGTTTCTGTGATGAAGTCTGACAGACACAGGCACTAAGCCAATTCTGCAAGATCTCTGTGTGAAATGTCTCTTTGCTCCATCCTTTTTTTTGTTGTTGTTGTTTTTAGGAAGCAGAGCATGGTAATGACAAGCAAAAGGATGGCAGCTGGGAGAACAGAAATGAAACTCCAGTCAACCACGGAACATTGGAACGCTGTTGTGAAAAATCACCCGGACTCTTGAATCTTGCTTTCTTCAACTAAGGTTAAAAGTAGGATTCTTTCTTCTAAGCCCTCATTTTTTAGGGCCAATTGGAGAGAAAGCACTGTGTCAGGTTCTGATACTAAGTATTCAAGAAACAGTCCTTATCTAGCCCTCTAGTACAACACTGTACAGTGGACCAAAGAATGGGTTGGATGTCTTTGCTATCTGCTGTGGCAATGGTTAACAAGCTTTACTATGCATCAAATAATCCCATGACTGCATTAAATGCCAATCCAAATTCTGCATGGCTGTTGTGGGGCTGGGATTTCTGCATCTCCATGTCTGCTTTCAGATGCTGCTGCTGTTGAAGGTTCACACAGCAAGACTCAAGACTCTTGAGTTGGTAAAGTTTTTTTTCTGTAAAAGGCCTTAAGGAAAGAATTTTAGGTTTTGAAAGCCATACCATCTCTTATGCAGCTATTGAATAGAAATTATCTTACAAAAATAGGCACTAGGGTCTTGGCTCCAGGGTTGGAATTTACTGATCCCTACTCTAGACACTAAGTTGTCTCGGACCATAGTTGGCTTTACTGATATTTTTATTCTCAAACCGTATCACTTGACGGGTTAGAAAGATGGCTCAGTGGTTAAGAACATACTGTTCTTGCAAAAGACCAGAGCTTGGTTTCTAGTGCCCATGTCATATGACTCACAACCACCTGTAATCAAGTTTCAGGGCTTCTGATACTTCAGTACTCTATGGGCACTGAAACCATGTGTATAATCTCATGTACAGACACATAGTCACTTAATTAGAATAAAAATAAGTACATAAAGTTTTGATGTGTAACTGGATAGCTGTTCTTACAAAGGAACTAGAAAACCCCAAATTCATTTTATTTGGTGTTTTCTATATCCCAAGACATATTTCAAGTCCTTAGTAGGTATTTTCTTTACCACTCATAATTCTCTGAAGAAGTTCCTGTCACTATGACCTCCCATTTTTCAGAGGCGACACAGAAGTTAGCTGGTTCTTTATAGGTCATAAAAGAGCCAGGGTTGAGGACCAGAATCACATTTATTCTTCTTTTTCCTTTCACCCTCAGACCCCATAATGGTGTTAGGCATATGATAAGCAATTAGCAAAGAAGTCCTGATTGAAAATTTTAAGTATCCTGCCCTGAACTCACATTGCTGTGAATCTGGGTCACAAGAAAAGGCATTGAAGTCCTCTGAATCCTAACCACATACATAGAAGTTGAGCCTGGAGCTACCAATTATCATATCTAAAAATGCCTAAAAAGCATTAATAATTTAGAAGTTACATTTATATAGGGAAAGATTCCTAACAGGGTATAAGTCCATGATGGTCAAACAGTGTGTGTCCAGTGAAGGTCTGGGCATTTGGTGACATTTCCTATGTATGTATTTGTTAACTGACAGGAGAGAGATGAGAGCAAAGTAAGAAAAACTACAGAGGAGCTTCCAGCTGGGGCCTTTTGTTGTATAGATGCCTACTAGTTGCATTGAGAACTCCACCATAGATGGAGCAGACTTTCTTGTCATTCACCTGCCTGTGTCACCCAGGTGCCTATAAATACCCCTTCACCCATACTGCTGTAATTAAACTCAATAAACTCATTGGCTCACATAGGTGAATTTGGATGTCATTCTTTGCTTGGTATCTCATTGCCTTCTCTATCTGGGGTACATAGAAATAGTCTTCTCAGTAAAAGTTGTATGTCACTTTTTAAAGCAATGAGATTAACAGGGAGATTTTTAAAGTCCTATTTCCCTTAATGGAAGTGACCCCTAACTATCAAGATTTTAAAGATACAAGACTTTCATATGTTCAAGGTTTGATGCTGACCTTCTTTCCCCTTCCTCATACTTTCCTTTCAGGTCATTGCTACTAACTAATTTCTTTCCAACCAAGAAACCAAACCATCAGATGACTGTAATTGTAAAGTTAGTGTAATCAATCCTTAAGTGATGACTTCATCAACTCAATTAATGAAGAAAGTCGAGTTTCAGTGCCTTTGCTCTGTGGCAGTTATGGCATGAGACTCAACTGTGTATGTGTGCTAGTTCACATACCTATGAATGAGGTCATTAGACAAGAGTACTTCTTAAGTGGCTGGAGAGATAGTTCAGTGGTTAAAAGCATTAGTTGTTCTTCCAGAAGACCTAGGTTCAATTCCCAGCACCCACACAGCATCTCACAACTGCCTGTAACTCCAGTTCCAGGAGATTCACTATCCTCTCCTGTCCTCCTCAGGCACCAGTAACACACAGTGCATAGACATACATGTAGACAAAACTCATACACATAAAATAAAATGAACATTTTTTTCAAGTATTCATTAAACCATGCATTATCATTCATGCCTATAATCTCTGTACTTAGGCTGAGACAGAATGATCGTCATGAGTCTGAAAGTAGCCTGGGATACACAATATATTCCAGGCTAGTCTGGGCTATCGATCAAGACCCCGTTTTAAAACAAAACAGAGACATTAATATTTCATCAGGGTTTCAACTTGATAAGTAAAAATACCATAGCTTACCTAGTCATAGGATTATAATCAGGATCTTGAGAACAAAGTGAAGAATTCCTCCATGTGAATTGTTGCCCAGAGGGGCTTCAGAGGCTCTAAAAAGAATATAGGCTATTGCTATTCCTCTGGGTTACCTACCTGAACTAGATGGCAAGGCGGGATTGTTTCTGTAAAAGAACATACTTTAGTTACAGGACACAGAGTTATCTTTCCTATTGCTGGTGTTCACAATGCTGGAAGATCCTATGTGTACTGCTGGGAAAAAATACTCATCTATTGTCTTAGCCAACTATAAACCAAGTGTGTGACAATGTAAGATATGCCCACTGGTGCAACAGTGGCACAATTATTTTAAGGATAACCAACTGCTTTGTGATTGGATTTGAGGCTGGCTCTATAGGAGGGAATATAAACCTTCCCAAAGACCTATGACATTTCAGTTGAACCCCTAAATTAACATGTTGTCAAACTGACTTCTAAATATTAATACTCATACCCGTAGACCAGTACAGCTCTCATTCTGGGACAGAGTGCTTTCTTTGTGCAGAGGGTAATGGTTTGCAGAGTGACTCATACCTGGTCAAAGTGCTACAAACGAGCATCTGAGGAGCACTCAGCCATAAGCAGGACACCAATATCAACAACATCAACATCACTAACAATAATAACATCACAGTCTCAGGAACCATCCATAAGAGGGAGTAGAAAGGACTTAAGAGCTTTTGGATGAAAAAGAATATCATAAAACGCTGCCAACTAGGAGTGGTACTATGACTGCACCCATGAGTACACAGAAGCTCTGTGTACTAGCATGAGATTGGGACCTTCAACCTCATCATAGACTGAGGACATTTCCTTAAGTCCCCATCCTCTCCTGAAGGATGGCTGCTGAGGGAAGGGGTATCAATTTTCTCTATTGGCATAGCCACTAAGAAACCAGGTGACATTATCCCATAGTCTGGAGTTCTCAGCTGAATGGAAATGGAGGAAATCAGATGATCATCAGTCTTCATCTCTGATGTCTGACTGGACTGTGGATCAGCTGCCTTCTTTCTGCCATGATGAGTCATCCCTCTCATTGCTACGCCCTCCTTACACTGGTCCACTCTCTCAAACAATGAGTGGAAGAATCCATTCTGTTCTTTGGTTAATTGTGTCAGGTATTCCATCACAATAAGAAACATAACAACAAATGCACCTGCCAACACTGACCTCCAAAGGGAAGGCAGATGCTTACTCAGTTGAGCTAGAGATTAGTTTTCTAAACAGAAGGAAAAGGATGAGAAAGGACCTCGAGGCAGAATGGAACATGAAGTATATAAGGCAGACCACAATGGCATGAAACAAGGTTGAAGATACGAACAGTATCTGCACCTCCAGGGTTTATATCATCGGTCCTGATAAAGGAGACTGGCTGTTGCCACTGTCTGTACTACTTACTGGAAAGCAGATGGAAGACAGAGAAAAAATGTGAAAGCTAACCAGCCTGGAGCCCATTTGTGACCCTTCCTGACCACTGATGCCTGCTTGCCCCTGGTTCATTCCTTACTTCCTCCATGAACTTCAAGAATCATTTCCAAATTAGTTCTACCAGGTGCTCTTTTTCTGTTAGGAAAGAAAATGAAGCATTGACTGGACATTTGCTCTAACATTTCCTATAATTTAATCAACCCTGCACAACAAAACAATTGAAGCTCCCATCCCTCTTTAGAGTTACATAAATGAAAGGACCCAGAGAGGCAAAGAAGATTCCCTGTCAAGCAGAGGTAATGAAGGAACTGACCTTCCTTCCATGCCACACTCCTCACCTATGTGTTCCTCCTCCTTTCCTCTAGCATTAGTCAACAAAGCCATCTGTGGAGGGTACCACAAAAAGCCCAAGAAAACAATTACAGGAGGCCCTATCATTTGCTTTCAAGGTTTGCTATAAACATTAGAGGAAAACCACTTCTCCCTGAGTACCTAGGATCTCCAGCAGTCAGGCTTTCATCAGGACACAAATAGCAAATCAAACTGGGGGATGGGGGAGGGTCTAGATGAGCTTGAAAAACAGACCCTTAACAATGGTGTAGTGTAGGAAGAGAGACATAACCCGTGATGATTGTTCTGAGTTCTATCATTACTTTCTTTTTGAGGGTTCCAGGAAAGGCAATTGGAACTCAGCCCTGGAGAGGGCTAGGGAGAGCCAGGGTGGAGAGGCTTCCCTCCAAGAGCTGTAATATAGAACCCAGGTACTAGAGGCAGCAGCTGGGTTCATAATACTCAAAACTCACTCTTCTATTTCCAACTGTCCTGAAGCCAAAGGTGCTTGCTCCCTGTTAGCTCAATTCAACCAGAAGCCAAAGAGTATTAGGGGATAAATTGAGTGCCCTCTTAGTTTGTAATTCTACCATCTAGTAACTCAGAATCTGTCTGCAAAGGAAGATATGCATTGTAACTAGGAAAGTAACACGAATTAGGGCTCATAGATGAACCCTAGTCTGATTTGACTGGTGTTCTTTTCAAAAAGGAATTTTTCATACAGCATGTACAGAGAGAGGAAGACGTGCAGATCCAAAAAAGACAGTATTGCACAAATCCTAAGAGAAAGCCTTAGACAAAAGCTATCCACAGCCATATGACCTCAAAGGTACAACTTCCAGGAATCTGTGAACTAAGTATTGATGGTTTTAGCCATCTAGGGTATAGGAATTTGTGATAGAATAATTAGTAGCAGTATAATACAGAGAGTAAGAAAGATGGTGAGCATGGTGACCCCAAGTCATGAAACAGGTGCCAAAGGAGGCAGGAGATACAAATGGAAGACTGACAGCAAGCAACTCTTACCATACATCTCAGGGTAGGTCAAGAATTTTTGCCCAAGGCTCTGCTTTACTGGTAACTGTAACTGTGGTCCCATTAAAGGTCTGGTTTCCACATCCTTCTCAGACCTCTTCCTCATGGCAAACCAGCTACAGTTGACATTCTGTGCATATGTGAGCACATTACAAATCTTTCCAAGTACCCTGCCTGCATGATTTTAATTTTTTTACTGGATGGTCTGAATGTTTAAAGATAAACATCTCAACAATGCAGAGTATGTCTTTATCATTTCTTATGGAATGGATGGCTGATGGATGGAATGAAGAAAACTAACATTTATCTACTACCATGTATGGTGATTTCAGTAAGAGTGGCCCCCAAGACTCATGTATTTGAATGTATGGACATAAGTTGTTGGACCTGTCTGGGAAGGATTAGGAGGTGTGGACTTGTTGAGCTACTCAGCCTTCAGATATTTATTCCACTGAGAATAATATTTCCCTGAATGTTTGTTTGCAAGTATCTTGTGAGTTCATCTTTCAGCTTTCTGGTGCATACCCAGAAGTATTATATATATAATATAATCCTGCTTAACTTCTAGAGGACCTACCAAATTAGTTCCCACTATGCTTACATGTTTGTCAGTCTCTTTTGATTGTTGGATGTCATCAACAAAATTGGGATTTGTTGAATGGATACATGTAGTAAGTGTGGATTCTGCCCTTGAGAAGCAGAGTCTTAGCTTCCATACAAGTAGGGTGAGGTCTTGGCAAAATGTATCTAAAGCAGTAACACCAAACAAAAGAAACTGGGGGAAAGGGAGGAATGAGAGATAAAAATAGAACAAGCAATGGTGAGCTTTGGGTCTGTGTGGGGCTGCAAAGAGGAAAATCAGTCATTGGGGTCAGCTTCTGAAGAGATCATCAATTCTATGGGAAGAAGCACTCAGACAAAATGAGGTGAACAGTTCAGACCCAAGAATGAGAACAGCCTCGGGTTGCATGAGGACAGTCAATGTGGAACAAGCTGAAGGGTAGCTAAAGTAGCCTGTTTAATTTAGATAACTATAAAAATTCCTCAACAAGGTTTAGAACTTATGGCCCAAGAAAATACTTGGACTATATTAAGTATTTACAAATACGATGTAATTTGTCTCTAATGCCAACCTCCTATCACAAACTGGTTGAAGGGAGAGAACATGCATACATTAAGGAAATTATCAGTCAAGATCTGTACAATGCCTGACACAGTCAGGATTCTAATGAAGCCTGCTTAATGAATGTAAAGCATAAATGAAGTACCCACAAAGGCTAGAGCCCAACTTTCATCGAAGGTAACTAACAAACTGCACAGAAAACACAATCTAAACATCTCAGAACCAGAAGACGCTCCAATGGTCATCTAGGCCAGGGTCTAGAAAATCCATTCGGTAAAGAGCCTAAACATGACACTGTTGGCGAGTCCTCAGTACTGTGTAAAGACAGACTGGGACAACATGTAATGGAAGGCCTTTAATCAGATAGACATTTACTTAATAAAGACAGTCTTAGAATGATTTTTTTCACTTGCCTCAGGCTCCACTATGTCTCCATGAGACAGGGCTAGTGTCTTTTAATCATTGTTCTTGCTTCTGATAAGGTGTTATTGAGTTTTGGTGTCACCTCACATTTTGAACATGGCTAGTGCCTTTCATAGTCTGCCCAAATTTGTGCCCTCCCTCATCATCTTAGGGTTTCTGCTGCTATACAAAACACCATGACCAAGAAACAAGTTAGAGAGGAAAGGGTTTATTCAGCTTCCACATTGCTGTTCATCACTAAAGGAAATCAGGACAGGAACTCACACAGGGCAGGAACTGGGGGCAGGAGCTGATGCAGAAGCTATGGAGGGTGCAGCTTACTGGATTCCTTCCCCTGGCTTGCTCAGCTTGCTTTCTTATAGAACCCAGGACTACCAGCCCAGGAATGGCACCATCCACAACAGGCTAGGCCCTCCCCCCTTGATCACTAATTGAGAAAATGTCTTACAGCTGGTTTTCATGGAGGCATTTCCATGAAGGAGGCTTCTTCCTCTGTGATAATTCCAGCTTGTATCAAGTTGGCACACAAAACCAGCCAGTATCTCATGCTCCGACCCTCCACACATCTCACCTTTATTGAACTATTTCCTTAGTCTGTTTCCTCAATGGCTCCACTCAGTATCAGATGGAGTCCTCCCTATCTGTTTGCATCTTTTCTGATGGTAGTCACATCCTGTGTCCTTTACCTACCCCCTTTACCTCCAGCTTGGAAGCAAAAATAAACCCTCTCCCATAATCCATATGGAGTAGTTTCTACCTCCTGGTCCTTAGAAGATCAGCTTCTTATCTCCTTTTCTATTTCCTCTCCCCAAATTCGCCCATTAGCTACTGGGAAAACCATCCTCCCATCCTGAGCAGGCAGAGCTATGCTATGCATTGTTATCAGAAGGGAAATATGAAAGGAAAGCTGGGGTTAAGAACCCCCAAATCTCCAGTGCCTAGCACAGTAACCTCCACATGTTTTTCTCACACTGAATTAGACAAGTCTTTTCATTCAGATGTTCAGGGTTTAGATGGATATAGACAAATTGAGGAATCTCAAGGAAGAGAGACTTCTAGCAGTGCTAGAAAAGCAGTCCTATTCTGTGTACTTTATGAGTTGGAACAAAATCACTGAGCAGCATCGATAGCACAAAGATATAGCAGTTACTGCTCGTACCATATGTAGCCAGCCTAAGCAGGAATATCCATGAGTCACCCCACCCTAAGGAAACTGACAAAGCCAATTCAGAACTAAATTACCCTTCTTAGCTAACCTCATTCTCCAACTCCTCAGCCTTCCTTTAACCCATTTATTTAATTTCTTTTAACATATTTAAATCGATTGGAGGGAATTATGAGGGAGACAGATGAGACAGGTCACAACATTTGTATGCACATTAAAATAAAGAAAATTAAATGAAAGATTAATAGGGCAGACAGGTACCCATGTAACACGATTTCACTTTGAAGCAATTTATTTCCATTCAAACTGTGATAAATAACCACCAGGTGATATAATAATTACGCATTTCTTGGTGTCGAATGGGATGTGGCAATTATTCTCTGAAGTGGAAATATCCCATGGACTTTCAAACGGGAATGCTGTACATTCAATAAAGCCACAAACCATGACCCCAAAAGAAATTGAATTGGCCTGTTTATATCCCCATCGCTGTGTCTGAAAAGTATGTTCTCACCCTCCAAGGCAAACTTCCCTTTCTGTTTGATAAAGTCTTGTGATTTGTGACCACAGAAACTCAGAGGACTCCATAAATTTTGTACTTTGGCACTCCCTCGTGAGATGGAGCACTGGGGAAGATGGCTGCCAGAGAAGGCAGAGTCTTCAGGCCACAGAACATCCTTGGTTAGGGTGGTGAGCCATGCTCATTCCGAATGGCCTGTGGGCTGAAGGATAATCTGATGCATTTTAAAGTTAGGTCTTGCTCAGCTTTAAGGAAGACCCTACCTGTAAATTTGCATCTACATCCTGGGATCTGCTTCGCTGAACCCTTCCTTGTTCAGTTTCACCCAAGCTGCCCTGGCTTTCTGGCCCACACTCTCTGCATGTATGTATGCAGGAATCATTTCATACAACGAAACTCTGCTGACAGAGAAGGGAGAAGAGCAGGAAGAGACACTCTGGAAGTGGAACGACTTGAGATTCAGTCCCGGACAAGGTCCTTACCAGTCATGCAATCCTGAGCAGTGTTTCTCCTCAATAGAACATGGCAGTGCAGACCTGTAACCCTTTGGGAAACTGTGAAGTGCTGCCCGGGTTGTCTTCAGCCTTTTTTTTCCAAAATAATGCAGAACATTCCAAAGTAATAAGGAAAGGAAAGAAACAGTTCCTGCCTCAAAGAACCTGCTAAGAAGGGAGGGAGGGGGGT
>NW_021604579.1:15055937-15076790 GCF_004785775.1 Grammomys surdaster
CAAGGGAGGGACGGAGGGAGGGAGGGAGGGAGGGAGGGAGGGAGGGAGGGAGGGAGCGAGGGAGGGAGGGAGGGAGGGAAAGCACAATGTCGAAAAGTATGGCTCATCCCACATAGGCTCTGTCTTCGCTGCTGGGGCCAAAGCTGAAGCCAATACCCTTCTTGGCCATCCACTCCCTGTGTGTTCTTGTTATTTCTTCTCTACTTGCTTAATAAAACTTCATTTAGCAGTGGGCTTCCTGGGGAGACAGAGATGAATCACAGTCTAGCAAAGACCCTGGGTTTCCAACCTGCAAAGAGCACTTTAAAGTAACACTGGCCTTATTTTATCTTCACAGCAGCTATTGGGAGTATTAGTCTCTCCGTGTTCAAGATGAGAACAGGAAAATGAAGTGATTTCTCCATTCAAGAGAGAGTCAGTGACAGGAACAACATGGGAACTGTAGAATGATGATTTGAATCAAGGGCTCCTCCTTGTAGGCTACAGGTATCTTACAGAAGAGAAGCTAGCTGTGAACTAAGCCTATGATTCCACCTCACGCTTCCAAGTTCTTTACTCTGTAGAATTGTATTAAGGTCTCTAAATCCTCCATATAATCTAGGGTCCCTCCACTTTTCCATATTCAGCATCTGCATGGATTATATGTAGGCATCCTTCTGAGCCATGAGGTACTAGGGGAACAGTTCACAGAGGTATGGCAGCTAAAAGAAAACAGAAGACTGGAGCTCCTCAAGGAGCTGGCATGCTTCAAGCTGGGGTATCAGATAACTAAAGCTTTGAGGAAAGTAAATGGGAAGCTTTGGAGAGGACTCATGGTGGATAGATAGGCAACAACAAGAGATGAGGTAGAGAAACGCATGTCAGGAAGAACTCACACCGTGCAGGAGAAGTCTGGTCTTCAATCCAAGAGCCCTGAAACCACAGAGGAATTTTTTTTTTCAGGTGAAGCTGATACCGTCTGATTTGGATCTTAGGCAAATGACTCTGTGCTATTGAGAGAAAGCACAGACAGTACCGAAGGTAATGATCAGCTGTGTTAATATCAGTGGTGTGATAAGGATGAAAATGTGGAGGAAGACAGAGTCAAGGGAGGTCACCCTTCTCATTGACAGGGAGTCTCAAAGCTCAAAGCCTGCTTGAACTAGTTCCAGTTGCACACACTGAACATTAGACATTAAATCTTGAATGAGACAGACACAAGTCAATGTTCTCACTTGCCTAGCTTTTATGATAGAGCCAGGCACCAGGCTGAAAACTTTAAATATACTATTTGGCATTTAAGAATGAAAACAGCTTAATGATACAGGCATGAGTCTGGTTCTTGCTTCAAAAATTCAGATCCCTAGGCCTCTGTGGAGCCATCCTCAACTTGCAGGACTTGAGGTGGTACCCAGGAATCAGTATTAAAGATCCACTGAAGATAACGTATGCTAAATTGCAGAACCACATCTGTGAACTACAAAGCATATGACATTTTTATTCTGGGGAACAGTTTTAATTAGAAAAAAATAATTTCCAATCCAAAAATAACTATTTCAATTAACCTGGGCTGCCTTATGCTTAATGACATACAAATGCCCCAAATAGTATGGAATACCCCAGTGACAAGCACGCACATGACATTTAGCTGGGAGCGAGACTGACAGGCTGACAGAATAAAGCTGAGATAGTATTCCAGAGGAAGGTGTGATGCAGGTGCCCAGGCTAGAGAAGCAGAGCACAGCCTGAGCTGAAGGAGGTAAAACACAAAAGGTTCAAAGGCAGACCTAGCAGGAGTCAGACTGAGGAACTGGACCCGAGTTCCAAGCCCAGAGTCCTAAAATACCCTGGGGGAAGAAGGTGGAGGCTGACCTATCAGGGTCTGGACTTTCTTAAGCTACCCAGCCTCTTTTAACTCTGTAACATGTTAGGCTTGATCTAGGGAGACTGCAAATTAAGAAGGAAATAACTGAAAGGAATCTGGACAGTACAACCCTACCACCTGTGTTCTGAGAATCCTGGTGGACTCCGTGTGAGGTAAGCACTGCGTGGACACGTAGTGCTTCTGTCTGCAGCTGCTAAGGCTCTCCAGCTGCAAGCAGCAGAAATCTCCTCTAGATTTCTCAGCCTAGCTGTGGAATGGTCAGAGAACCGAACAGTCTGAGGCAGTTAGGTCAAGAGCCACAAAGCACTGAGGGTCTTAGTAAGAGAACTCAGTGAGCGATGTATAAAATTATCAGTGTAATGATTCTGCACTAGTTTATGGGTCATGAGTCTCCAAACCCAACCTCCAGGGAAAAGTTAGCACCAAGTTCCTATGGTCACCTGAGCCAGGAAAGTGGGGAGATAGCAAGAAGGATAGTGGAGCACACTCAAGCACACTTACCCAACAACGGAAAAGCTACAATAGCAAGTTCATCCCATATGATTGTTACCAGAGTGACCTGGTACTTAGAAGAGGGATATTCCATGTACAATCCTAATAGTGCGCTCTCTCTCTCTCTCTCTCTCTCTCTCTCTCTCTCTCTCTCTCTCTCTCTCTGACTCTCTCTCTCTCTCTCTCTCTCTCTCTCTCTCTCTCTCTCACACACACACACACACACACACACACACACAAACTATTTGATTTAGGCGTGGCACACTAGGCTGCTATCAGATACTGTGTGATTTATTTGTAGCATTTCAGAGAGGTAAGGAACTAAGGCCAGGGAAGTTACATAAATCCCATACAGTTGCCCAGTGAGAAAATAGCAAAATTGGGGTTAAAGTCTAATACTTAAACACACTCTCCTTGCCTTGCAGCCAGAAGGCAGAGACACTGTGTGCTTTCCAGTCATAGATAGATTCCCCCATGGGTTCAAGATGCATCTCTCCCACCCAAAATATGAAACCTCTTTGGTCTGTTCCTGCTGAGTCTGGATCCAGTGTTAATTATCACCTGATTATAGCCCATTATTATTTAGGAGGGTGTTGAGGGGTTGAGTCTGCAAACATATTTCAGTAGTACCTCAAGCCCTCGGGCCACAAGGGCTGTTGCATTTCTCACTGTGTGCAGTTTTTACAAGTCTCTGTTGTTCATTAGGGTAAGAATTTATAAGCCTGACATCTTGGCTGGGAATGGCGCATCACGATTTCTGAGTTAGGGCCCTTCAGGGAGGGTGGTGTGGGGGGCAGAGCTCCTGCAGCAGGCTAGAATTCCAGTTATTTGTAGTCAGGCCCATACTAACACAATAGTGCATTCTTCTCTACAGCTGTACATGGCACCCTGGGGTAGAAGAAGCATGGTGTCTTGGTGTCTTAAATCTGCAAGGTGCTGCTTCTGCACAGCCATGTGATCTTGGACAAGTCACTTTGTTGGGCTCATCTTAAAATACACAAACTAGAAAGGACATAGGAGACACTTGTAGCCATGAATCTTAGTTTCAGGAATCATGGTTCAGGACAAGGACTTGGAGGGGGTGGGGACCAGGGCATTCCCAGAGCCAAGTAAACTTAGGAAAAGCTACATTCAAGTTACATTAGTGACACTGACAGTGAGCTTTGTATAGCTGTGAGCATGCATTGCTTTGCAGTGTTGACTAGGCAGTGTTTGTTTGTTTTTTATATCACAAGAGGGCATTTGTCTCTTTTCTCTCAAAAACACTTTAAGCATTTCATGGCACATGGCGTTTCCTTAGAACAAAATTAGGAAAACTCTAGATCAGAGGATAGTCAAATATTTTTCATGCTTTCCTTTGTTCTAAATTTTGTGTGTGTGTGTGTGTGTGTGTGTGTGTGTGTGTGTGTAGTGGCCTATTTTCCCCACAAGTTGGGAGGAGATAAGGTGGGAGGAATAAGGAGAGGAAGAGGGGAAGAAAGAGAAAGAGCAAGGGAGGCAGAGTTGTAGGCGCCATGGATAACCATGCATGTACTGAAAGCAGTCCTAGGTAACAACTTATATCAGGTTAGTTAATTGGGAAACACCTCCAATTGTGTGAGCATCTTGTTATATTGAGCATTACCAAACATATAAAGCCAATGGATAATCTTTAAACATTAGAGTATCATTTTCTACCGGGTACTGAGTGGATGGCGGGATGGTCTGGGCTCAGTCTAGCCTTGTAGAGACAGCGTGGAAGATTGGCAGAGCCATCTCCCACACTGGCGTCTCATGAGTGGCAGGGCCAGTGCCACTGGATGCCTGAGTGGGCAACGTGAGCCGAGCGGCATGCCACCACTGCTTGTGGCCTCAGGCCTAGCCTAGTTGGGAATATGGCAGCTCCATAACTATAAGCCAGATTTGTCCTGCCACGTTAAATATTCTCCAAACATGTGTGTAGTGTGTGAATGCAGGTGCCCACAGAGGACAGAAGGAACGTCAGATCTCTGGGAACTATAGGTACAGTTATTTGTAAGATATCTGATGTGGGTGCTGGGGACTGAACCCAGATCCTCTGCAAGAGCAAATGCTCTTAACCACTGAGCCATTGTCCCAGCCTCACAGTGCTTTTCTTTGTGTTGCAGTAAGACCTGTACCCATTCTGCTCACAACTCACTGAGGTCTGTTTTACTCATTCCATGCAAAACCAGCCTGCATCTCTTCATTTCTGCTATGACTGTTCTAACCTAAGCCACTATGTGTTAATTTCCATGTTCTGTCTCTGTCTCTCTCTGTTTCTGCCTCTCTCTGTCTCTGTCTCTCTCTGGCTCTGTGTCTGTGTGCCTCTGTTTCTGTCTCTGTCTCTCTGTGTCTCTCTCCCTCCCTCCTTCACCCCTCCCATCACCTCCCTCTTTTTTCTCTATCTCTTTCTTTCCTCCTCTCTCAACATCCTAAGCCTCCTATTTATTCTCCTTAATCCTCCTCTTGGTTCTAATCCTTTCTTCACAAAGTATCCAAGAGTATTCAGGAAATCATACCAGGTATTTAGTGGCTTAGGATGCTTCCATAACGACCCACTTTATTCGGACTAAATGTGAAAGCTTTCTAATAGCCTACAAGCAAGGCCCTGCACAAATCTGAGTCCATTGTGCTTACTCTGACTCTATCATAGCATATGCTTTGCCTTTTCTTGTCCCCTGGCAATCATGCTGCTGTGTCTGCTGTCACCTCTGTCCAGCATCCTCTCAACTCAGTTCTGCTACCAACCCTTATGAGTCTTAGCTCAAGCAGTGTTGTTAAGAAAGTGTTCTCAATCCAACATTCTCTACCCAGTTTTTTCATTTGTCTCTACCCAGAGTTCTTTTCTCTCGTCTACACTGACTTGTTTGTTATCCACATCCTCTGTAGGGTAATGATGTTTCTTTAAGAAGAAGGAATTAGTTTACCTAGTTCAAAGCTTTATTCCAAGAGTCTAGAACAGGAAGAGGCACTTAATAGGCATTCCAGAAAGATGTTTGGAATAAATGCATGCCGAAGACAGGACAATTTCCCTAATAAGTTCATTACAAGCAGAGATGATGTTTGTACAGTCTTTCAAATCTCAGATGTATATTTCCAAGCATTACTGGGACTTTTTTCTCTCTTATAAAAAAAGTGGAGATAATAGTAGATACCTCACAGGTATTTGATAAAAAATAATAATAAATGAGACCTTTAGCATATTTCTAGTGAAAATGCCTGTCTGGATGATATTTCATCCCACATCATTGTTCATAAAATCCATAATTCCTAACTCAGTGTCCAGTGCATAGTAACGTCACAGTAATCATCTTCTGAATGATTTTTCTAAAACTGCTTCAGCCAGTGACATGTATAAAATTATCATATTCCTAAAGTCTGCCTGATGCTATCTCCGTAAGTGATGTGATTCAAACTAGAAACTTTACTCAGAAAATGAAAGCTTCTATAGACTGTGGAAACATTCTTACCTGGAGTCTGGATTTGAATACTGGTCAAATCTACACCCTGAGATACAGTTCAGCTATGAGCAGAGAAATGGGTAAAATATCAATTGAATTCTGTCTGAATGCCTGCTTCCATGTTTGCCATAGACAATGAAGAAGACCCCCCTGTCCTTAGAACTCACAGGCAATTAAGGGAAATACATAAAAGTGCATTTATGGTATTACTGGACAAGTACTGAAAGTATGCTTTCCTCACAGATGCAGGAGCCTAAAACAGGTACAGGAAGCTAGGGACTTTCAGGATTTGCCTCCCACCCACCCTGGTGAGATATGGAGATTGCAGGATTCTGTTCAAAATGGACACAGCTTCTTATGGGATGGAAGATACCCAGACTAGGAACATGTAAAGGACAACCCCCAAGATTCTGGTGTGGGTGAAGTGGTGGCTCATGGGCCTCAGGCAAATGGCTTGCTGAGGACCTCCTTCATGTGATTGGCATCAGGCTTGCGTACTTTGCCTCAGGAAACATCAGGCTCTGACAAGTTCTGGCTTTTCATCAATATCACCCACTTTGACATCCTAAAGTATCTGTTCTCAAAAGTGAGGTGAATTTCCATCAAATAAAAGTGAGTATAAGTTTGTTTGTGGACCAGATTCCCCAGGGGTTTCTCATAACAGGGGAACTGATTTCAACGACTCTATTGTGGTAATTAGTAGATTCCCTCAGCAGACCATGATGCTACAGAGATGAGAAGAGCTCAGACAGGATAGATATCATGCTAGGAACTATGTGAAGTCCTTGGGAAATATGCAAGCTCCTTGAAGCACAGTAGTATCTGCAAACATGAAAGCCTGTCTCAAGGAAGAGTTGTCCACTGCTTTGAAATCATGCAAAGCAGTTCTATAATTCTACAATTTTGTAGAATTTCATTGAGTATTATGACAATTCTAAATAATATATTTTTTAAAATATAGGCAATGATAAACACTCTCCAAAGTCAAAGACTTAAGATTTCCCTCCTAAGAGTGAACGGACTTATTGGTGTTGCTGGTATGTGACATTGGTAAATAGAGCATCGTGAAAGGAGAAGAAATGGAGAGAAGGGAGGATAGCTAGGTAAAAACAACAAAATGTTGGCAAGATCCCTTTGATAGCACCTAGAAAGAGGCTGCCAGAGATGGCCAACACTGACTTTGGTTCCAGTGTCCATCAGTTATCAATCTTCCCCAACATGGAGCTAGACTCCCAACAGGGTCATCACAGTATCTCAAAGACCAAACCTGGCCTCCTAGTCTGTTTCTGTAAAAGTTGTATTGAAAGAAAGCTATGCCCATTTGACGATGCATTCCCACTGCTCATATGCAACAATCGCAGGAGATGAGTGTTACATAAACAACTTAAAGTCACGTAATTTTACTTACTAGTAACTTTTTTTTTTAACTAGTAACTTTTGCTGACTCATCAAACATGGTACAGCACTGTAGATACTCTCAACTCCATTTCTAACTCCATATCACCCCCCTTGGCAGGCAAAGCCAAAGTGCTGTCATTACATTTTATTAGAACTGAGCCAGGGCCTGAAGTTGGCATACACTGAAGTTGCTCTACCCTCATGCCTTAATAATTCTTTAATTTTTAAAAAAATATCACCCTACTGACAAAAGGTGATGCCACCGGCAGTGTTCCCCAACCTTCGCTGAGTTGTATGGCCAGGTAACAGTCTAAGGTATTAAAAAGAAGTGGAAATCTACTCATAGAAGAAGAAAGCACTTGCTTTTGGTTTTGCTTCCTCATAGTTCCTAGGGAGTGGGATGATGCACACTCTGAAGTAGCTGACTTGTAAATAAGACACAGTAAGGTAGAAAGAGCTTAAATCCCTGGAGGCATCTCTAAACTCCTAAACTAATGCTAAAAACACCCCATTTATACAAGTTCTTATAAGATAAGCAAAGTAAAGTCTACTTCGTGGAAGCCACTATAAGTTGGGAGTTATGATCTGTCTTGTTGCTGTGCATAATCCTATCTAATACAGTAGCCAAGAGCTTCAAATGTCCCAGGTACATTATCAAAGCCATTATCAGGTACTTATAATACACACAGGGCTCATCCAACTCCTACCTCTGTCTCCTCATTCACCACTGAACTCTTAGCTTTTATAATATTATTTATTTGTTCACATATGTGTACATGCACAGGCACATGCGTGCCAGGATAGGCGTGTGACAGAGCATACGTCAGAGGATAAATTTCTAGAGTCAGTTGTCACCTTCCATGTCTTTGAGACAGGGTCTCATTATTTCTGCTGCACAGCACACTCTAGCCCTGGCTTCAACCTCTCCTTATAGGCAGATGCATACTGCCACATCAAACTTTCTACAAGGGTTCCAGGTGTTGAACTTGAGTCATCAGACTTGCATGCAAGCATTCTTATTTACTGTGCCAGCTCTCCAACATATTTCTTAAACTTGCTTGATGAGTGGGCTATGAGTTGGAAGCAGGTGCCCCAGCTCTGGTCTGCCACAGACTGCCTCTGTCAGACTCAGATAGTATGCAAAGACAAAGAGTGTTTATTCTGCAGAAACATCCCGCATGAGGGGGTCAACCATTCTCTAACATGGCAGTGCAGACTGACCTCAATTGTGCTATCCTGATTCAGTCTCTCATGTACTGCAAATATAAACACATGGTTTCCATGCCCAATGGAACAATATATATATATATATATATATATATATATATATATATATCTACAAATTAAAAAAGGGTTAAAAAAGGGACAGTTTTTCTTATTTGTAAAATCAAAATCAGTCTACAAACAAGACAAAGAACCATCTAAAACATGGTGCCTTTGCTGGAGGACTTACAAGTCCTCTTTTAGGAAGCCTACAAAGTCCAGTCTGTCAATGGCTATTTATATCAATACTATAGATTCTTCTTGTTACTGACAGAGTGATGATCATTATATTATGAGCAATTTCAGTTCCCAAGGCATAACAAACCCTTCCATTTAGCTCTTCCAAAGCTCAGCGGCGTCCTGTCCTTCTAAAGAAAGCCACTGTTTGAACTAGTAAGTGACCCACATGTGCTCAGAGCCTTATAATTACGAAGTTCTTACTCTGTGTTCTGCCTGGATTGTATCATAAGTGGCAGAGGTAGAGTCAAAATTTTATCCCAAGTTGCAAATAACAAAGCTGGCTCAGAAGTTGAAGTCAGGACACAGCTGAGCAAGTTCAGTTCAGGACGAACCTGAGCCAGGCTTTCTGATACTGGTCCTGGGTTCCCTTGAATCTCATGCAGGCATCACTCATGTCTAAACCCAAGCTGCCACCTCTCTCCCAAATGGTTCTGATGCTTCACTGAGTGGCCTGGAAGTACTAGCTTCACTTTATTTCTGTTTCGACTGCTGTCACACAGAATCAATGAAGCGGCAGCATATTATCTCAAATGTATAGTCCTGACAGTGGGTTCCATGCCTTACATAGCCTCATTATATCTGATTTCAAAAAACTAAGATTAGGAACAGGAAGATGGAACAATGGAAGTAAAATATATGAACTGAGTCTTCCTCTGAGGAATCAATAAAAGATACCCATGACTCTTTGTGAGCCTCTTACTCTTAGTCTGATCGTAAACATTGGGAGACCAGACAGGAGTAGAAGGTTCCTGTTCATGGCTTCTATGTAAATACTTCCAGACTCACTCACTCACTCATTCATTCACAAGCAAGAGTAGAGGTATCCTGGAGGTTATGAGCAAAGGGCTGTGAGGTCAAAGCACCCTGTGCCTTGACGTCCACTTCACCAACAGTCATACAATATAATAATAACTACATGCCAACCACTGTCCTAAAAGTATCACAGTCAATAACTCACTTAAATTTCACAACCATAAACAAAGTAGGTATTAGTCTAGAACCCCTGATAACCCCTGCACAAGCTGGGAGGCCTTGTCTGCCTTCCTTCCCCCAACCCTGTCTCCAGGAAGAAAACTCCCAGCTAATGTCATCACTTCTCATCTCCGTGTTTCTGGCAACCCACTTTAGAGTGCCCACCCAGGAGCTCAGTTTTTGACTATATATGGACACAATCTTAGCTCCTAGCTGACATAGCATCACTCCTCACCTAAGTTCTATAATAGCCCCTTGCTTTATCCTGGATGTGAAACTTCATTGACCTCCACCTGTGACTAGTGAAGCCACCCAAGAGCTACTACCTTCTAATAAACCTGCTCTTAATCTACTTTCAATCTGATCTAATCTGTCCCATACCTGTGTTGTCTGGGGAGAGAAAAAGCCTATTTGTAGGCACCATTTTCATTCTCTTTTTCTACTTGAAGAAAACTTAGTAAAACAAAATAGCAAAGACAACATACTTAGGAAATAAGAATCTGGACAGTATAGGTTCAAAATCTCTTTGGGGACTCTGAGCTCACAGGACACAGAGCCAGATGCTCTCCTGTGCACAGCTAGCCTTCCTCATTCCACTGTGCCTTCCCCTCGAATCCCCAAAAGTCCAGAATCTAGAACAACCTGTTTTCCAAATAGCTTCCTCATCCTAACACCTGGCCCTGGTACCTAAAACGTTTTAGCTGGCCTCATCCTTTGGGATCTTACACCTGATCTTCTGGAGTTCCCTACTTGCAAGGTTACACACAGTGGGTTGGTTACAAGGGGAGATAGAATCTGCATGTGGTTTGGGATAAATCTATTAGATACTCTTCTGAGTACAAACATCCCGTGGAAATAATTTACCTAAACATGTACCAGCAAAGTACAGAAGACACTTGATGAGGGCAGTTGGTGGCTCTCAGTGGGGATCCTGTCATTGGGCTTGTACATATAAAAATGTAGTTCTCTTTTAAAAAAAAAAAACAGTGGAGGAAAAAGGCATGGCTTTGGAATAAGTCTCATCTGGATTTGGTGTTATCCCTAAGTGACCTTATCACCTATGTCTGCTTCCACAATAGTTCAGGGGATAATGAGTCCCTCTTGGTGGCACCCCAAAACACTCAAGGCGGTCCCCACATATCTAGAGACAATAGGGCAGCTGGTTCTAGTGCATGTTTCTTTCTCCTGTGTGCCCTTTCCTTCTGCAAATAGCCAATGGCATCAAAACCTTTCATTTCTAACTGAGAATGATGGGATTAAATACGAAAATCAATGCAGAAGAACCACACAGTCCTTCTTAATCACAATCTAAACTGATCATGTTATAGCCTGCAGCCACATCAAGGGAAACCGTGGGAGAAGAGGTTGCAGACGGGAAGGTTATACAGTCACATCTTCCAAGAAGTAAGAATGAAGCAAAGCTAGCCTTCGACTTTAATGATGGGATATAATTCCAATTTCACAACTTAATTATGACTGCATGAAAAGGACAGTCTGAAAAACTAGGTGTAGGGTGGGGAGTTTCATCTCGTTAGGTTCTCTGACACCTCATTAGGGACTCTGAAAAACATTCTGCTTCCAGGCAATTTTGCTACTATCTCAATTTTTTTCCTACATTTATCTAGCTCCATTTATTTGACTTGACACGAGGAGGAAAATGGGATCTTTGATTTTTTTTCCCATCTCATCAAGTAGCACTCCGAGTTCCCACGTTGGACCACAAAGGTTTTTGTGGTGTTGTGGTCACTGACACCACAGGATCAGTTTCCAGAATAGCCTGCGTCACTCCCCAGCCCCATGTCTTCTCACAATCTATGGGATCAACTCCCAACAGAGCACAGTGTTCAGGCACTCTTTGAGTCTCTGACAAAGTTGCTAACTCTTTCTTCTAAAATGTCTATTATGAATGCAATGAAGTGACTCTATCTATGCTTCTGTGCCTAAGAAAAAGGTTTAGAGTGTTCATGGTCCCTTTTCTCTATTTATTCTACCAGCTATGAAAATACCACATACAGCTTCATGTTCAAGTGAAACTAGATTTTCTGTCAGCATATTTGATTGCATATTTGATTGCCCTGTTCAGAACATTGTCCACACTCCTTTGCACTGGCAGCACTACGCATCCTGTCAGCCAACGCACATATCTACTCACCCTCCCCACCCAGAAGACCTACACTAGCTAACTCTCCATTCTTCGTGAGTGCAACAAAAGTTCATCTCCACCAGCTATGATATAGTACTAGAAGCACTGTTACCTCTGAGCTACCCAGACCTGAGCACTGGAAGAGAGGGGAGAAAAGGAGAGGAGAAAGAAGAGAGAGAGATTTATACTTTTTGAAATAAACCAAAGATTTGGAATTTTCTCCTAATATCTCTTTCAGAACCTTCCTTGCTCTTGAATAGGAAAGGGTCAAGTTAGTATTATAATACTGAATACCATGCACCCTCAAGCTTTGCCATGACCATGTGTCTTGCATGTATCAAGAAAAAAATTAAGTGTTGAGAGTCCATTCTGTAGCCACAAATGAAGTAGATGATATTATCTATGCTAGATACAGGGCAGGCTCTTCTTCAACACACTTTGAGGTCTGCCAGTCTTTGCTTGATTTTGACATGCAACATGGTACCCACCATGACCAAAGGAGGAAAAGTCTACTGACAATTAGAACAGAGAAGGGTATCTTGTTGTCAACAGTATTAAACTATGTGGTGACTCTGCCACTCCTTCACTGGCCCCTATGAGATGCACGGTGGTAAGGTACTTAGAGTTGCCAGACAAGGGCTGGGGGAATTTTCTGCAAGTTGCTAACTGTCAAAATATAATGAGATAACTTTGAGCCACTCTCTTCATTGCACATCTGTTTTCTTGCCTGTAACACAAAGATATTAAAAGTATAAGTAAGTTACAAATGAAAAGTAACCTACTTCACCTCACCATTTTATTTTATGGACCCAATGAGGTGGTCTACTATGAATGGTAAATCATAACCAGCTACAGTAATGAAACTGAGTTATTATTGCCAACAGGCATCAGCTGAGGGTTGAACACATATTTCCATTTGGATCCTTTGTATAGAGCAGGCAGCTTCACAGCACAGAAGAGAGACTGAGCTGTGCAGGCCAGTTGCCCTGTGTTAAAGAACTAGTCCCATCAATTCCTGCCCAGGTGACCGACATGTATCTTAGAATCCATCTGAATCAAGGACTTGTCTTCAATAGGAAGATAACAAGGCACTGACAATTACTATTGAAAATAAAGAAATTTCTGAAAGATAGTCAGATCAGACAAATTACACATACCTACTGTAATTTACTTTGTATGTAACGTAAAATCTATGAAGGCAGAACCAAAACACAGAACGAGCAGGCTTGGAAGGATGGCTATGAACTTTCTAGAAAAATGAAGTGGAGAATTAAAATTCCAGAAGAGTTGGAAAAAAAAAACCAATTCAGAGAGTGACAGAATGAGAGATGTGGTCTCCCAGTTTCTCTTCATGCTGCTTTCCTGTGTCTGCCTTCCCCTCCTCTTCTCAGATCTCCCAAGGTGAAAAAGTTTGTCTTTACAGCATAACTTCTCCCCCCAAGGCAGGAAGGAATGAACACTCCATATGGTCACCACCTCTCTCCAGATCTAGCCTGGAGCTAGAACCAGTAAGGTACTCTAAGGACAGAGTGGCATTTAAGGCCAGAGAAAAAACTCCATAAAACTGAGAATTCTTATTCTTTCCTGTTTCTCTGCTCAGTTTCCTTGAGTGTGTTAGAACATGCCATTGAGGGAAGAGAGAGGCAGCAGATGCCCCCCCCCCATCATTTCTGGTATCTTCTTGGGGTAGGTTTTACAAAAGCCTCACTATATCTGAGAACATCTTTTAAACCAGAGCCAAGGATAAAATGATGAACTGTAGCAGGATTTTCCAAGGTGAAGTAATTGTTGATGAGGGTGGGGGCAGGAAAGAGATGAATAATAGCTAAGTAGGTCAAAAGAGAAGTATTTTGGGAGCTCTCTTGTTCTTCTATCAAAATGGAAGCATTTTACCTTGACAAAACTCTTTGGTTTCCAGCAGCCTGGTAATTTACCCTCTATAGAATATATTGTTACCCTTTGTTCTCTAAAATCATGTGGTGTTGAGTGACAAGACCTGCCAGGGGTCCTGGTCTCCCTTGTGAGCTGTGTGATCTCAAACTAGGCATTTAGAGTCTCTGGTCCTCCAATTTACCATTTGGAAAAGCAGCGAGCTTTATTAATTGGTGTTAGCCTCTTCCATTTAACATTCACAAACAAAACCTTTCTCAGTACATGCCTGACATTGTGTGCTTAATACTGGGGCAGAGAAGAGGGAGAAAATTACTAATCTCAGGCTGCTGTGAGCACATGTGTATCAGTTTACAATCAGTATGATAGCAAAAGGCAGACATAACAAGCAACAAACATCTACTGTGTGTAACATCATATGCTAGTATTAGGTCTACTTGTTTGTTTTCTGAGACAGAGTCATTATATACGTACAGGTTAGCTTTGACTTCCTAATCCTCCAGCCTCAGCCTACCAAGTGCCAAGATTACAGACATGTGTCACCATGCCAGGCTCTGTGAGAGTCTCAGTATGTGTTCTTGCTTGGACTATCGAATCTGCCTGTGAAGCGCTTGAGTGTGAGAGCTGTTATCTACCTGCTTCCTCACCTTCCTACCCCAAACCAGAGGGGAAATGCACATAGAGACTATGGTCTCTCTGATGAAGCTGGGCTACAGAAAATGCCAGCCTGAGACCAGAATGAAGCTTCTTACAGCTTTCTACTCTGTGGACTCCTTGAAGAGGGGACATCTACATGAAAGGAGGAGAAGAATGAGCTTGTGTATTCTGGGAGCTGGCAGAGGGGCTGACTTTGATGGGACACCCTCACCAAGAAGTCAGCAGAGGAGACATTCTGGCCTGTTGGAGACCCACAAGGGCAAATGCAGAGCAAGCAGAGGGTCTCATTCTTCTAGCTGAAGGCAGGATAGGAAACTCTTTCCCCTATGGATGGTCTCTATGAAGGATATCTGTCCCCTGGTAATTATGATTAGTTACATTTACAAGCACTTAGAGCAGTGGTTCTCAACCTTCCTAATGCTGCAACCCTTTAATATAGTTCCTCCTGTTGTGCTGACCCCACAACCATAAAATTATTTTGTTGCTATTCCATAACTGTAATTTTGCAACTGTTATGAATTGTAATGTATGATATGCAGGATATCTGATATGTGAACCCCAAAAGGGTTCACGACCCACAGGTTGAGAAACATTAACTTAAATGGACCAGTCAGATTGCTCAAGGTGGCCCAGCCAGGAAGACGCAAGTGAACATTTGCACCTGCCAAGCTCCTTCCTCTTCCTACTCTACTGCACAGAGCCACATGCAAGCGTACAGCACTGGATGCAAAATATTCAGTGGCATGTGCATCAGATGAACAGTAGAAATGGCATAGACTATTTTAAAACATGTAGCGTAAACATCTAGGTTTTCACAGTAACTTGTCAACTCAGCATCTCAGTTACTGTGAATATATATATATATATATATATATATATATATATATATATATATATGGATGCAGACGTATGAGTATGTGTTTTCCTGTGGCAGTGGAATCTGGAATGCACATAAACAGGGAAATAAGAGGGTTGCTATAAAATTATATGTTATACACACAGATATATAATCTTAGATTTATATGTATAATTCCCAAGACCTTATTCACCCTGTCTTACGAACTCATACAGAAATGAGCAACTGCAGATCTTAGCAGCAGCGGTCTAAGCTGATTGTTGCCCTTAAAAACAAATACAAAGCATGTTGACCTCCTTCCTGCTTCTTTCAGTTAATTTTCAAAAGCTCGTCAGCATCAGTCCTGTACAGTGATCGCTGATGTGTGCAAGAGTAAGTGATGCGTAAGAGATTCGTCATGTCCTAGGAATGGTGAGCGGGCCAACAACTACTAGATCAGCTTTCCAGGATACATGTCTCATGAGTAGTACTGGATGGACATCTCTCTCTGCTTTTGTAAATTTGCACAGTCTTGGTGAATTACACCCAGGGAGTTACTTACGAAGAAGCAGGTGATACATGATTACATATTACACATTCTCCTTCAAGTCTCCTCAGATTTGATAGAAATAAGTAATCTAGCACACTGGGTGAGAATGTGGAGTGTGGAGTCAGGTGGGCTCTGCCACTTGTTATCCATGTGTCTTTGAGCAAGTGTCTTTGCTTTTCTGGGCCTATGCTGCAGGAGTAGTCACCTTCCTCTTAAGAGGGTGTTCTAAATATTGTCATGCACTTAAGGTAATTAGTGATAGGAACAGCACACAGCAAGCAATTAGACCAACCGTGGCTGCTACCACATGGTATACAGTATGGTGGCCACAGACCTGGCTCTACATCTGCTTACCGCTTCTCACTGTCATCACCTTGACTAGTACTTTTAAGTCACTGTGAGCCATGAGGTGTGGGTGGAAGTCAAAGGACAATTTGCTGGACTCAGTCCTCTCCTTCCACCATGTGGGACAAGAAGATGAAACTCTGGTCTTCAGGCTTGGTGGTAATTTAACTGTTAAGACAGCTAACAGCACTTGTCACTAATATTTTAATCAAGGGGTTTTAAGAGCTGATTTTCCCATTTTTCTTGCATCCTTATGTTGTAACAAAAGACGAAATTTATAAATTGGTGTAAAAGGAGGCATTTTATCAGGAACTTGTGGTGACTGAAATATCAGTTTTTTCACAGTGCATTGAGAATAAAATTTCAACAATCTGGAAACCAGCTGCACAGAGATTCAGCAGTGTTAGGAATGGCTTCCTTGTGTTTGCTGGTTCTAGATATTTATTTGGCTTTTAATCGCTAAAATGTGAAATACATGAGTTTTGGCTTTGTTGTATTTGGAATTCTGTATATTTGACCCTGGTTGGATTTACTTAGGTCTTTATGTGTGTTCCTTGCACTCTGAGTCTCTGTTAAACAAGCGCATTGATAATGTTAACAATAATGATAGCGATAACACGTATAGAGAGTTTCATGCTCTCTATGGGACTCATAAGTGTGTCTCCAGTTGCTGATCACTGAGAAAACGTATCGGGCACACCCTGCCTATTTTATAAATAGGAATATGACTTGACCAAAGTGAGGGAATGCAGTGTCACTAACCCATGCTGTGGAGGTCTCCAGAAAAGGTCAGGCTCTGAGAGTTGGGGAAATCACTTCCAGAACTCAGGCCATTTTCCCACTCCGACTCAATGAAAAGAGCATTGAGGTCTCACACTGACTTGGTCCTGGTATGGAATCATTCTGGCTTTATTTTTTCCATAGAGGAAGCTATCAAGAAAGAAAGGGTCTTAACTGTCAGTACTTCCTACTGCTACTAGACCAAGGCCAAGATGCCTGCAGGGAAACAGGAAATGCAGAAGAGATCCCCAACAACTGTTTGATCCTATTCCAGTCCTTCACAGCCCAGCATTGCAATCCCTGAGTCTCCTGCAGGAAATCACAGGCTACAGGAGACATGGAGATGCTTGAGGCTTCTCTGGAGCCTGCAAGCCTTTCAGAATACAGAGGAATCAAGCACAGTGGACCCAGGATCACTAGGAAGGGCTGGGAAGGTGCTCATCTGCAGTAACATCTTGGCTTTAGAAGTAGACATGTTCCTCTCCATCACTGCAGATGAAGATCTGAAAGCACATGCTTGCTACCTGTGTGAGACATGGAACACTATCTGCCTAATGACACTGTGCCTGAGGAGTAGCTAGGTTCCTGTTTGCTTCCAGACTATGTGACAGGATAGTATGCACAGGGGTGGCTGCTCTAAGAGCCCCTCCCACAGAGAGAAAACTCATCACAGCAAAGATGCTGGGTGCATGCAGCTCATACATGGGTACAAAGTACAGAGATAGAAGTAGTGGACCCTGTCCTCTAGGATGACATAATTAAAGTGGATTAGCATAACCCGGATATCAGCTCTAACCTTCCTGCCCTTTAATAATGTGAACTCAATTTCCTGACCCTCAATTCAAACTCCTATTGAGGATTTTTATTTTTGCACATTCCCATGAGCTTATAGTCTCTCAGACATTACCTCTATTTACATATCAAAACAGATAGATCATTATTAGTCCTTCTTTAAAACTGAACACAAGCCTGTGTCCTATTTTTCATTCTTGGCATTGAAGCTGCTATATATTTTGGGAAATAGCCTGGTTTAGCATGCCATAATTTCATGGTCTAATTGTACATCATATATATAAAAAAATTATCTCCACACTTTCTCAGCTCATCATCTTATTACCTTTTTTTTTAAAATGTACTTCTTTTGGAAGGGGGTGAGTGTGCATACGTACCACGGAACCATTTGTGTTGGTCTGAGGACAACTCGTGAGAATCAGTTATCTTCTTCTACCATGTGGGTCCCAGGAAATGAACTTAGGCTATTAGCCTTGGTAGTAAGTTCCTTTTATGTCTGGACTATCTCACTAGCCGTCCATCATGAATCTTCTCCCCATGCTTGGTCAGCACCATTCCATTGGATGTGGATACATCTCTGTTTATCTACTGCAGATTTATTTCCTTCAGTCATAGTCCTCTTCACCTGATCATCTCTGAACATTACCTCCCAAAGCTTCTTTTTAGCATGGTAAATCTCCCTCCAGAGTTCCCTTGCCTTGCCTGGTGAGCACTATCTTTTCATGAACAGGTCTTTTCTCTTTCTGCCCTCTTGGCTCACTCGATGAGGGTAGAAAGCCTGCCTGACCTGTACTTGCCTGGAGGTGTCTATAGTGAATGTTCCATGCTTGCTCTCTCCTTGGTTCCTTTAAATAGCAACTGAAGATAAGTTCATGGATTTGCTGCTGCTGCTGCTGCTGCCAGACCCTTATCCTCATTCAAGGGCTTCAATTGTTTTTCAAATAGACGCAAGTTCCTAGACAAACGAGGTCCCTCTAAGTCATCACAAGTCACTCTGGTAAGTGTTCAAGTGTTATTGTTTGATCCAGGCACATTGGCAGGCAGCTAGCTGGCCCAGTGGATCAGTGACTGTAATTAGTCTCCACAAAGCTGGCAATGACAACACAGGTCCCACCTTGCCAGCCTCTCAATTACTCATTTTCCCTGCTCTCCCATCTCTCTAAGCTTTCTTCCACACTCAAAACTCAGAGTCCTCATCTTCAGCAAGCTTCCAGTTCCAGGAGTAGATAGGTATGTGACATTGGACCATCACTTGCCCAATCAGAACCTCATTTGATTTTGTTATTGCATAAAGTAGTGTCTGCTTGTTCACACTGCAATGACATCTTATCTTAGACAAAACAGTTAAGAAATTATAGGAGTGTATTGTCCTATACCATGAAGCTCAAGGATAAGATGCCAGCTGGTTTGGTGTCTGTAAAGGCTTAGTCTCTACTTTCAAGGTGATTCCTTCCTTACCTCAACCTTATGTGAAGAGACACATCCATTATCAACTTATAGTAAAAGAGATGGAAGAGCTAGGAATCAATATTGAGGCCTTTACTCCCATTTAGGAGAGCTGAGTCCTTCCTAAATATGCACCTTCCTGAAAGTGTACCTTCAAAAGCCCTGTCTCTAAACACCATCATTTTGGGGTTAAAATGTCAATACATGATTTTTGAAAGGATACAAATGTCCAAGCCCTAGCAGGTAAGACATAAGAAGGAAGTGTAATGCTAAAATCTAGGGGGCAGAAGACACTAGTCAGCAGAGCCACACCAAGAATCTGTCTTCCTGCAGTGAAGAGGCCAAGAAGCCTGCACCACCAGAACCCAATGCCAAAATCCCGTTCCCTGCCTTCAGTCCTGTCAAGCCTCTAAGTCTCTGGGTTTTGTTGAGGACAAGAAATAGTCTCCCCAAAAGGCTGCTGCAATTGAGAAGAGGCAGTGACTACACAAGAGTTCTAAAGCATCTACTCATTAGGATGTCTACACCACTGTCATCTACCTACATCAAATCACATGCATAAATGAGGATGTCATGCAGCTTTAATCACTTACACACTGGATATGGCTCCAGAAACCCAGGGTTATGAAGTATTTACAGAAAGAAGCTGGTGGGTGTTACTGTACAGAGAGTGGGGTTCTATAACCAAACAGCATCAGTAATATGGGATAACAAGAGTAAGTGATTTACTTACTGAAATGATGCTAGACTAGTTGCCTTCATTCACTAAGGATAGAATGGCAAAGTTTTTGCAAAATATCTTAATTCCCTTCAGACATTGTAATGGGCTAATTTTCATTGACAACTAGATTGGGTTGGAATTACTTAGAGATTTATTTTATTTGTGTTTATCTGTCTTTCCCTCCCCTCCTCCATGTGCTCATGCACATGCAGTGTGTGTGTGTGTGTGTGTGTGTGTCCATATGCATGTGTATGCATGGAGGCCAAATGAGGGTGTTGGATTCCCTAAAGCAAGAGTTATAGGCACAAATGAACTGTCCAATGTGGTCTCTGAGAACTGAATCTTTTATCCTTTGAAAGAAAAACAAGTACTCTCAGGCTACTTCCTCGACCTCTGAAATCACTTAGAATACACCTCTGGAATAATGAAGAAAGGAAGACCTTCTTTGAGTGGCAGAGTGGGAAAGTATCATCCCATTGGTTTTAGTCATGTGACTCATCACAGAGATGAGAGGAGTAACCAATAGAATCTCAAAGCCTTTCCAGAGCTATCAGGGGGCGTTGCTTGGGAAACACTGCCTTCAAGTAAAGGAAAGGTATATTGTGAGACTGTAATCACCTGCTCAGGGGCTTGGTTTGCTCATGGGCAGAAGCAGTGCTGGGCAGCTGAGTATTACAACCTCCAGAGACCAGGCATAGATGCTCAGATCACAGCAACAAAATGTTTGCTGTGGAGGAAGAACAGGAGGGACAGGACAGCATGCATATTTAATGTCACAGGAAAACACAGCAGTCCCCAATCCTCAGATAATGGATTTGGGAGCAGGTGGCCTGGAATTAAAGGTCCCCTGGTAGCAGTGCCCCTGGTACTGGTTTAAACAAAGGTAAGTAATTATGTGAGTCTATACCTGAGAAATGAATTTACAGGGAAGGTGCCATCACCATCTAGCACATATTTTCTCTCTCTCTCTCTCTCTCTCTCTCTCTCTCTCTCTCTCTCTCTCT
>NW_021604579.1:15076800-15094412 GCF_004785775.1 Grammomys surdaster
CTCTCTCTCTCTCTCTCTCTCTCTCTCTCTCTCTCTCTCTCTCTCTCACCTCAAAGGAGGTTATGTGACTTAGTCATCATTTCCTCTGGAAGTGGGGTCAATCTGCATACTATCTGAGTATTTTCTTGGGTCCCCTGGCACTCAGATCCTCTAGCCCCGTATCCACAGCACATCAGACACTGAAGAGGTCAGTGTCCAATGTCCTCTCCAATTCAGGGCTGCATTAACACCAGACTGCACTTGTTGAAAATGCTGCGCTCACTATTCACAGCCAGGCTCTTGAAATGCCGGATTTACAAAGTGCGGAAGCCATTTGTGAAGTTTCACATTTGCATTTCCTACTCCGCTGGTGATAGATTGAAAGCATTAGCTTCAAAGCCAGTAAAACCCAGAGGCTGGATGGAATTTCAAATCCACTGAAATCTATTGCATGCAACAAGTGCTCTCTCAATGCCTACTACCCTCTCTCACAAGGCAGAAGGGAAACTTACCTTTATCCTGGTCATGGTCGTCCAGACACACTGCCTACCTTCCCTGCACAGCTGTTAACCCTGACTTTAAGGCATTAGTGACATCTGACTGTCAGGGAGATTGAGAAGGAGATAACTTGCTAAATATAAGTGGAAGATCCAGAATTTGATACTACACTTGTGTGATTCTAAACTCTGAGTTTTCTACTAAAACCAAGCGCCATCTTGGAAACAGATGAAAATCAGGTCATCGCTGTTGCCTCCAGGAGCTAGTGCCGGCCTGTAGAGACACAGCAGGGATTGGACAGAAGTAGAAAGTGGACAGAACTGTGTAGAGAGTCAAGTGATCTGGTCTGCTCTTGTCTCTGAGAAAACTAACAAGGAGTACTTGTGTATGAATATAGATTTTTCAACACCAGTTTAAAAAGATGCTGAGAATAAAAGAGAGTTAATGATTCAGCCCCAATCAAGTTATACTACATCTCTAAGGGTCATAGAACACGGAGGAAGGTGGGGAGGAAAGAATGCAGGAGGCAGACGATAAGGAGAAGGGCTGAGAAACACCATCTTCTATGCACAACATGGGCATGGCAATCATGAACTCATAGCAGCTGTGCCTCCTGGAACTGGCACCATAGAAGTGGAGCCTGTCTCATAGTCAGTGAGGGCTAGGGAAAGAGACTATGAGGCTCTCCTGTTTACTGATAAACTATTAAAAACTAAGATTCTGGGAGCAACAGAGGCATAATATCCAGTCATGTACCTATTGTTCAGCACACCAGGCTCTAATGGATAGTTCTAAACCCATGGTCACAAAGACAGCCCTAGTGGAAAATAAAACGAAGACCTATGAATATAGGAAAGAGACCTGTAAGAAAAAGTGGGGGTGATAGAGATAGAAGGGAATAAGAGAGGGTGGCAGAGAGAGTCATCAGGATGCATGATATACTCTATGAAACTGTGAAAGAAAATTAAAAGAAATAGTTACACATATATGTACTTTTTCACCTCAAGAAATAATCTTAGATTTTCCCCTTGTGACCCCAGTAACCTCCAGCAACTATAGACATACCCACAGGCCAATCTGGCTTGGGCAGTCCCTGACCTGAGACTCCCTTCTCAGGCGACTCTAGACTGGGTCAAGTTGACGGTTAAAGATTAATGGAGACACTTGCCATTCCATTTAAATGTGTGCACCTGGGAAAATTACTTTATTGCATTCAAATTTATCTATATAAGTGATGATAATATTTTATTTATTTGGGGGGATAAATGAGCTAATATATAAAATAGTACATAGTAATCACTTAAACAGAAATCACTATTAAGCTCTTTGCATCCTTATGACAAGGTAAAGACTATCTTATTTTCCTTTATAACATCATGTTTTTCTCCAGAATCACTACCACCCAGATACCCTCCATCACAGAATCCTGCCATGGCAGATTTTGTACATCTGAAAGATTAACCTATATGGTATACCACAAATCCATAGACTGAACATCTTACATTTAACAATAGGTAAAACCATCCTTCTTCCTTCTCAAGTCTTTTCTCTATACAGGCAAATTCTCATTGTTTGGTTAAGAAGCCTCATCGGGCTAGATAAGAAAATTATACTCTCTCGATTCCCCAAGTGCTCCAGAATGCAATCAGGTGTCACAACTGTGTCTTCAGCACTGACATGGAAGGGAAGTGACATTTTCAGCAGAGCTTCCAGGGGGTAGCATGTGATCAGATACAGATAGCCCTAGCTGACTGTGAGACAGGCTCCACTCCTATGGTGCCAGTTCCAGGAGGCACACCTGCTATGAGTTCATGATTGCCATGGCCATGTTGTGCATAGATCAGATACCTGTGTGATCTTGGCAAGGGCAGGCATTTGAAAGCACTTGTCCTTCTCCAGATTCAACAACATCACAGTACCTGAGTGGTTTGGAAAACTCAAAGAAGCACAGAAGTAGAAAGGTACCACAGGGACTGGATGTCTTCTGACACGATATACTTCTCCCCATTGGGAGTTCAGAAGCAAGCTAGGGAAAAGTCCTAATGTTGCATTTTGCTACTCATCTATTTAAACCCACCTCTCCAACTGATCTGACCCCCCAAAGCCAAACCCATGTTCACTTTTTTTGCCCTATATCTTAAAGGCTAGCAGACTTTTGGGCACATATGCCTCTGGGCATATCTGTTAATGACCAAATGACTGAAAGAATGTATTTATGAATGAAGCAAATATATTGACCAACTTAGCATACTTTGACTTAAATGTTTTTGGATTTTATAGATAAACCTGGCTCACAATAATTTTCAGTAGAAATCATGTGTCAGATTGGGATCTTTGCAGTCCAATGACATGCAAAACGATACTCTGTCATTGTTTGGTGGCAGCAACAAGCCAGAGCTGCCAGTCTGCCATATGACCCAGGTACAGTCATTTGGGCCCTCACAGTGACTGTGTCACTGAGTTCTAATATTTGGGAGGTTGGCAGGATAAATGCATCTTCAATTTACGATCTTTCAACCTTTGAAAGAGTTGCTGTGATGTAATCCTCTGTTACTATAGGGGAATTTGTGGCTAGTTCCAGTGTAGATGGTGATTACACTAGAAGGTACAGCAAGGAGTGTCAGGAACTGGCAGGAGATGTGGACACTCAGTCTACGAGGACAGGAAAAGCTTCTCCAAAGAAAGGAAAGCTGCTTTGAGTTTTTAAGCATGGATAGGAGTTTGAGAGAGTCTGAGTAAAGTACCTTAGGTGAAGGAAACAAGCTCGCATGAAGAACATCTGTAACATGTGACATTGAGGGACTTGAAGGTCTTTCAATTCTCTCCAATTGTTCCAAAAGTGAAACAGACACTTCCAAACTGCCTTGGCTTAGAAAAGCACTGACTCCTCCCTTGGATTTCCAAGGCAGATAAAGGAAGAAAGCCTGGCCTCTTTGTCTTCTTTTTGTATCATTTCCTTCGCTTTGGACCACCTGCTTACGTCTGTGAGCCATCAGACCACTCCAGAATCTCCCTAACCCGTCCCATTTGTCTTCAAGGCTGAAAGCAGATATAGGTCTCTGACCTAACATTGAGGTCAACTTTCATCCTAGCCAAAAAAAAATTCCTACCAGAGCAGACCATCTACCACTTAGTACAATCACCCATGGTGTAAGGCTGCACCTAGGAGTAGAAATCAATGCCACCTGAGAGCCTGCTTCTTCTTTAACCAGTAAAGACTTTTCTGATCACCTTGTAGAACTAGGACTGAGTCATCAATGATGATCCATACCATGCCCAAACCACTGCTGATTTATTATTTATGTCTCTCAACTCCTGCCCTAATTCTTCTACTTAAACCATTTTGTTACCCTGAATGTGACTTAGGCTCACTAGACACCTTTATCTAGTATTCTTCCCATGAAGCCACATTAACTAAATGCCCCTTTCTGCTTTTCATGGTAACTTGTCTCTTTAATTGGTACTCTGTGCAAGGTGGCCAAGCCAAGCCTTTTGGTGCTGGGAGTCCCATAGTTTGCTCTAAAACTCCCAGTTGCAATTGTACCTTCCACTTCGAGTCTCCAACTGACTTCCTTTCCCGAATCCAGTCATGCAAATTCCACTCTGTCCTAAAATCGCTGGTGTGTCAATCACCACATCTTTATGCAAGCTGGTCCTCTACCTTTCACTGCCTGTCTACATTTCAACCAGTTTTCATAAGCCAACGCCAAGGTTGCTGTCCCAAAAGCCTCTTTTGTGGGTTCATTCCCCTGAGCTGGGGGCAGGGGTGGGGAACAGGCTTTCAGACAGCTGGCTCATCCTTGGCCAGGGCTGCATTTTCCCAGCTTCATCTCTCCAACCATGTTCCTGCCACATCTTATCCATCTCTACCATGGGCCAGCCTTTGTCCCTTCGTCAGACACAGAAGAGGCAGCAGCATTAGATGGGTACCTCAGAGAAGTTTTCATGGAACAATGAGCTAAGCATATGATTTTTAAAGGAGGGTTTCCAGATGAACTGTTAATTCCATTTTTAATTTCTCTAAGGTTCCCTAGGGCACAAAGCAGTCGTGGATTTTTTGTTTCTAAAGGAAATGGATTCCCTTCAGCATGATCTAGGGGATGGGCAATGCCTTCAGATGACAGCCTCAGTCCTGGCTCTGGGAAAGTGAAAGTCAGGGCTTTTCAACACAAACAGGAGATTTCTTTAGACTTCATCCTTTGCTCCCTTCTACTCCCCCAGGCCAGAGGAGAAATGGAAGACCAGGTAACTGGTGTAACTGGAAGAGCAGGTAACCTTCTGTGTTCCATGAACAGTTTCTTCTGCAGCTTCCTACCTGCCCAATCCCTCTCATGCTCCAAGACTTTGTTTGCACAGGGGCTCCCACCGGTGTGCACTTTTCCTGATCGCCCTGCCTTGCAGCAATTGCTCCCTTCTCTCTGTAGCCATAATCTTTCTCTTAGGACTCCATCGTATTAGTCTTTGAGACTAATCTTCACAAGATCCAGTTGTGTGTCCCCTTTTATTCTGTATGCCAACAGTTTTCTATAGCAGTGATTTTCAAAGTAGCCTGTGACCTGAGGCAGAAGTGTCACCCTATATTTGTTGGAAATGAACATTCTTACCTTTTGCTGTTAGGACAACTGAGTCAGGAACTCTGGGTATGGGGCCCAGTAAGTGAAGTTTGAATAAGTGGCCCAGAAAATTCTAAAGCATACTAAAGTTTGAGATATACTGGTCTAAGGACAGGAACAGGGAAGAATGTCAGAGTATAAACACACACAACACACACATAAACAGACATATACACACATTCACTCAAACACACATACACACTCAAACATACATACACTCAAACACACACACACACACATACACACATACACACACAGAGTAGGCCCTCTTCATTGTCAAAAGTGTGTAACTGATACAGTCTCTAACGTAATAGTTGTTGCCTGAAGAAGCATTCATGCAGGAAGAGCGATGAGGGCTACGGAGGGACTCGCTGGTTTTCTGTCTCACCAGTGCATCTTAAACCAGCATAAAATGTTTCAAAAGATCATTCCACATAACAGCAGGTATCAGTTCAAATCAGCTGATAACTGCTTTGTCTCTGAGACCTTCCAACAGCATTTACCACCAGGAGTTCCTTATGATTAAGGATGGTGTCTGGTTGGACAGTTCTGAGACCTCTATTTGCATTCAAAGATGTTTCACATGCTTACAGGATGAGCCTATAGCGAGAGGAGCTTTGGCAGAGGAGGCAAGCAACAGCAGTGTTTATTATGGTATGGATCCAATATAAAGCAGGTCAAAATCCTAGTCCCCAGGACACAGAAACTACCTACAATAAGAGCCTGAAATAACACAGCTGTCCTTTAAGCTATCATTATTTCTCTCCAATCCCAGCATTTCAGGGGGTTTCATTTTGCTTGTCTCCTATGACAAAGACTAGTGTGTGAAAACAAAAGACAGCAGCCTCCTGTCCCATCCACACTACCACAGCCCCCACCCCTGTCCTATGGCACAGTCACCGTCTGTATGTGTACTTCTCCAACGAGATCGTCACCACACAAATAAGAGCATATCTTGACAGCATCTTTCCTTATTTAATTCATTCCTTCTATTGAGTTTAGTTGTGATTTTATTTCTTTAAAGAGGGTCAGCACATTTTAATCACAGTGTTCTCTGACTCGCTGGGGCTATTGCGGGACACTCAAAGCTCAGCCACTCAGTTCACTCAGATGGGAACCACCAAGTTCAATGAGAAAAGCAAAAGGTAAAATGAAATTATGCAGCCTATTGGCACAGGATGGCCTTTGATGCCCTAGATACAGGAACAAAAATGCCCTGGAAGGAGCCGGTTCATATAATATTAATACAATGTTATTGAGGGGCATAAGTATAAAATCCAAATTAAAAAACAAAAGTACTTGAAAAGAAAGATGATCACGAGTCCCTTCT
Organism: Grammomys surdaster; assembly: GCF_004785775.1. Lineage (NCBI taxonomy): Eukaryota > Metazoa > Chordata > Mammalia > Rodentia > Muridae > Grammomys > Grammomys surdaster. The sequence continues at coordinate 15,083,221 of NW_021604579.1, forward strand.
CCCCTATTTCAAGACACAGTCACCCCTTAAAAAGTGATAATTAACACACGTGCAGGTCACTGCAGTTCACAAAAGGCTTTTATATCCATGAAGTCTGTTAACCAGCATGGTCATTACAAATCGTTGAGATTTATAGAGAGCTTATGATACTCCAGGCACCATGCCAAGCATCTTGTATGGATTATGTAACTTAATCCTTATAACAATCCTCGTATTCGTCCTCACTGCACACAAACAAAAACTGAGGTTAAATGACTTACACAAGGTCACACAGCTTGTAAGGGCTGTGTGACATGAAGCCCGGCTGTTTTATCCTGCTCAGGCAGGAGCAGAAGCAATTTCACGGGAAGGAACTCCCGACTCAGACAGGTGCTAGGATACACTTTGGGTCACCCACAATGCTCCTGATTTCCAGTGGTAGTAAAGAATCTCTGCCCACTATGCCCACAAACAGGCCCTAGAAAGACAATGGCCTCTGTTTCTATTCCTTCTGCCATCTTCATTAATTATTTAAAAATTTTACTTATCTGTTGACATTTTCACACATTGGTATACTTATGTCCTTAGTATATTATCCTCAAGATATAGTCATATTTTTTCCTAACTTTTCTTTTTCTGGCTGAAATTATCACCCCCCCGTCTCTGTGTGTGTGTGTGTGTGTGTGTGTGTGTGTGTGTGAGTGTGTGTGTGTGTGTGCAAGCACATGTGTGTATACATGTGCCTATTTGACTCTCTGATTGTCTATGGTTATCACAGTTTCTTTACCCATTCCATTAATAGACATGGTTATTTCCACATATTGGTACTGCAAATAACTTTAAAAGACATGAAATCACTTCACACCTGTTAGAATGACTATGATTTAAAAATAAAAGAATTAGCCAGGCATGATGTCACATGACTTTAATCTCAGCACTTGAAAGGCAAAAGTAGGTGGGTCTCTTTGAGTCTGAGGCCAGCGTGCTCTACAGAATGGCTTTCCGGCCAGCCAGGGCTGCATAGTGAAACCATCTCAAAAAAAAAAAAAAAAAGTAAAAAGTAGATGAGATTTCATGTGTCCATGAGAATATGGAAAAGAGGACTGGTTCACACTTTTTTCAGGAATGCGATTGGTATTACTGTTAGGGAAGATAATGCAGAGATTCCTCAAATGATAACAGTAAAATGACTAGGTGATCTGGAAACCCCACTCCTGGGAGAATACTCAAAGCAAATAGCCTTCTTTAGATCCTAGTATATACCAGACATTTTCACAAATACTATCTCATTAGACATTTCTAAACGCATCTGCAAAAAGCAGGCAGATCGTTAAGCCCATTTTGAAGCTTGCGAAACTGAGGATTTGAAACACTGAATTAGAAAGCTACCCAATAAAGGATGAAGCAATAGCTTAATAGTTGAGAGGGCTTCCAGCTCCAGAAGTTCCATCATACCCCAGCCTCTGTGGGCATCCATGAACATACATAAACCTAAATAAAAAATAAATAAATCTAAGAAAGAAAGAGAGGGAGAGGGAGAAATAGGGGGGAGAGAAAGGAAGAGAGACAGAGACAGACATAGAGAGAGAGAAACACAGAGAGAGAAAGACACACAGACAGACAACAGCTATCTAGTCAACCACCTAGCAGGTGCTGGAGCAAGAAAGGCATGTGGGTCAGTCTCACCTTGAAGCCTGCAATCCATCAGCAAAACACAGACTCTGGATGCAATAAGGCAAAGTCTGCAGCACCAACAACAGTTTCTACAACTTTTGTCCCTAAAGATAATAGCATTCAAGATTTACAAAGCCTGGGAGAGTCCTATGGAGTCATCATCTCAACAATATGGTCTCACTCCTGATTTTAGAGCCACCCTTGTCGGCAGACTGACCAATCATGTGAAACATTTCCACCATCACCATGCATGTGTTAATATCACTGGTAATAACTGATCACTAAGACTACTGTCTCCCCCTCTCACACCCATACAGTGTTTTCTCCACATGGCAACCACATTGACCTATACAAACACATATCCTGTTCCCGTCTTTAAATGGCCAATGGCTTCCTGGGGAGCCTTGAAAGCATGGCTTGGCCTCTGCCTAACTCTCTGAACTCATCTGATGTACCTTGCACGTGATACTTGGACCACTCAGGTTTATTCTAATTACAAGTCCAAGACTGTCCAGCCTGAGAACCAGAGCCAGGCTCTTGCACAACTAGGAGACTCTTGTCAGCTTCTTCACATGGCTTCTGCTTCTTGCAATTAAGATCTCCATCAAGTGTTACTTCTGTTAACAGCCCTCCCTTGGTCACCCTGCAAGTGCAGCCATCTCCACTCCTCATCCTCCCACGCTACTTCTCACTTTCTTCATAGTATTTCTCACTGACAAAAGTACTTTGTCTATATGTCCACATACTAGTTTTCTTTCTGTGTGCCTCTGTCTCTTTGTATGTCTGTGCCTCTGTTTCTGTCTCTCTGTCTCTGTTTTTGTGTGTGTCTCTATGTTCCCCCCTCTCTGCCTCTCTCTACTTCACTCTGTTTCTCTCTCCCTCTCTCAGCCTCTCAGTCCCTCTGTCTGTCTGACTCTCTCTGTCTCTCTCTGTCTTTGTCTCTGTTTCTCTCCCTCTCCCTCTCCTTTCCCCTCTCCCTCTCCCTCTCCCTCTTCCTCTTTCTCTCTCCTAGCCAGCAGAAAATAAGTTCAGTAAATACAAATTTTTTTTTAATAAGTAACCACAAACAGGAAACTCACATTGTGGCTGTCTCTGAGAACGAAGCTAACTCTCACACAATTGTAAATTGTAGACAAGGAGGCAGGAGTTCCAGGAGCTGCAGGCAGCATCAAGGCACTCCCCTCTCTTGCAAATGGATAGTGATGGGGGCACACCATCTTTAAGACTGTTTAGGGGTGACACACAGCAGGAAGGAAGCCATCAACTACTACCCTTGGTGATAGTTACCCTGACAGCAGCTGCTATGGAAACAGTTCCTGAATACTAAACTGGATTCATACAAGGCTTTGGATCTAAATTGACAAGTGTCTTACTCAGGCCCTGAACCGTCAACCTGACAGAGCTCATGCAGGTCCCCAGGGCGAACAGCACCTGCAGAAGCTCAAGTTGCAACTGAGTGTTGAAACTAGCCGCCGCACATGTGCACACGTGGGTTTACTAGGTAGACAGAGTGTTCATAAAGCCAAATTCTCTGCTCCCCTTCCCATTAATATTGCAGTACTGTACTGTTAAATATTGGTTTTTAACTTAAAACACTATGTCATTTTGAAACCCAGATAGCTAATATGAAGATTAATAGGACCAGAATTAACTCCTTGTACAGGGATAGTATGCTGGTTGTTCACTGGGGATGCTGTAAGGCATAAGGAAAGATGAAATACTCAGGGTAAATTTTTATAGTTACTTTATACTACTCAAAATTGAGGTGGAATGACAACATTTTTTTTTTACCTCCAACCTTTTAAAAGATTTTTATGCACAAAGGATTTAATATTTTTATTACATGTGGTTATTTGTATATATGGGAGAGAAAAATAATCAAAGACAGACAGACAGACAGGAAGAATATGTGTATACAAGCACTCATGTGCTTGCCATGTCATATATGTGGAGAGTCTAGAGGTCATAGGAAAACTTACACAGGTCAGTTCTCTTCTCCTATGTGATTTCCAGAGTCTGAACTCAGGCTCCTAAGCTTGTCAGCAATCACCCTTACTCACTAAGCCATTTCCTACATGCATCGTCTGTGAGTATACAAATGCTAGCAAAGCAAGTGCTGACCACCCCATTATATAAAAGAAGCAGCTTAGCCAGGATCACTAACTTACTCCTGCTGATGAGCTGGGAAGTTGCAGATTTCAACCTAGGGTATTATTCCTAGCCTAGGCCTGAGTGTTTAGTACTGTGTCTCAATCTTTCATCATTTAAGAGCTGAAGTCTTGGGAATCATAGATTCTGCGCTCCTACAAATCCAAAAGCAATGGTAGGATTAAGGAATGTGATTGTTCAAGGCATGTCCTCTTGGTCTGAGCAGGGCACTTTCATAACCCTGTCCTCCCCTGTTCACAGCCAAGTCTTTTCTACCCACAGAACTTGTCCCCAAACTCTATGACAGGCCAAATTCGAAAGCAAGAATAGGTGCAATCTGGTCCAAAGGGATTTCTTCTTGGACTCAGCCCTCTCCAAGTTAGTGAATTTACCTTTGGAAAAGAATACAAAGACAGTAACGTTTTGTTGTTGTTGTTGTTGTTTAAGTAGTGAAGGCCAGGGTAAAGCCCATTGTAAGCTCAGTTCTACAAAGAAAAGTCATCATCAACAGCTGCTGAGAGTCTACCCACCATGGTAACAATACCACCTGTAAGCTCATTTATACATTCGTTCAGCTGTGGTTCCCAAATCCCCACATTATACAAAGCATTTTTCTGGTAAGGAGGATAAAGAGGGACTTTATCTGTAGTTCTCTTCCCCAGATAGTTTATTCCAGGAAGGGAGACAAACACATACACTTCCATGTAGCTACATGAGCAGGGCCAGTATATGGTTGCAGCAAAGAAGGAAAACAGCCTCTTATATAGAGCAGGTTCTGAAAGGCGAGTGGGTCTCTGTCAGAGTGTTCAGAAATAAGTGTATGTCAGATACATCTGATCTTCCTTAACTTGAGGAGAAGGCACAAGACAGGCAAAGGCATTGATGCCAGGATCTGGTCTGTTCTTAGGGTGAAGTGATATGAAATGTGGATAGATTGGGGTAGGGGAGATCAGATATGCCCAGCAAACAAGGCCAAGTTAGGACTTTCTTCTGTGTCTCCATGAGATTTACCAACAAGTGCAGAGAGGTTCTCCTAAGTTCACAAAGGACACACCTTCTCCACTCTCCTGCAAGGTACATCGCCATCATCTCTGGATTCCTGATCATGCTTGTGAAGGAGGGGCTGGTTTTTGGGCAAGTATTTGCCACAGGTTTCTACTCAACTCTCCCACTTACTCATTAGAGATAATGGAAAGACAGATGGTATACCATGAGGACAAGAGGGAAAGTGAAGTTTGAAGAATCACCCATTGCCATATGAAGCACACCATGTACTTATTCTTTGATAGTTCTTAGCTTTTCTTTTTATAGCTGAGATTATAGGCACATGCTGCAGCACCTGACTTTTCTACGTTCTTAAGTTATCTGCAAACAGAAAAATAGTAGTTACAGTATTAAAAATATTTGAAAATCTGGTAGCTATCATCAGCCTTGTGACTTATACAGGAATCCAGTACAATAGATAGGAGAGAATCACGGCTTATTCAAATTCAGTCATTGACCTTTAACCCCATAGCATCAACGCTGTACTCTTAGAATAAAACAAAAACATTAATCTTGCACCCATTAGCAACCCATTGTACTAAATGTAGTATTGCTAAAGTTTCCTGATAAAGTATGTCAGCTTCTCCTATGGCATGGCAAGACTCTTTGTCAAGGTCTGAGTCCATGCAAACCCCTGAAAGACAGCGACTATGTCTGATTCCTGGATGTACCCTCAAGTGCCTGACAATGGTCCTGTCATATCACAGGACAAGCTGAAGACACAGTTGCTGAAAGAAGATGTGTCTGCCAGGCACTTAATGACTTACAAAGTATGTCCACACCCTTCATCTTACTTGATTTTTCAAAAAGCCTTGGAACACAAAGGGAAGCTGGTATCATTATCCGTATCTCACAGAAGGGGGGAACAGGTCCCCCTGGCTGCTGTCTCTTCTTTCTTTTAAGGACTATAATGGACTCTTACTCCCCTACTACAAGAGAACCCAGCTGAATTCCACACATTGGCATTGGTTCTCATGCACAAGTCTGATTAAAAGGCAAATAGACAGTTTCTTTATTAGCTTTCATATCTTTAAAAAAATGCATGAAAATCTGAAAAACTCACTGATAATTAGACCAAAAAAAAAAAAAAAACCTCACGAAGCTGAACCATTCAACCTGTACCTGTGGATGATTGCTAAGCTCTATTCTTCCCTCTTCTCACCTCCCTTTGGTATCCATTGTCTATAGTAAGGTGTATTCATCTTCCTCCACAAAAAGAATCTGCTTCTTACAGAATAGAACTGTCAGCACTGTGGGAGCCTTGCTCTCTGGGTTCACCCCTCCTGTCAGGTTTCACAGTGCACAACACCTCCTGGGTGGCTCCACTACTGGTCTCTCTCCTAACATGTCAGGGACTCTTTTCTCCCCCAGTGGAGATCTGCGATGCCATCCCTTATGTTAGAGACACAGGACTTTCCCCCAGAACTTCTACATATTCCCACCTCTTCAGCATAGTTGAAATCTATATCCCAGCTGCCTCTGTAGGCTCAGCTCTCAACGTCCCTCATGTCACTGTGACAGCAATCCCAGCAAGGACAAATGGAAACCACACTACACAATTAGACTTAAAAGAGTCAGGAATCTGGATTTGTGTAGTTTTTCATTCATTCATCCACCCATTCATTTATTCATTTGTTCATCCATCCATTCATACACTCATTTGTTCGTTCATTCATTCATTCACTCATTGATTTCCACTGCGCCAAAAAGGCAAAACCAAATGCTATGTGGCTCCTGTATCTGTGACCTTACAATCGAGCAGGAGGAACAGAGGTTCTAGTGTACATGTGATGGTTGTACCAAGTAGTTCAGGCTAAAGGAGAGTGAGACTGAAGAAGAGATGCTGTCCCTGCTTACCAGACCCAGAAAGAGCTACAGAATGAATGCTATGTGTTAGATTTCTAAAAGACACCAGTGCATAAGCAGAATAATATAATATTATCAGTTACATAACTGAAAGGCTAAACAGAAGCTAAGGCATCCTGAATATAGCATCTCACATTCAAAGACAATTCGGGGTGTGTCAGAAGATCCCCGGTGGTAGATGATGTGAAGCACAGATGTCCAAGATGGGTATTGGAGAAGAGACACCATTCATCTGGGGTTGGTGTTTGTGAGTTCAAGGAGGCCCAGTGGGAAATCTCAGACCTCTGAAGAGCTGTCAGCCAACTCATGTCAGAATTGCTTGATTCAAATATACCAAAGGTAGAGCTGAACGAGTTCTAGGAAGAGGGTGGCAGGTTACTATTGTCACAGAAAATCTAGCTACTTATAGATTTTAGGTCACTGGTTCAATAGCTGGGGGCAATATTCCTTCTGGAGGATATTTGACAATGTGTAGGGGCATATTAATCTTTACAACTTAAGGGTTTGCTTCTGGAGTTTAGTGAGTGTAGAACAGAGGTTCTATAAGCATCCTACAATTCACAGGACAGAACTACAAATATAAATGGCACCGAAGTTAGGGACCTATTCTATGCTATTACTGAAAGCTTATAAGCAGAGCAAGTGTCTTCTTCCTCCATCCAGCCATGCAGTCTTCCTCTACCACCCCCTATTGGAGACCCTAAGAAGAAGCACTGGACAAAGCAGAAACAGAATTGTTTCAGCCACCCAGCAGGAACCTAAACACAGAGGAGTAGGTTGGCAGGTGCCTGGCTGTAACATAATAACTGGTAGGAGCATTATAGACCAGGTTCTTATAACAGGTTAGGACACAGTGGCAGATGCAGGATTGGCTCTGCAGTGGAAGAGTTCCCAGGGAGGAGTGTCAAGAGATCCTGCCACATGCAGGTACTCAGCACAGAGAATCTCAGGCTCTGGTTCTTGAATGACTCTATGACAAGAAGCTCCCTAGCAACTCTGCTTCTGAAGTCACACTCTCGAGGGCATGTGGAGAGGGCATCCACTCACCAGTCATGTCTCAGAACATTTTGTGTGGTGCCAACACCACGTTTTTATTGCCATGTATGCCTTATAATATTCGATCATTCATAATCACGTCACCTGGCACCTCCTCTCCCATTTTTACCCAGGAAAAACTGAGGCTCAAAGTAGACAAAGCCACTGTGCTCCCAGGAAGAGCCACTGAAGGTAACGAAAAAGTGGTTTCAGGAGAGGGGGAGGAGGCTGAGGTGAAGTGACATCACTGTTAGCCGCTTACAATATGAGCATTGTTTAAGCATACCTAAATTCTTAAAGACTGGTAGTCTCCAACATTTTATATGTTATTCCCATCCACTTATAGACTTGTCACAGAGCTCAGGACATTCCTTTCTCCAAGAACCATGGTCTACTTGGAAAGGCAGAGAAGGGGATGATGTCAGCCCCTATGCTAGAACCATAGTAGGCTCAGGCTACATAGACAGGGAAACTAGTGCATGAGAGACCAGAGAAGTATTTCTACATGAGGCAAGATTAAAAGAGAAAGCAATGGGCACAGAGGAGGTAGCACACAGGCAGGCGCACATGTGTGAGGGTCTCACGTTCAGAGCTTGGAAATCTAATGAACCAAGGGCTACATGTGCACTGTGGAAAGAGTTTAGACTGAAAACATTAACTGGAAATACAAAGTGATACACTGGGCATAGATGGAGGGGAGAAGTAAGCTAAGCTGAGAAACCTGAACTTTACATGGTTACTTATTACATGAACACAGCCATTTATCTTCCTTGAAGTTTTGTCTCTATATCTGAAAACTGATGGTAAGACAGACGGATGTGTGGCATGCCTGCCAAGCAGGGTCTACGCTGTTCAAAGGAAGCACTGTCACACTGAGATTCACTTAGGAAGCCAGCACACATCACCACTACAGCAACCCGAATCAGCATCAGAAAATATGGAGCGGCAGCTTTCCTTTTCCTCTCATTTCCCTCCACCCCTGCAGAGGAAAACACCCTCTCTGGAAGCAAAAGACTCCCCTCAGTCCTTTGCCAAAGCTTTCTCAAGCCATAATCCATAATGTGATCTTCATGGAAATTATATTCCAACTCCCCTCTGCTAAGAATGAAAACATGCATGATTATGGACTCAAAATGGCCTTTGTGCCTTCCTGCCTCTGGTGTGTGTCTTCCTAAGCAGTTGTCCTCGCTCGGCACCAGCCTGCGTGATAACATTATAATTTTTGTGTACATTGTGCTCTCAGAAGCCATGCTGAGGCCAGCTCGAGGAAACAGCAATTGACAGCAGGCCCTGGCTCCTCCACGAAGCTCTGCCGCTTCCTCCTTTGTGAACTTGTCATGGTCCAGCCACTAGATTTGTGTGACAACCCCCAAAAGGGCACAGGTACCAAGGTTATCATGCCTCCTTAGTGAGTACTTGATAGAAAAGAAGACAGTTTGGACTGAAGGTGTTCTTGGCACACAGAATTACTTGTGGTGGAAGGCAGGTGGCAGAGGGACAGCTTAGCCACCTGGATCAGGTTATCTTTGATTGTTGGGATCCAGAAACTTGGAAACCATGGGGGTGATGATTACTGGCATCCTTTCAGTACATGACCTCTCTATATTACGACAGTTCTCTACCGAAATAACTTTTATACTGCTAATTAATGATTCTACAAATGTTGGAGAAATATTTATTAAACTCACATTATGAGCTAACACTTACGGGCACTGGGGATAAAATGCGGAACAAGGCGCAATTTATCGTGCGTGGAATGGAACTTGTACCAAGTAGGAATCAATTGTGCGATTAGTGCAAACACAGATTTTTCTTGATTATGAGAGGACCTCACCAGGGGACAGCATCCCGAAGGGGTTAAATGAAAGGCACAGTCTGCCTGTCCTTCTGACATCAGCACCAAGATTCACAACAGTTCAACTGCCAGCTGCTTTCCCTTTTACTAACTCTCTTCATTTGCATTGAAGAAGGCAGGCCAAAGCCTCTTAACAATTACCTTATGCAGTAAGCCACAGACTCAAACAGAGCTCAGATTATCTATTTAATTCTTCAGCCTGCAAGGGGGCATTTAGCATTGTCTGTGCCTTACCCACATGTAATGGATTAGTGCAGAGCCCAGGGGGAATGGCATGAATATTGTGTTTAGCAGAAAAGTCATACAGCAGAGACATGAATCCAGAGGATGAATGTGTAAGAGAGGAGAGTCTAGTGAGGCTTTTGCCACACCCCTATGAGGCTAGGCATCATAGAATCTGGACTGCTCAAAACATGTCACCCAAGACAGGAGGTCATCTGCCACCAGGGAATAAGGTGGAAGCATAGTGAGTTAAGCTATGCTTTATGGAAAGAAAAATCCAAAGCTGCCAGTGTTTCCTTAGAAATGCTCATGAGTTGAGAATAGGCAAGTAAACACACAGGCAGAGTTGCATCTGAGACCTTCATCGAAGAGCGTAACTCAGAAGGAGAACAGAGAGACCATTAGGCAACTCTGTCTTTTGGGCAAGGCCCAGAGAAGTCATCCTCTGGCCATGGCTAGGAATGGGCAGGTCTGGATCGCAGGTCTATGCAGGTGCAGCCAAGGCAGAGTGAGTCAACCAATGGCAGGACAGGAAGCCCTGGTAACCAGGAGCAAGAAGATATACTCAGTAGGGATATTTAGAGGAAATGAGAACCCTCATAGAGATTCTTTCATGACTAAGCACAGGATCATTATACGACCTTCAGTATAAAACAGAGAAGACTCAATTTCACCTAATTCTGAAAACATGTCTGATTCTTGCTAGGGAGCTAGATGAGCACCAATGCTGGAGCTGGATGAGAATTCTGTGACTTGAGGCAAATTACTCAACTTCTCAGATCCATTTCTGTTTAAAGGTCCCTGGCATAGGGCATTATAAAGATCTAAGAGATAATAAGCCGCCAAGTACTGAGGACAGCATCTGGCTTACTTTAAGGAGTCAGTATTTCCAAGCATGCGCGAAACGCATGTCATCAAATTCATCTATGTCCAACATTCCACTTCACAGAAGAGAAAAATAATGATTTTAAGTAACTCACTTAAAGTCATAGAACTAATAAGCACAAAACTACAATGTGGAGTCCTGAGTTAGGACTTAAGCACCCATGGTCACCAAGACACTACAGATCAAGTTCAAGATTAAGGACTTTATTATTTGGCAATAGACATCAACTACAGGGTACTAAAATAAGGACTTACTCACTCAGAGTCTTTTGTCAGAAAGATTGAGTTGAGCTAGGCCTGATGGCTCATGCTCATAACCTAACAATACTTGGGAGGCTAAGTCAGGAGAATTACCATGAGTTCAAAGCCAGCTTCCAGGCAAGCCTTGGCCAGTGTAAGAATTTGTCAAGAGGAGGAGGAGGAAGAGGAAGAGGAAGAGGAGGAGGAGGAGGAGGAGGAGGAGGAGGAGGAGGAGGAGGAGGAG
>NW_021604579.1:15094422-15096693 GCF_004785775.1 Grammomys surdaster
AGGAGGAGGAGGAGGAGGAGGAGGAGGAGGAGGAGGAGGAGGAGGAGACCAATTCAAAAGACTGAGTTGGCTATAACATACAGAATAAGAGACAAGGAATACAAGTGTAAATGTGTCATTGCTGGTTAGGAGGCCTTGTCACCGTGCTAGGAAGAGTGGCTGAGCAAGGAAGTGTCAATCAATAAGCACAGAAGGGCTAAGTCAGGGTTACTTAAGGGACAGAGGTAGCCACATTTTATGGCAGATGGGAAGTGGAGTGTGAAAGGGAAGAAGATAGAAAGGATGAACCTCCAAGAGCAGATTCAACCTTGACAGGCAGGTACAGCCCTTAAGGTAATGGGAAAAGAGGATAGTTTACCGTGACAAAAGACGGTTTACAGGTGACTGACGGTACTGTCAACTCTCTGGATTTAGGTGTGTGAATTGAGAAGGTGGATCCAAATAACTGCCATTCTTAAGTAGGCTGTCAGCCCCATGACATGCTTATTTCCTTCCTTCTGTCCCCCGTGCCTCCATTCCTCTTCTCTCCAAAGTAAACATAATTATGCTGGATTTTAAAAAAAAAAATAGTGGAATAGTTCATGCAGAAGTAAAATACTCAGACAACATAGATAAATGAAAAGAGGATAAAAAGCTACATGAAGCTCCATCAGTATCACCTCAATGAGGTCGCCCCAACCTTGTGTAACCACACGGCACCCACACACGTACACACAGAGGCATGCGTCCACATCATACACAGAGTGAAAAATCTTTCTAATTGGAAACTTCTTCCCATGTATTGAATTCCATAAATCCGTCAAAGTCAAAAGCATGCATATGGGCCTAAGCCATTTATTCAGTAGCTAGGCAGGGTCCCATGTTCTGTGTATATCATAATCCATTGAGAGTTTTATCATGCACAAGCAAGGGCTTGGGCAAATCCTTGCCCAGGGCCCAAAGATCTGTAAGACTGTAAAAATTAATAAAATTAGCCATTGCAACCAAGCTGGAAATTGTGCAGCAGCATACCAGAATCTGAGAAATAATCATACTTGATAGTCTCCTGAATCTTGGGTCAGAAAAGTAGAAATCTTCACCTTCTTGCCTGGCACAATCCCCCATGCCCACCCCTCAGGCTTAGTTGACAAGGACATCCCAAGAGGACAGTGTAAACTGCTGATGACTTCCTTGCTGAGAGAAACAGCTTAGTGGGTTGAAATGGATGCCAGAAGCCCATACAAACCCAGGGATATCTTATTGAACGGCATGGTCTACATGGCAGCCCTAATGGTACCAGTAATCTAAGACAAGCATAATCCTAGCTAAAGATACTCAGATGGTCCAAGGAATTTACATACCCCGGGCTTATCCTGAGACATAGGAAATATACAGTGCTCACAAAATGGACAAGGGGTGGAGTGAGAGAAATTCGAGGCTATATCATCTTTGAAAAATATCTGAACTTCTAGTCTGTGGAGAATACTTTCTAGTTTCAAGTGCCTGAAAATAAACTCTGTGTGTTTTGGCTGGTCACAGCTATACAGAAGGTGAAGGTACCTGTCAGGCTGAAAGACAGGGATGGAAATACTGACCACAGATGACAGTAACTGCACACTCCATGAGGAGGGGATGCACTTCACAGATTTATGCCATGAGAGCTATTAAACAGTGCAGCAGAGTTCTGGCAAACATCATGCATGTGAATACATATGTCATTATTTAGGAGTGACAAGATGCTCGAAGAGCTCATTTTGTGAGCTCTGAATTCCATGGCCAGCAGTAAAGCCATCCACATATCCTCCAGGCATCAGTGGGTAGAGATACCTCCATTTCCACTGAAGGTTCTTTGTTTCACAAAGAGGGAAGCTACAGAAATTGCCGCCAGTCCATGTGTATCGGCAAAGACTGTGACAAATGCAGTTGCAGCACTCCTCAGGATCACCTACATCACCTGGATGAGAGAGGAGCCACACACCCATGCAAAGCAGGAAGCTAGTGTAAAGGCTTTGTCCAATTGCCTGGGGGTTTCCAGAGCCTGTTTAGCTAATCTAGTTTATAATAGCCTTCTTCTTAGACTGGAGAATCATCATTAAAACAACAGTTGTCTCCAAAGAGAACACTGATGTGATTCTCACCCACACACTATAATAAAAGTGCTTCTTGGGATGTGCTTTTGAGGACAGCCAGCCTGTGGCTAAATCCCTGGGCATAGACACTAACTATTCTTTGTCCTTTCACTTCATAAGCAAGCACGCACACACACACACACGCACACGGCGGGGGGGGGGG
>NW_021604579.1:15096793-15172952 GCF_004785775.1 Grammomys surdaster
GAGAGAGAGAGAGAGAGAGAGAGAGAGAGAGAGAGAGAGGGAGAGAGGAGGGATGGAGGAAAAGGGAAAGAAACTGGGAGAGAGCAGACAGACAGGCAATTTCATCAATGATTCAGCCCAACCTTTATTACCATTAGAATCCTCTCAATATACCCTCACCAGTTTTTTTCCAGCTTCTGATTTAAACATTCTAGACAGAAACAGCAGATTACATGACAGTGAAGATCTGGGTCATGTTCAATCAGGGGATGTATTTTGGTTGATGAACTTTTCAATTTCCAAACTTACTTTTTGACTTCCTGAAAGAAGCACAGTGCAGATCACTCTGGGCCTGTTCCCCTGTGAAGCAAAGGAGTGGCTGATGAATACATACCAGCTGAAGGGAAGGTGAGTCCTCCTGTCATCACAGTCTGCATCACTATTGCTACCCCCTAATGTCAGTGAGATCCCATCACTCACACAGGTGTGTGGTTGATATTAAGATAGAGAAAGACAGGTCTGCTCCGGAACTCTTGCCCATGAAAGAAAAAAGAAAGGAAATTCACAAAGCATTGGCCCTGTCTGTCAAGATGGGTCAGTAAATGCCTGGCTCTAAAAGCTGAGGATGTGAATGCTGTCCTCCTTAGCTTAGGGTATCTCCCTCTGTAAGACAGTGCCTCCCTTTCCCCCAGCACACCACAAAACTCTCCAAATTCCCTATGTCATTCTGCAAAAGAAGTTTTCCCTCTGCATCACCTGACAGGCAGGAGGTAGCTGCCAGATGATAACATCTGTAAAGGGCCAAGAGCATCCCAGATGGAAGCTCGCACAATGGAGCACATATGTTAACATGTCGAGTGGTATTAAAGCTGCTTATCTACTGCCAGGTGACACTCTCATACAAGTGGGTAACCAATCTATGGTCAGACAACGCTAAGCAGCACCCCAGGCCCAGACTGCTTGGCAGACCTATAAACCAACTAAATTCTGGAGAGGAAATCTACAGTTGGCATCTGGATGCCAAAAGCAAGAAGAGCTTTTATGCAGGAGTCACTATTATTATTAAAAGACAAAGAGTAAGCAAGAAGGAGGTGATGAATCATGACAGTGATGTCACCCCCAGTCATCGAGGACTACCATTGGTTATACCCCTTGTATTTGTGTTTCCATTGATTCTCTAAAGACATCGTTTTCTTTATTACTATTTCCAGTCTTCCTAGGATGAGAGACTGAAGCTTAAGGAGGTAAGTGATGCTTCAAAGAGAATATCCACAACTAGACTGTAGGAAGACCTGAATTCAGCTTCAGAGCTTGATTCTTTAGCTGCAACACAATTTCCCTTCCCTTCACTCTGCTAGTGGGAAAAACGAAAACATTGCATTTACTGAGTACTTGCCATATGCAAGGCTCGACTTGCTTTGTTTTATACCTTACCAAAGCATAATCCACATAGTATGCGATTCACAGATTTAAATGTAATTCCAAGCTCTTTAGTAAGTTCACAGCATCATGCAATTATTGACGAGGATAGCTTTAGATCAAAGCAGATCTCTTAGGACACTTAGGTCAATCCAATCTCCATGCCCAGAGTCAGCCCTCACTATGTTACTTTCTGCCTCTACAGAACTGCTTTTATGGATGTTTTTACAAGAAGTAGACGGCATGCAACCTTATACATGGGCTTTAGTTTATTAAGTAGAGTGGTTTTCAGGCTCACCCACAGTCCATCCTTCTCCTAGGTTGATTTCTGTTTGATCAGATAAAAATATTATATTTTGTGTATCTTTGATTGCCATATGATCATCTGAACTCTGTATATAATATTTCTCACACCTCCATGGAGGCCTCTGGGAGATGAATGGATGGATGGATGGATGGATGGATGGTGGGTGGGTGGGTGGATAGGTGGATAGATAGATAGATAGATAGATAGATAGATGATATATAGACAGATACTTATAAGTAAAATTGCTGGGCTATTGGTAAATTCATATTTAAGTTTATAAGAAGCTCAAATAATTTTCCAAACTGGTTGCACAATCCTAGGTTTTCACTAAAATCATTAAAGCAATTATATATATGTAAACTCCAGTTTCTTCCTATCCTTGCCAACATGTATTTGAACTTTAAGGATAAGTGTTCTGTTTGCTGTATGCAGTGTGGCTCGAGCAGTATACCATGTGGTTTGAACATTATGCAGTGTGGTTCGAACAGTATGCAGTGTGGTTTGAACAGTATGCAGTGTGGTTCAAACAGCATACCATGTGGTTTGAACAGTATGCAGTATGTTGTTAACAGTATGCAGTGTGGTGTTAACAGTATGCAGTTTGGTGTTAACAGTATGCAGTGTGGTTTTAACAGTATGAAGTACAGTTTTAACTTGCATTTCCTTAATCATACTCTATGTGTTTACTACCTGTATATTTTCTTTGGTAGAATAGCTATTCAAATTTTTGGCTTTTAAAAATTGAAGTTATCTTATGCATATATATATATATATATATATATATATATATATATATATATAGAGAGAGAGAGAGAGAGAGAGAGAGAGAGATGATATAGACATATTCACTATTGTACCAGGAAGATGATCAATATGGCCCTCATGTTGTAGAAAATGTAAATTAGAGAGAGATTTCAATCTTTGCCCTGGGTCATCTCCAAGCCAACATCAAAACATAGAGTTCCGTTCCCTGTTGTATTCTCGTAGTCAGTGACTCATTAAAACCCATCATACTGCCACAGGTTCTACACCATGACAAAACA
This sequence comes from Grammomys surdaster, assembly GCF_004785775.1. NCBI lineage: Eukaryota > Metazoa > Chordata > Mammalia > Rodentia > Muridae > Grammomys > Grammomys surdaster. Next base: position 15,099,542 of record NW_021604579.1, read on the forward strand.
AAACAAAGTAAACCCTACCAAGTTAAAAATAGAAACAATTCAGAAAAAATTGTGAATTTCTGGCTTCTTGTGAAATAACAAGACCTAACTGTACCAGGCCAGCATTTCAATTGCTGCAAGGATTTCTGCAAGAGCTGTGTAGCAGTCGCCCCCTCCAGACAGAGCCTGCACTTACCAGGAAGGCCTCAGCCCAGCTCACAGTCTTTAGCATTCCAGCTCTGGGACTTTGGAACTGGTACTTCTCTAGGATCCCACCCTGACCCTATACTTCTAGCATCCTACCGCCTTAGACAAGGCCATTTTGTACAGACACTTCCTTACTTGAGTGAAGTAAACCAGGCTTTACTATAATATATATAAGAACCAGATGTTAAAATATTTAACAAAAGAGTTTGTAAGTAGGACAAATTTCACTGTGGGTGGTATGAAAACAAGTCTCGAAACATGTCTCCTCAAATCCAATATGGAAGAAAGGAAACAGGCTGCTCTGACAAAAGAAACAAGTGAAGTTAGAGTTGTCAGTAACCCTAATTCACAGAAGAAACTGAGGGGCAAAGATACCAGTAATCAGCCTGAGTCATATGCATTGAAAGGGAAGTGGCACAATAGCCCAGGTAGGTGGCTCTGAGTCCTCCTCTCTTGAAAGGTGTCTGTCAGCTGGTTTCTATGTTCCTGTGCAAGGGAAAAGTCTTATCAATACTAGGCATGGTTGGCATATGCCTGAAATCCCAGCATCTGGGAGCTGGAAGCAATGGGATCAGGAGCCCAGGGTAAGCATTGGCTATAGAACAAGTTCTAGGCTACCCAGGGCCATATTAGATTTTGTTGGGTACCAGTGCAGGAGCTGAGGTGGTGGAAATGCAAAACTAGTCTGATGTGACAATATAACTGTCTTAATAGTCACATGTCTGTGGGGCAGGTGGGGCAGAATCATATGTTCTCTTAACAACAGTTGTCCTTGCTACTAGGCCTGGTGTACTTTAGCTTTAGGGAAACCATTCTTCACTTTCAGTGCTCCTGGAAAGTACATACAAGCATTCCCACTCATAAGCAAACTGAAAACTATGGCCATGCCACAAAACAGCCTACACTCACTCTGGAATTGAAGGACAGACACACCGTGGTATCAGAACTTTTATAAGAGAGTCCCAAATCCAATGTGTAAAGGGAGTATCTACATTTTAATCCATGAAATGGGTGCATACAAATTCGACTTCCCAGGAGATTTGTCAAAATCAGTGGCTACATCAGGTGCAGATTTCAGAGACAGAAGCAGAGATCGAGGAAACCATAAGTCCTGGCAACACAGCCTCTGTCCCCAAGGCATCTTCAAAGCAGTTATTTCTCAGATTACCAGTGCTCACCTACCAATTAAAGAACTAACCCTTCTGTCCTTTCCAAACACTCCCTACTTTGGGAAGCTTTTGGAGGCAGCCACTAACTCCCATCCTCTCCGAAATGAACTGTACTTCATCTCTGTCTCTTGCAAGTAGAAACTCAAACCTATGCATGCACATGTACATACATAGTGGGGTCAACGATCCCACTACTTTCAGTCAAGGTACTCCTACTGACTGCAATCTGAAGCCAGGAAACCTCTATATAAAGAGTTAGATGAAATTGCAAGTAGTCTGGACTTCTCAGGATACAAAGTCTCATCTTTTTTGTTTCCTTTGTAGTTATTTAAAATGTAGCAATAATTCTCAATTACTGGGGCACACACTGAGGATTTAGACCAATATAATCCCTTGCAAGCCCTGGGCTATCACAGTTAAGGTGTTAAAAACAGCCACTTGAAATCAGGCTTCCAGGCTCCCCCTCTGGTCAGCTCTCAGATGAAGCACATTAGTCTCTTAAAGATACAGTTCCTAATTTATCAAGAGCTTTTGCCCTGAGTGAGTATTGAACTTTGTCAGTAGTACTTGTTGGCATGTATTGACAATTCATATTCTCAATAAATTCTATTGATAAAGGGCATGCTAATTACTTTGCATCCCAAGTTTGCATCTCTGAGATACATTCTAGTTGGTCATGGTACACAATCCATTATGTTTCTGTGTTTGATTTTCCAATGCAATGAGAGCTTTGTATTGATATTCACAAGAACTATTGCTTTGTAACTTCACTGTCCCTGCCTAGTATGATACCAGGTTAATATTGGCTTTGCAGGTTGAATAAGCTGGGAAGTGTTTGTCCTTTTAGAATTTGGAAGAGTTTGTTAAACAAAACAAAATAAAACAGTCACCTCTTCAGAATTTTCAAAATTCAGCAAGAAACTCCCCTAGACTCATAAAAAAATTAATGATTTTTTTCTTTCCTTATTATAAACCTATTTACATTTTAATCTATTTGAATCAGTTTTATTGATTTGTATCTCTCTCTAGATGATTATCTTTTTCATCAATTGTCTAATTTAGTAGCATAACATCATTCATAGAATAAAGTCTAGCAAAAGTTTTATAAATTTTGCTGATATGATTTTACTCTTTTAAAGAAGGTATGTTCCAAAGTAGTTGGTTACACCCATGATAGTAATGCCTCTATTGGACTAGAAGGCACATCTTGCCTATCGGGTCATTATTGTAGCTTGCAGAATTTACAACTGAGTAAGAACGTTGATGTCTTTTCTTCTCCCAAAGTCTGTATCTCATTTCTGACATCATGAAAACTAGCCAATAGGGAGGAAGCTTCTAGTTCACCTACTTATGGTCATGTTGTCAAAATGCCTTCTAAATGCTCATGTTTATACCCCTAGATTTGCCCTGTACCCAACGACATCAGAGAAGCTTCCAACTGCAACAAGTGGCGGCTGAAGAAGAAACCCACAACTGCTCAGAGTGCTGACAATAAGTGAACATGGAGTGCACAGGCTCTAAACGGAAGAGCTGTATCATGCCCTCCAAGTTCAGACCACCACAGAAGAAAATGTAGAAAGAATGCAAATACTACATATGGGGAGATGTTTAGGGAAAAAATTTTCTGACCGTGACAGTCTTTGTACTTATTGTACAATGTATATGTACTCAATGTACATGAACTCATTGCAACTGTGGTTATCCACTCAAGCCATATACAAGATTGAACTGATTAATACTTCATCAAGGTCAGGGAGTGGTCCATTTTGCCCCATCCCTCCCTAATGGATTATTTACATAAGGTTGTTGAGGAAGGGGTACCATTTTTTTCATAGTAGTAATTGATCATTGGCAATTGCTGCAGTAAGTAATTTTCCACTCAGAGTTGGGAAAGAAAGTCCAATTAAAACCACTGGATCACACACATTAAAAGGACATAAAAGTAGGAGAGGACATGTTGTCAAGAAGTTTTGGGGGATGAGGGCAGGTAATGACTGGAGAATGGGAGGTGAAAAGAATTAACATTCATATAAATATATGAAACTGTCAAAGAATGGAAGTGTAAAACAAAAAGAAATGTCTCTCTAGACTGATACCTGCAATTTTTGATGTTCAATTTCATTTTCATCAATAAGAAATGTATTATACTATTCTTTGTGATTTATTGTGATTTATAGTTTAAAGGTGTATCCCCAAATTTCTTTCAGGTGTTTTTAACTTAACGTGTATCATTGAAAATATATACTGTGTAAAATTTATATTATTTTCAACTTTGCAGGACCTAGTTTTCTCTTCTATTTCTACCCTAGAATTGTGTGTGCTTGAAGAGACTGTGTTTCTGCTGCTGCTTAGGTAAGGAGCCCTATGGATGGTCATGCTGATTAGTAGGGCTGTTTGTGTCATTTCTTTTCTGATATCTGTTTGCTATGTCAATCAACTTAAAGAAGAACTGTCCATCTCCATTATTAAATGACATGTGTATGGATGCTATGACTTTACAAACATACAATGAAAAAAATACTAAAAAATATTTAATGTTTCTTCCTAAACCTACCATAATCTCTACTAGTGTAGGCTTTGCCCTTATGTGAATAGATCTTCCCTAGTACCAACTAAGTGAGTTTCTAAGTTAGAGAATGAAAAGGATCTCATATATATGATATAAACTACCTTCTTCAATAGCAATTTCCTTTTTAAGATATAGATTTTTTAAATCTAGCATGTTCCTTTTTTATCTCTAATTTCTGAATAGATCAGGGTAGACCAGTGGTTCTCAACCTTCCTAATGCTGCGACCTTTAATACAGTTCCTCATCTTGTGGTGACCCTCAACCATAAAATTATTTTCATTGTTACTTCACAACGGTAATTTTGCTACTATTATGAATCATAATGTGAATACCTGATGTGTAAGATGGTCTTAGGCAACTCTTGTGAAAGGGTTTGACCCCCAATGGTGTCACAACCCACAGGTTGAGAACTGCTGGGTTAGATGTGTTGTAAAGAATAGATTCTAATAACTGGGACTAAAAGCCCGACTCTGAATTCTGCAAACTACCTGCAGTTAGATCATCACACCCCCTCTGCAGTTTCTAGGTTTATAATGACAAGTGAAAAGAAAAAAGTTGGATGTCTCAGGTCCTCATGCCTAACATCAAACACAGAAAATCCAGGTGGTACTAACCATTAAAAGATGATTGGTTACAAAAAGACAATGGTCTGTCCTTTAATCCAATTTGATGCTTGTCCTGATGTCTGTAACAAGAATTCTAAGAAATGACTAGTTGTTCACAGCAGGCATTCCAGTGAGCTATGTTCTGAGGAAGGCCAGGTTTTCTCTGGCCAGCAGATGTTTTGTTATCTGACATTTAGAAATAAGGCAAAGTTGTCCTTTGTCATTATGCATAATGGGTCTCAAAGAATAAATGAAAACCCTTTTACTATAATTCAGAATGCATTTTGCTTTTCTGAAAGTTACAATGGTAAAGCTTTTAAAAGCCAAGGCATGGGAAAAAATGTAAGAGAATAGTAAGACTGAGTTTGTGTCTATGGGAACAGACAGAGACTGGTCATGTTTAGCATGAAGAAGAGCAAATGGAACCCAATTGGCCTATTACACTAAAAAGGAAAAAATCAGATGGACTCCTGTCTGGCTAAATGTCCCCTCACACATTAGCTATCCTTTCTATTCCCTAGTATAACCACTACTTGTTTGATAAGAAATTTCCAAATAACAAAATCTAGTCCTGGTCTAAGTCACCAGTCTCAAAGCAAACCCTTCCCATGGTCTACAAAATGAAGGGAAAGTGGGAGAGGAGAAAGGCAAAGAAAGGCCCGTGGGTTTATGATCTCATTAGCTTCAGACATCTGAGGCTTTCAATAGTGGAGGAAATGCACAAATGAAACCCCAGGATTGTCTTTCTGATGCATCTATAAAGCTTGCAGCAAATCTATGCTGGGCACGCATCTCACTGCCCTGCCATGTGGCAGTCACCCAGACTGGCTTTTTCTAGCCTGAAGCTCTCCAAACAGCACAGGAATCTGGAATGCTTTCCTGATTGGACAACTGGCCTGGCTATAAGGTCCTGCTTCATGCTGACTTGTGAAGTCTACCGCAGCTCTTTGAAGGCTGTGAATCTCTGATGTGTACTCTCCCTCTGCCAATACTTTTGGCAAAGGGGCTTCGAGTTGGAATTTTCACTGGTGTCTAGACCCTCCGGCCTTATCAGTTGCTCTCCTCATTGCCCAACCACTAGTGGTACCCTCCTGGAAACTGGTCCAGTCTACAAAAACAAGAGAAGCCACTGTGTTGCAGGCATAGAAGAGATCTTGCTCCCTGAAGAATGTATTTAGAGAAGACTCTGTTCACTGGCCCAAGATCCCAGGAACAGAGCCCAGTTGTTTCATTGAAGTAAAAAAGAAGCATGAAGTTGCCACATAACTAAAGGTTAGATGAATGGCAGAAACTTATCTTCAGTGACTTTTATTCCATTTTTAAATACGTCATCACTGGGGTCTACAAAGTGGTCTCACGGGCAAAGACGTCTACTGCCAAGCCTGGTAGCTTGAGTTCATTTCCCCAGGTTGGTATAGTAAGAAGAAAGAACCGATTCCCACAGAGCTCTCCTCGGAACTCTACACATTTACACATTTGGTATGGCATGTGCATATGTCAAGCCTCCACTAAATAAATAAGTAAATAGATACATATAATGTTTTAGTGGAGCTGGAGAGATGGTTCAGCAGTTAAAGGTGTAACATTCTGTCCTCGTCTGTGCTGGGCAGCTCACACCCATCTGGAACTCCAAGTCCAGCTCCAGAGGATTCAACAGACTCTTCTAGCTTACACAGACATTCATACACATACATACACACACACACACACACACACACACACACACACACACACACCAAAGCTACTACACATAAATAGAACAACAGTGAAGAAAATCTAGAAGAAAAAATGAATTTTTTCTATCCTAAAACAACTACATAGTTAGGCACTTACATTAGCTCTTTGTTCCTTAAATAATACCAAGTAACAAACTACCCTACAACTTGATTAACTGTTTGAATTATCTAGGTGGTTCTTTCTGGCCAAGTGTGGTTGGTCATCTTTATATGCCTGAAATGTCACTGGATTTTGGAAAAGCTAGGTTGGCTTTGGCTGGCATGACTGGGCTAACTTTCTCCCTCTCTCTGCCATGCTTCTCCAGAAGACTAGAATTAGTGGGTTTTTGTGATCCTGGTAGACACACAACAGTCCCTGTGGAATGGGTCTGCTTGTGTTAGGACTTTACTTGCTAAGCATGCCTGGACCAGAGTGAGATGGTACTTCTGAGGTGCACAGCAACTGAAGAGGAAAGGGTGATGATCTGAGCTCTTACTGCATGTAAATCTTAACCTTACAGATTATTAATGATGTACAGAAAGATCAAGTTAACTGTCCTACATGCAGACTTGGGAAACTATGGAAATGAAAGAATAGCCTAGTTTTATATGACTCCAAACACTCAAATATTCCTCTAAACACAAATGTACACATCTATATATCTGTATATATATATGATTATATATATATATATATATATATATATCTTTGTATAATACACACTAACTTAATGCATGTATAGTCATAGGTGTACAGAAAGATCTACTAGTATGCAAACGTATAGATGTCATAATGTAATATATTCCCATTTCCCATGTGTAAGGGTTAGACATATGCATTAAGAGCTCACAAAATATTGTTCAAATACTAACACTGGTAAAAATGAAAGCTTGTAAAATGAAACAAGTACAAAGAATGTGTGATGGAAACCATATTTGTCTGTCCTGCGAACCTAAAATACCTAGTTAAACTTATAACATTAGTTAAACCTAAATTATCCAGCATATGGCTTTTTATAGGAATATTTGCTGGAAAATAAACTCAGTGCATGACTTTTTGACAGAAGTTCTGTTCTGTATTAATGTTGAAACCTGACTATTTCTAGGGGCTGAAGAGATGGCTCCATGGTTAAGAGTACTGACTGCTCTTCTAAGGGACTGGGGTTTGATTCTCAGCACTCTTACGGTGTCTCACTACTGTCTGTAACTCCAGTTTCAGGTATCTGAGACCCTCTTCTGACCAATCAAGGAACATACATGCATGTGGTGCACAGACATGCATTCAGTCAAAACATCCGTACACTAAAGTAAAATAATTAAAAAATTAAACCTTACGATTACTTCACATGTAAGAATTCTCCGCAAGCAAAAAGACAATAAGTCTTCAGATATTGTTTACTGACTCTACGAACATTCAACTTAAAAACACACATTCACACAAATGAATGTATCTGTCTATTCTGAGTGGAGTTCAGTCTGAATCCTTAAGATCTTTATAAAACCAAGATGCCATGTTTATATTTATAAAGCTTAGTGTTCAGTGCATTACAGATGAACACTGGAATATCTAGCCATTCCAAAATTTTAAATAAGTATTCCAATTCAGAAATAACAGGCAAGCCATGAATTATTTGCTTACTATATTTTATTTATTTATTTATTTGTTGTTGTTTGTATATTTATAAGGAAAATAAAGTTAGTAACACGTGTTTCCCACTTTATTTTCTGAAACAGGATCTCCCACTGAACCTGGAACCTACTAATTCAATTAGATTGACTGGCCAGTGAGTCCTTGGGATCTCCCTGCCTTCCCAGAGATTATGCACACAGGATGTATCCAAGTTTTCAATATGTGATACTAGGGGGTCAGGCTCAGGTGCTCATGTTTGCATGACATACACTTTAATAGCTGAGCTATCTCCCCAGCCTAAGCCATAGTTTTTTAAATAGGTGTCAGTTATTATACATATTTATACATTTTATAAATACATTTGCATATAAGAACATCATACAGTTTGAACATATTCACTCCTCACACTCCTCTTTCTATTCCTATTATTCCCATTCACCCCACAGTCTCATTTCTACATCTACTTCCTGTTTACATATATGACTCAACATATCTATATAAAAATCCAAGATCCATCAGTCAGAGCCTGCTGTATTATGCTTCATATGAGGCTCTCCAGTTACATTGATTTTCTTGCAAATGACATAATTTTGATCTTCTTTGTGATTGAATAAAATTCTATTGTATATTTATCCCTCATTTTCCTTATCTATTCGTCTGTAGAGGGACCCTTAGAGTGATTCTATAACTTGGTTATTATGGCTAATGCTGGAGTACACCCTGATGTGAAATGTCACTATGGAATGACAGCTCAGCAGTCTTTGACTACATACCCTGAAATGGTAGAGCTGGGTCATATAAGAGTTTTATCTTTTAGCTTTTCTAGAACTTACTGATTTCTCTAATTGTTAGACTACTTTACCTTTCTCTGGGGTCTTAATAATCTGGAACTTATACAAATTATATCATGAATAGGTTAAAAGTGATAACAGCAGTTCTATATACCTGCTACACTCAAAAAACTAGGCGGGGGGCCGCGCCCCGCAGTTCACAGGGCTATGTTTTGTTTTCCATTATAAACATAAGCATGATCAAAGCTGAAGGGAGCTAAGCCTTCAGTAAATGGAAGTTTGTGTACCTGAATTTCATGGGTCTTGAATGTTCCACAAGGGAACCAAGCACAGCAAAAGTATTTATACATTAGGACCACTAATCAGGGTTTAATTAGCCTTATAATTAGAAGGGTAAACAGAAGTACAATTCCCAAATTGCTCATTGTTTTCTCTCTCATGTCTATGGAGCACTATTTTATTTGCCTTTGTACCCCCAGCAGTTCAGCATAAAATTAATCATTCAATGTGTTAACCATTGAAAGGATTGCTTACTTGACTCCTTCTACAAAATTCTGCTTTATCATATTTGGGTAATTATGATGTCTGAAGATATCAGCCATAAGCTTGTTCAGCTTTGTGACTGTTGTTGAAAAAGCAAAGTGAAGGTTTCGTTTTGATCCTCCCCATGGGTTGTTCCAGTGCTAAATAGCTGTGCAGAATCACAGGACAAGCTGGCACGTCGGTTGCTTGTTTCTGATGCTCCCTTACACTAACTTCAGAAAAGGCTTAAATGCCATTCTCTCTAATTTACACATGATGACACTGGCACACTGAGAAGCAGCTTACCCAAAGGTCATGATACCTAGAACAAGCATCGCTGAGCATGATATCCAGATCACCCATTACTGTGAGAGCAGAATCTGTACCTCATATGCATCACTGGACATCTCATGTGCATCACCGGACATCTCTTGTGCTTTACTGGGCATGTGTTTGGATTTGTCTGTCTGTGGACCCTTTGTCCATGGCCTTCACATCAGGCATCTGGTAATGCCCAACTCAGTGACTTCTGGCCTTGTCAATGCTTCACCTCCTGCTGAGGCATAAGACACGACAGGATCTACTTCACACCAGGGGTTTACAATCCAGAAGTGCAGAGAAATTGCTCCTCCATGGGATAAGTCTTTAACATAGGCAGGTGAAAACTAGCAGATAACTCTCCTTCCTCCCATTCTTACCCAACACCCAGTCTGATCATCCTGAGATGCTCTGGTTCCATAGGCCACTGGATAAGACTTTGTGGAAAATCATTTCACATGGTGTTATGGGATAACAAGCACAAGGATATCTCCTCATCCTGCCTCTCCTTGCCTTTCACTCATTTCAGCCCCTGGCAACTGTCCAGTGTTTAGTGCCCAATGCAGTAGTAGATATAAACTGTTGCCTGAAGGTCCATTTTCTGGGACACAGGCCACTTTTACTGGATGAGACTGTCGAAGAGAGGAGTGGGTTCTTTGTTTATTTGTTTCTGTTTGTTTGTTTATTACAGCCCTTTAGCCACCCTACAATCTGATGGCAAGCCTATCTAGAATACAAACCTAGTACAATAGACTTGCAATTTAGTGTTTGCTCACAGGGCAAGAAAAAGAGTCATGCTGCCATGATGGACCAAGATGGAGACAGAAACCCACACTGGCTATACAATGGAATGCTGAATGATTTCTTACATTGCAGTATACCCACTCCTATTCAGTGAACCATCCCTTCTGTCTGTCTGGGTACAGGGATAGCTGGTTTGTGCTGCAAGGACATGTGATATCATGTAGATGTCACTTCTTAATTTTTTCTCCACAGCTGTCAAGTCTACCGCCTGGTGTTGGTCACAATTTTGAACATATTCTTTCTTTCCTCTATTCTCTATTTTTTTCTTCCCTATATTTTTATGCACTTAATTCCAAAGAGCCTAGTGACTTATCTATTGTGTCCTATTGAGAAAATTCTAGCCTAAAAATAAAATAAAATATAGTGCTATCTACCCCCTCCACACACACAACATGTCCAGGGGGCAGAAACCCCTGGTGTTTGGTTATAGCTTGTTTCACCCTGGCTGTCATATTTTTAAAGGGGTTTAAGAGGGACACCCCCGACAAACATCTTTAGAATCACTATAAATAGCACATCAGCAAGATCATGAAACAAAAGAGAAGTGCAGCCAGTATAATTAGCTCACTGAGCAAGTTCACTGTTCTGAGGCTGAAGATGGCTTTTTCAGCTGATCAGTTTGTGCAATGGGAAGGAAAAAAACCAACTTCCTACACAGGCTGGGGCTGGGCATGGGCATTTGGACCACTAGTCCCAGCCCTGCTGGACTCCAGCACCTTGTCCAAGCTGTCAACATTAGACCATCAAGGGGATTTGTGAAACCAAGAGGAGAATATTTGAGAGAAAAACCAAAGCCTGAGGCCAGAAAGCAAACCGAAATCTGTGGCATATGGAAGATAAGGCCTGACTCATGCCAGTGGGAACAAAGAGATACTGTCCTATCCAGAGAGCCAGAGTTTTTCCAAATAACAGTGATCATGGCTGGCCCTAACAGCTAAAGTCTCTTGAATACCTTGTTTGACAATGAACAGATTCAAGCCATGCAAAAACTCACTAAGGTGGAGCTGTTATTACCCATTTTACAAGGGGCAAATTGAGGTTTAGAAAAATTAAATTTCTAGGATGTGTACTTTTGAAAGCAATAGGATATTTTTTATTTTACTCAATCTCAACCCAAACAAGGGAAGCAAGATGGTGAGGAGATTTGATATCGTCGAAATCCAGCAATCCCAACTGGAAAACTGCTCTCTGAGCACAAGCTGGGGATCAGAGCAGGTCTGCCTGAGGCCACCAGGGTTGCCTAACAGTGAACCTGGGAGCGTGGGCCTTCCCAAGCCCAGGATGAGATCTTCAGAATGCTAGATTTTGCAACTGAGGGGGTGTCTCTCAACTGATTCATCTCCCTGCACCCCTACTACACTGGAACATCAGTTCTGTGCATTTGGAAGGCAAAACACTGACAGCCATCTTGTCCCCTCTGCCTCCTTCTATACTGTCCGTGAGACCCTGGGGGAAAGAGACCATATCTCTGTAGACCATATCCTGGGTTCCAAGCACAGAGATTAACATTGCAGAAGGACTCAATAAAGCTTATCAAGTGAATGGATAGTTTGATGGGCAAATGAATGAATGGATGAACTTATAAATTCCTTTCATGATGAATTGAGTTCATTCTCAAGAATCCACATGGGAGAAGGAGAGCGTTGATACCTGCAAGTTTGTACTTTGACTCCAGATGGCACATGGACACACACATGTGCAATATATATATATATATATATATATATATATATATATATATATATATGTGTGTGTGTGTGTGTGTGTGTGTGTACATATATATGTACAGTGCATATATACATACAATTATAAAAAATTAATTCTGTGATATGTGTTTTTCTTAGAATAAATTCATCACCTCATTTAGTATTACACTTGCTTGTAACTTTGACATATGAAGGGAAGTGAGAAATCTATTTGGTGATAAATACTCCAATATTTAATAAAAGGTATTGTTTACATTTTAAAAATGAAAACTAAGGACAGAACAGAGGAATATCATGCCTCACACTACATTTGATTTTAACAGCTGGGGAGACTATTGTTGCTGTTTTACAGATTTTAGACCTCAGAAGACTAACACACAGCTAGAAAGTAGAGATTGTCTTTGGATTTTCCAACACTTACCAAGCAATGGCAATAAATAACAATAATAATCAACTTGTTTGAGGTGGCTAGATTAATACAAGAAGAGTGGCTTCTTTTGGTTCTAGAGTGTCAGTCTTGGAGGATGAAGAACCCTTCCAGAGGTGGGTGGGAGAGCCATGCAGAAAGAGCTGAAGTGGGCAAGTGAGCTTCCTTGGGACAAGTCAGTGATCAAAGAAAACATTTGCTCAAGGTTGGACCTGAGTTCCTTGACCTGATGAACCAGGGATATGGCCACAGACTTCAATGTGAACCATTAAAAAGGAAGGTCATAAACAAAGAATATGTAATTTTATGGCGAATGTAAAAATGGAATATGGATGATTAACCAACTTATCTGAACAAGACTGCAAAAATAACACGTAAGAGCGCTGATGGTCTGTTTCTTGGTAAATACAAATTGTCATCAGCTAAGCAGAAGAAACCACTTAGTACTATGTAGACTAGTTTGCTTAAACTTTAGTAATCTATAACATGAGAAGTACTGCTTTGAGGTTAAATTGAACTTGTAGACAGAGAGAGACAGAAGATCAATGTTTAGTTAGGTATAGGTTCCAACAGAAGAATATATAATCAATATTTCTGTTGTGATTTGCTTTTTGTGTAATGGTTTTAATCTGAGTTTGAAGAGCATGCTTTGGTGGTGACTGGTTAGTGACTATGTAACTTGTGGCTATTAGGCAACCTTTTTCCTACATAGAGAAGTTTGTCTTAGTGGGTGTAAAGGAGCCTAGAGAAAAATAAAGTTGTTGGAACTAGCTTGTTGTAGTCTGCTCCATACACCAAATACGTGTGTATGTGTATATAAAATGGCTGAGCCTGCTTGTTGAAACTTTGTTTCATCCAATATGCTTGTCTGTCTGTATGTATGTATGTATGTATATATGTATGTGGATATGCATATGTATAGCATATGTATATGTATGTGTATATGTGACGTTACTGGAGTTTGTTGGAACTTTATATACCGTGTGTGTGTGTGTGTGTGTGTGTGTGTGTGTGTATTAGGTGTGTGTATGCATGCATGCATGTGTGTGTGATTTTTCTGCTCTTTTTTTTTTTTTGCTGGTCCTTGAGAATTAAGTTTTGCTCTCTAAGAAGAAGTATGCTGAGTGACTTTTCACCAACTCCATAATTGGCCCTTCTTGTTTTATTCTTGTGTGGAATGTAGCCTTTGACAAGTGAGTTCTTTGGAAACACATAGAGAGTGACTGCAGAGGAACATTGCAAATAGAATTCATACAATGAAACTGTAGCCTTGAAGACAGCTACAATAGTAGATTCTACGTTATTTGTATTTTAATACAAGTAAAATCTAAAAATCGGTACCAATTCAGCTGCTATGTACACCATTACTTTAAGTAGTTCACCTTGTTTAACCCTCATAGCAAATCCTCATAGCACTTTCTCTATTTGGAATGAGAAAATTGAACAAAAAAGAGGTGAAATAACTCTGTCAAGTCACTTGAACTCAGAACACAAAACTGGAGATATTTGCTTCTAGCCATTGTAGTAGGCAAAGGGGAAGAGATGAGATAGTTCAATGTAAAAAGTAACGTGCTGCTGTGGCAGAAGTCGAAGACTAGTCATCTGGACATTTCTCTCTCTAAACCTGCACAGATATTAAACACATCACCATCATCATTAAAACACAGAATCTGAAGAATATGTTCTTAATTTACTATCTAGACTTAAAGAGATTTTCCAGTTAAAGAAACCAATGTACACTCAAAGAACAGTATTTCTCTATTTAGGTAGAACCTTAGTCACCATCCTGGCTCTAGAACTGTCTGCTTGTATGATGTTTCCTTTTGGCTTCTCTGATTCTATAAAATTATGAAAAATTATTATCTTAATTATGGTGACTGTAAGCATTAAATGAAATATCTCCATAAGAGCCGTAGCCCATGCCTGGTTTAACAAAGGTTGATTCCATGCCCTCCCCCTTTTTAGTTGAGGAATAAATTATCTTCTTCTCAACTCCTCTTCTTTCTGAGGTAGCCTGCACCTCTTGTTCTGCGTATGAGCTTGCCCTAGATCTACACAGTAACAGATAAGTCAAAATGAGAGGACACAAAAGAAAGCCTCTCATTTCTGCCCCAAATTATGCTGACCAGCACTGCCAGTGCAGAAAAGCCACATCTGATTGTTCTATGGACCTTATTCTTACAATTTTCCTTTCTTCAAGCTAAATAAGCTCACCTTCCCCCACCCCATTCTAGCTAGTCATCCTGTCGTGCCAACTGTGGTCATGCTACACATAAGAGGTCTAAAGATCTGCTGGAGCTGAATGAAATAAGGTCATGGCGGTGATCCAAATCCTGTGCTGATGGTTGTCCCAGCATATCCCAGAACACCGTTCACCTGTGGTCTAACTCTACATCTAGATCCTTTCCTACTCATGTTACTAGTCAGACCTCATAGATTGCTGTGAGTAATTCTCAGTAAAGGAGATGATCTGCTATATGGGCATTGTTTCTTTGTCTTGTCTATATTCCAGCTATTGAATATATTAAACACTAGCTATCACAGAGACAATAGGCAGAAGCAAATGAACCTCTGTGAGTTCAAAGCCAACCTGGTCTACCCAGTGAGTTCTAGACTAGCCAGGACTACATAGTGAGACACCATCTACCATGTCAAAAACAGGTTATTGCAGAAATTATAATTCTGAGCCATAAATTAGATCTTATCCTCAGAAAGCTTACATTAAGATAAGATAGACAGTCAAGGATAAGCAGAATTATACAGAGAAGAGGTTACAAGAGGAAAATCGGGGATGATGTGAGGGGAAGAAATGAACACATCTATCTTTATATCTATCATGTAATACATATTCAGATCAGAGGACTCTGTATTGTACTGGTTGAACTCATAAAAGTAAAAGAAGAATATAGATGTTGACAGTACAGAATCAACTTCCAGAAGAAAAATAAATAACCTGAGAAGGTTCAGTGCTTGATATCAGAGGTGCATTAATAGAATCCTGAGGTGGACACATTGATACAAAGACACAGAGAGGAGAGCTTTGACAAGGATGATAGTCTAACAAGAACAAAGGAGAGGGAGCAATCAGGGAAGAGGAAGGAACTGACCATGGACCAATGCTTCTTTTATTTTATCCAGAGCTCTATGAATATTCTGACCTTCTGCTCCCCAAAATAAGAGTGATTTTGAGGAAACACTGGCATAAACTCATTCATTCATTTATTAATTCATTAATTTTTCTAAGCATGTGGTTCAGAATCACATGGTAGCAATAGCAAGTAGAAAGATACCAGTCCTGTGTTCAAATCATTCAGTCTATGGAACACAACAAATAAAGAAGAATAGCCATGACGTTAAGACCTAACAGTTACTGACTGAGTGCTGTGTAGTATGTACTAAGTACTAAGCTATGTTATTTTATTTAAAATTCACAATAGTCCCAGTGCAAACATCTTTAGTATCTCTATTAAAAGCGCTCACCTAAACTTAGAAACATCAGTAACTTACTCACATAGTAAAATCAAGATTCAAAATCAAACCTAGTAACTCTTTTAGCTGGGGTTGCTATCGTTCTAATGAAACACCATGACCAAAAGCATCTTGGGGAGGAAAGGGTTTATTTGGCTTACACTTTCACATTGCTATTCATCATAGAAGGAAGTCAGGGCAGGAACGTGAAGGCAGGACTTGATGCAGAGGCCATGGAAGAGTGCTGCTTATCAGGCTTCTGAGCCTGCTCTGTTATAGAACCCAGGACCACAACCCAGGAATGGTATCACCCACAATGGGCTTAACTCAATCCCATCAATCACTAATTAAGAAAGTGCCCTACAGGCTTGCCTGCTGCTTGATCTTTTGTTGTTGTTGTTGTTGTTTTGGGGGGGGTTCTCGAGACAGGGTTTCTCGAAACTGTCCTGGCTGTCCTGGAACTCACTCGGTAGACCAGGCTTGGCCTAGAATTCAGAAATCCACTTGCCTCTGCCTCCCAAGTGCTGGCATTAAAGGCGTGCACCACCACCGCCCGGCCTACTGCTTGATCTTATGGAGACATTTTTTTTTTAAAATTTTGAGGTCCCTTCCTCCCAGATGACTCTCGCTTGTGTCAAGTCAACATAAAACTATCCAACACACTCTTTGAGCGTTTATTCTGAAGAATTATGACATTTTGCCATGAAACTGTAGTATGCTCTTTTTAAAGATCTAGATAAAATGAATGAACAAAGCCATGAAAAATTATTTCAATCAGGTGTTGGGGCATATAATACCAAAGGTTTCTCAGAGGAACTAAAAAAAAAAAAAAACTGTAAAAGATATAGATAGCTGTTCAAGGATCAGATGGGACCAAGATGTGGGATGTGTATTCCAGACACAGGAAGAAGTCTGTCAAAATGGAGGGAGTAAAAAATCCTGTATGCTCAGAACTAAAGGAAATTTGACAATGTTGGAGCATTAGGTGTAAGAATAGACCATGGAAGGAAATGGCCGAGATCCAGGGCTATCATCAAGAAGGTGTCTATACTCTGCCATGCTATATAATTTGGTATTTCTCTTACAAGTGATGGCAACTTCTGAAATATCTGGGGAACAACAAGATAGCAAATGCATGTGAAACATCTCTAGGTCCTATGTTGTTAGACAAGGTCCAAAAGAGTCTAAAAGACCAGTTAGTTTGAAGTGTAACATATTTTATGTGGCAAAGAAATTTCTTTCACTTTCTGAGATTACAGCTGAATTAAACATATCCAAGATCCTTTTAGGTAAACCCACAAGGATTGATGTGAATGAAATGAAGGAAGGAATGATACACATTACTCCTGGGTCCAGCCCATGGTGTTCCTGGAGATGTTTATCAATTCCCTATATGCCAGTCTTATGTAGAAGAATTCTGCTTCTTCAAGATGGAGTAACACAAACCTCATACCTGACTGACTCTGTGGAACTTAGACTTTTCATGGTACACTGATCTTCCACAGGAATGAGAAGCTATCACTATGCTAGGCCACAGGGACCCTTATAAGGTCTATTGGAATTGAGATAGACCAGCAGATAAATATCACAAGTGTCCAGAAAATAAAATAAATCAGATCAACCAGATTACAGCTTGGACCTCGGAATCTCCTTTCTTCCTGATTTTAGAGAAACATATAGCCATTTAAGTATCTTCTAGGGGCAAAATACGGACATACAGGAAAGGCATAATCAAGATTCTAATAAAATTCAAAACTGCATTTGAATTCTACTTTTTTCTTAACTTCTACTTAACAGCTTCTGAGAGAATAATTGTCTGGCAAAATCTCACTTAGAAATTAAACCCCAGGCATAATGTTAGCTCAACACCAGTGCATTAATGCCACTTTGTACTTGAAAGCTGTAAATGTAAGTCTGATCCCATCCTCACGAGTTTGATTGAGATTCCCAAGTACCATAGTTCACACTGCATCATATTTTCAGTTCTGATGCTACCAGCCATGAAGTGACTGTTCAAAGAAGGATCTGTCAGCTTCATTGTATGGTAGACAGGACTAATCAGCAGTGTCAACATGTCACTGAATCCTCTGTTCTTCTTGATAGAGGAAGTGATGAGAGACTCCTTCTAGGGGCTAGCAAGGCCGATGAGAGGCAGCTGTCCAAATACTCAAAGGAAGCAGCATTTCCCATGAGGAACTCAAAGCTACTTCCTACAGTAAACAGTGAGCATTTGCTAATCTTCACACACAATCTGAGGGCAGCTATACAGGCACAGGAGAGACCTAGTTAGAAGAGTATTAAGGTGTACAATCAGAAGACACAGGCTCAACTCTTAGTCACATGGTACAGATTCCTGTCTTCACTCACACTGTTCCAGTCACTGTCCAGGGTGGTGTAGGAGTAAAAGTGAGTGAGACTAGTTCAAGGCAGAAAGGCTGCTTCACTGTGGCTACTGGTTGTATTTGACGAATTCTTTAACCTTGGTTTGCAACCAAGGTCATGATGTTGTTTTGACTGCCCAATATCTTTCCTCTCATATCCTCCTCTTGTCGCCTATTCCTTGTATATTCTCAGTCATACACTTCTGGAAGAACTGACTCAGGAGGGACCTATAACTCAACTCATGGGGGGGGGGGCTTCCATGTATTCTTCTACCATGATTAAGCAAGAGCGACTGTAGAACAAATCCAGGAAAAGACAAGCTACTAATCTTCAGTACTAGAAAGGAACTAAAATAAATTCATTTCTGTAGTTGGTTGAACTTAGAGTTTACAAGCTGTAACAGCAGACATACTGATCCTATTTGGAAAGAAGCCAATCCAAAGAAGAGGCAAGGCAGGAATGCAGGGAAGCCTGGTTCTACTGGTGTCTCCTGAAGTCCTGACTTGAGCATACAGGGCAACTTCCAGACTTAGAGTTACATGAACCTTTCATTGCTAACTTGGGTGCAAGTCAGTGGGAGCTGGGGTATGAAAACTTTCAGTAAGTAGTCTCTGCATCAGTGTACTCCCTTTTATGATCTGATGGGAACAATGTCCAACTTGCATTGACTTATTTTTTATTAAACAATGCTTTTATTTATTCCTTGAAAGTTTGCTACATTGATACAATGTATTTTGATCACAGCCATCCTCTACTACTTCCCTCCAACCCCCTTTGCTGCCTCTTACCCTGTCTGTTTCCCAGTTTCATGTCAGTGTTATGTTACTAATGAACTAATAGTGCCTTGGATCCAACTAGTGCTATCTACATGCACATGTCTATGGTGGAATCCATCAGAGCAAAGGCAGTGTCTCCAAAGAAGAGTGACTCACCCCCTAGAAGCCTTTCACAGCTAGTAGCTGCTCAGTTTCACCAGTCCCGGAAATGTGACTGCATTAACCTTGTGTGGTAACCACAGCTGCTGTGGTCTGAAGTGTGCAATCGACATGCCATGTCCAGAGTCAGTATCTCACACCCCTCCTCCCCATCCACCAGCTCTTATATTCTTTCCACCTCAGCAATCTTGCCCCAGCCTTGGATGGGTATGTTGATACACACAATCTGTGCCTAACTTGATAACTTAATCTGTGCCTACTGAATAAACTCAGTAGTTTATTCAGTTACAAGTCATTACTGGCTTCAAAAGGCACTTCTCAGGGGCTGGAGAGATGGCTTAGTGGTTAAGTGTACTTCATGATCCCCTAAGTTCAGCTCCCAACACCGTGTTGGGAAGCTCAAAACTGCATATATATAACTCCAGGTCAAGAGAGATACAACTCCTTTCTTGGCCTCCATGTGCACCTGTAGTCACATGTGCATGCACACCACAAGACACACAATACACAGATACACTCACATATAACTAAGTAAATAATTTTGGAAAGAAGCTTCTCTGAAGTTGAGAGCAGCACACATCTATGAGTTTAAACTTAAATATTTAGAACACAATTTGACAGCATGACCATTTAGCAAATAAAAACAATAGGTTTCCTCACAGGCTCATGATCTCCCCCTGCCATGGGCTTTTCACCAGCTTCGCAGTACCAAGCATGAACTAGCTCCTGTAAATAAGCTGTATATTCAATAAGAAATCAGTTGGTTACCACCATAACTTTTATGGCACTATCCAATCTGTGGGTAGATTAGTGTATGATCTGCCTAATTTAAGACTCTTGTAAGATAGATTGTTGGTCTTCGTGAACCACCCACCCCTTGGCTATTTCAGTCACTTCTCTGTGTTTTATTTTTCTTCCTAAAAATATAACAGAACCAGTTTGTAAAGTTATTTTGAGGAGCAAATGAGTTCAAGTACTGCTTGTTCTTAGACTATGGACACTTGTCTTTTAAATATTCACTACAATGCTACTACTACTACAACCTAGAATACATTTTTTAATTATGTGGAATAAAAACTTATCTAACTTATTTAGAAGGCACTTACTAATCAGTGTTACCTTTTCAAACCCTAAGTTCACCTCCTTTTATTAATCAAGACTGACAGATATTACCCACAATCTTGAAAATTCAATGTTTTATCCAGCTCATGTCTCATGACATAAAATAAGTTGCTGACATGGGAGACCTTTACTCCATTCTATCATAAGGGATCCAGGATTCCTCTATCCTGTGGTTCTGTCTTCTTCTGGATCCTTGAAATGACATTCATTCATCCAAGTAGCAATGAAGGAAAGCAAGAGTTAAAACAGTTTCTTACAGGGCAGTCCCGCCTACTCAGGACTAGCCACTGGCCAGAACTCAGACCCACAGCCATGTAAGAAGATTCTGACAAATGAAGTTGATCTCTGCCTGGTAGTGCAGGAGAAGATACAGTGCTGAACACCAGCAATTCCTACCACATATCCAAACGGTTAGGGGGAATGAGTCTAGCTCAGGTATCAAAAGGACGGCATTGAGAGATGAAGAGCCTTTGGAGAATGTCAAGCCCGACCAGCTCCCCTCAAGGTCAGTTAGATGTATATTGGCAGTAAGCCCACTTCTAACTTCTAGGAAGTCCTTTTGTTCATACTAACCTCAGCTAAAGTGTCCTCTCCAAGTCTGATGAGCTATCACCTAGTCATTCATTGCTCTAGCTAGCTGTTTGCCTTTGGAAGATAATTTACTGCTCCTTTACAGCGATTTTCTGCCCACAGACTTTTATTGCTTTGTGCCATCTGCCTCTTTTCATGAGGGCTGGCTTTGAAGGTGAGAAGACTAGGCTAGAGGTATTTGTGTCTCTATACTTACCAAGTTACAGACACAGACTGCAAAGCAAGGTAAAATGCTGACAGGGTGGTGGAACACTTGGCCTATCTGGAACTATTATTCCAATGAATTTTTTAATGTATTCTTTTTGGTGACAGTTTATTCCACTATAGTGAGTAAATGAGACATGCTTCTATTTAAGACATCAGGCATTTTATTAAAAAGCCAAGTTCCATTAACATATTTACTTTTACACCCATATCACCAGACAGAAGTCTTAGGAAACTAATAATTAGCCACTTAGAACTTAGAACAACAAACAAGAAGTTATAGTTTAGAACTTTGCTTGTGACATTTATAACCAGCTTGGTTGGTTTTATGCCAAGTGCATGGATTATAGTAAAATCAACTACGATATGTAAATGGCACAGTCTATTCCATTCTGGTTTGTTTTGTTGTTGCGGTTAATTCAGTTGTCACTTCTGAAAATGCAGGCAGCAAACTAGAAATGCTGCCCGACACGTGGCCTTTCCATATACTGAGTCTCTGGACATATTGATCTTTCTAAGTTTTTGTCTGTGCCTTGCTGAATACCAAAGGTCTATAAACAGAACTGATGAATAATTCAGCTGCCTCTCACCTCAGCACTCCTCACACCACGAGGAAAAAATATTAGGAAACACTGTCAAGGATGTCTATAATTCTAGAAGCTGACAAATGTATACTTAAGAGTAGATGAAGAACCCTAAGTCTCAGGCTTTATAGAGAGGCCTGTTCAGTATTCTGAGCCCACACTATTAGCTTCAGTCTCTTAGGAGGCTGTTGAGAGACATGTGATTTCTTCTCAGAAGGCACCAGGACCTCCTAGCAGAGCGTCACGTGGACTTTGATTAGTTACTGATCTCTGGCTTTCTTAGATTTCTCAATTTAAAAAATTCTCCAGGTTTCCTTGGGAAATTCAATTTTTTTCTATCTCAAAATCTTGGTTAAATTGTGATTTAACTACCTAACTATTTACTTTCTAGGTAAGCACTCCTGTTCTGCAATGACTCATCATCATCCATGTGACAAACCTGGGAAGAAAGACTGTGAATACAGTGCCCAGGGCCTAGGTTACCATCCTCTTTAAGCAAGCTCCTCTACTCTTGTCTGCCTCAGTTTACCCAACCATAGAATAAGGATGACAGTCTCACCAACCTCAGAGCATAGTTGTGAGGAACAAACTGATAAATGTAAGCACATAACATAAAGCTTGCACACAGCAAGTGCTTTCTAAAATGTTAAAAATCACATAACTTAGAGATGAGATCACAGTACTTAAGGGACATTCAAGGGACATATATGTTGCCATACATTTATCACTAGTTATAAATCAAATGACTCCCCCACAGTTAAAAATAATTGTCTTTCCATGGGCACTTACTCTGCCCCTTACAATGAAGATATCACTGACATCTCCAGATACAGCCACAGCTCCAGTCTCTTAAGGACTATGGTCGCTGTAGTCAATTCAAGGGAAAGCAACATGGCTGGCATCCTCCTATGGAGTGGTGCTGTTCAGCTTTGTTGAAGCTGTGCTGGTTACTGATTAGTTTATCCTCCAGAGCCCAGAAGAAACAACACTCCATTTATTCTTGCCATAGATTCTTATGCCCAGGGAATAAGAATTATAATAATATCTGCCAATCCCAAATTTGCAAGTGCGTTAGGATCAAATGAGTTAATAGACGTGGATGTGTTCTCTTAAATAGAGAGCACTAGAAGCATCAGGAATTACTATCATTTGCACATGCTAATTATATCACATATTATTCTATAACAATAAAAATCACCTGCTCAATTGGACTGCTTGGTGGTCGATGTGTGTAATTTAGATTGTAGGGGCCCTCAGAAACAATGTGCAGCACCTATACCTCTAAATCACTCTATCTGCAGTAAAAAAGCATGTTGTGTTCAGTCCAACCATTTCCACTTAAAATTCCTTAACCAATGGCTCAGTGGCATGTGGGTCAAACCCACAAGCAAACAATCTGAACAAACCTATCCTACAACATTTGTTTCTCGAAAATCAAACTGAGAAATAGTTGTTGAATACTCTGCACAGAGAATTGTGTGGCATCTTGGATATTTGAACAGTGAAACTCAAGTCTGGGAGGTCCTGCTCTCAAGGGCTTACAATGATGGTGGAACAAAAACAAAGAGAGACGGTACAGTTTATGTGAAGCTCCACGTGACGCTCTGATAAAATGCAGCCTCTTCTGTCATGTCAGAATGAGTTTCGTCACCTTCTGTTCTGTGATAATAAATTAGGAATGATTTTCTTTAATCGAGACCTGCTCATAATGAAAACGCTGTATCCACTGTGGCTTGGCATCTGGAATGTCTGGGGCCTTCATTATCTTAGGCAATAACATGATGGGTCTGCATCAAGCCAAGCCAATACTCATATTGTTCCTTTGAAGACAGTTCTGGACTTACAGAATCCAGGCAAGCTTCCCCATTTTCACCTCCCATACATACCCAGTTCTTTCCACATGTACATATAACATGCATTCAGAAAATATAGACTCTCCTCTCTTCAGCTAGAAATTTTTCTATTCTGCTTTCACAGTGGTTCTGAAGTATGAGGGGCATCAAATCACTGGAAGACTTGTTAAACACAAATCACCTGCTTGTGTACTACTAAAGTCTCCGATTCAACAAGAGGCACCTGCAATTCCAAACTTTCAGGCGACTCTGCTGTTGGCTAAAAGGCAACACTTAGAAAATCCCACTGAGATACATCACATCGATCACACCACATGACACTTATCTGATCTCTTTGCATATCCCTTTCAGGCTAAAATGATGGATAGAGTGTCTCACATGTCTCACAGTGACTGTGCAGGCATCTATCTTCTTCAGCTTTGTAAATCTTGACCTCAGCCTCAAACTCAGTGGGTAGTAGACCTGAGAATGCTTATTGAACAAATGACTAAATGTTGCATATTAAGGTCAAGGGGCATCAAAATAATAGGCATCTGAGCACAGCTATGTGCTTGTTCTGCCATTAAAATAATGGTTTGGCTGCCACAGTGACTGCACTAACTGGACACCAGGAAATGCCAAGTTTATTTATTAGTCTCAGGCTTGACTACTGCCATTTGACACTTTTTGAGGGAGCATGGGACCTAAGATCTAGGAGAAAGAGGAAACCAAGATCCACATTAGGAGAGGAAGATATAGTTGTTAGGGAAATGGCTCAGTCAGTAGAGTGCTTGCTGTGCAGGCACAAGGACCCGAGTTCAGATTCGCTAGCATCTTCAGAATGTGCACAGTGATGCACGTCCTTATTTAAGTGATAGCAAGACAGACAGATGCTGAAACTCACTGGCTAGGCAGCACAGCTAAACAGGGGGGCTCCGGATTAGATAAGAGTCTGGATCGGAGAGTAAAACAGAGAACAACTAAAGAAAATACTGATGTCATCCTTTGGCCTCCCCATGAAGACACACACATCTGTATCCATGTACCCACCAATATCCATATGAACATATTACTGTACTGTACACACACACACACACACACACACACACACACACATTTCTAATATTACCTTGGAAAAAGAGATGGTTTGGCCCCGAGGGGTTGATTTAGAAGGGATGGAGACATCTCCCTGGCACAAAGAACTAGCCTGAGACTAGAACCAACTGATTTGTGGGAGGCTCAGAGGATATAAGGACCTCAAATTCAAATTTCCTTTAATAAACATTTATTTATATTTATTACGCCAACAACCAAATGATAAGATTCAGAAATGAATTAGGATCAGCACCTTACTACCTTGTAGCACAAAGATCTTTCTTTGGTTTTAGTGTTCAATAAAAAAAAAACATAAAAATCAGGTAATGGGATGTTTGACTACACATATAGTCTAGAGGAGCGGTTCTCAATCTTTCTATAAAAACAACCCTTAAATATAATTCCTCATATTGTGGTGACCTCAATAATAAAATTATTTCCATTGCTACTTCATTACTGTTATATCTCTATGGATCCTAATGTAAATATTTGCATTTTCTGGTTGTCGTAGGTGACCCCTGTGAAAGGGTCATTTGAGACCAAATGGGTACTGATCCAAAGGTTGAAAATCACTGATGTAGAGGTTGAAAAAATAGGATTTATGGAATGCATGAGTTAGTGATTATCCTGGGTAAAATCATGAGATCCTATTTTAAAACACAAGCTCAGACAGATACACACATATACACATGTATAAACGATGTCTATCTCCCCAGACATTAACCACTTGTTTTGGTGGAAAGATTTAAGGTCATTTCTTCAAGCTTTTGAAACACACAGTGCATTGTTGTCATCTTTGGTTGCTTTCATGTGCTGCAGCAATGGTGGTACAACCCCTTGCTCTTGGCATAAAGACAAAATGTAAATGGTTTGCTTGGATCTATATCTGTGTGTTGCATTATATATCTAGGGGATGGAGAAGTGAGACAGAACAGTGCAGGAAGACAATCCCGAGGCTGGAAAAACAGGTGGGCTCAATGTATAAGCATGGGACCACCTGGGAAATGACCAAAAGTGCGAACCCATGATGCTTGGAAAGAACCAAACCCTGAAAATTGTTCTCTGACCTCCTGTGTACTATGACATATGTGTGCACTCTCCAACAACAACAACAAATAATAGTAATTTGCCTCTGACTTGCCCCCAAGCAATAGAAAAGGCAGGATGTTCATTCACCAAAACTCTCTTGTAGTTGTTTGTCCCTGGGATATTGAGTCAAACTCCTCTGTTTACAGACAGACCCAGCCAGTAGCTTTCATACTAATGAATAGGAGAGAGACACTAACAATATTGGCTATATCTATATCCACAAAAAGTGCCTCTAGACAACCTCTGTGATGAAATTCTACCTAAATAATCTGCTAAATGATGCTGCAAACCATAGATGCTAAGATCACCAGAATAATATCAGCAGTTAGGTGCTATGTAACAGTAATAGCCATTTCACTGACACATATACCACAATCAAGGTGGCTGACATGACTTGCCCATCACACCATGGGCAGGGTTATCCAGGAATTTATCTAGCCCCAATCTCAGGCTCCCAACCCTGCAGCCCAGCAGCCTCCTGAATGCACAGCCATGGATGGATGAGGTTCCATCTGGGAACAGTTGTCTCCAGTCAACCTTCAGGCAATCCTTTCTTCTGTTTTAACCCTGGTCCAATAGCATGCTGCTGTGTTCTGGGAAGGCTTCTTTGGTTTGATTCATCTATGTCTCCCCTAATCAACACCCTCCAAGGTCTTCTCACTCCATAGCTTATGACCTGGCTTATTGCCACATTCCACATCAGACTCCAGTACTCCTCCGAGAAGATGTGATGTTCAAGCATGTTTCTGAAACTGCTACTCTCAGAAGTCCTCCCACCCACAGCCTCTTGAGGCCTTGAGATCCTATTTGTTTAGTTAAGTGCATAAAGTAGCCCGAAAGTAGATTTTAATTAATTCAGCTCTTTAAGTCATTGGACTTTTAAAAAAGTGCCAAATTAAATGGGATCCTCCTTAGCCTAGTGCTTTTATTTTTATTTCATTGGTGATTGATGCAAAACCATGAAAATTCTTTAATAAAGAGTGTGCCAGCAGAGCCTGATGGACACAGGCTGATGGCCATTAGCATATGAACATGCAGCTGGCACACAGCCTAAGGAGTAGCCCAGGAATGCTGTTGATGGGAGCTCCTCTTCTAGGCAGAACAGATGCAATCTGCCCTATACTCAGCAGGAAGCTGATTAGTCAGAGTCATGTTCATACTCCTTTAGGATGTCAACCTATGATGCTTTCTACAACTGGCTACCTGGGTATTCTTCTAGCCCTCCAGAGCTTTGAAGATTCTTTGAAGATCCATCATTTGAGGATGCATTTTCTCAGCAAGTTTGTGTCACCATTGCATTAAACCTATGCTGTAATTTCATGCAACAATTACATGCATCTACTTTACTTTGTCCCTTAGTTTATAGGCACCAGGCTTCTTGGCTCTTGCTGCTTTAAAAATGGTAAGGAAAACATTTTCAAACATATAACAAGTATCAGATAGCCATGTGGCCTAGAGTGCTTGTTTGAAATTTGAATGTTTATTGATCTCTGACAGACTATAAAAATGTCAACTGTCTTTCATCTCATCCATATACTTATGGGCTTTGTTATATATTTTTGGGCTTTGAGTTTCAGTTCCATCCACAGCAGCATCACCAACTCTAAAGTGTCCAGCATACACAGAATGATTCTAATATGCCAAGCCTTATCTAAAATGCTCAAACAACTTTAATATTGCCATCATCATTGTTACTAATTATGTCAGATTTATAAAGGCACATCATTTCACAGAAGAGAATGAAATCTCATTACAAGTTAGTAACTGGCCAAGATCACAAAGCCAGTAATTATTAATGGAACTCAGTTCTATCCTGGGCTATCAAACTCTGAAACACATTTTCTTATACATCTCTACCTATTCAACACACAATCCATCAAAGCAAAGGCCAGAACTTGAGGAGGGGGTAATGGGGCCCAAACCAGGTCAGACCACTAAAGAAGGTTTCGTGGACCAGGTGTAGGGACAGAAGGCTGTAAGGACCAGCTTATATTTAGACAAAATGGAGCTGGTGTGGCTATCTGGCACAGGCCAGGATTGCTAATGCTAGACAAAATGTCTGACACTTGATGTCAAGGGAACACAAAAGTAAACAGTGATATAATCTGTTGTATATTTGTCCTGGCAAAATGTCACTTTTGTGTGAATTTTAATATAAATATGACTTTAAGGTCAGAGGCAAAGTCATTTAGCCTTTGTCCTTTGCCAGTCTGCCTGTTGCATGTCTGTCTGAAGGCCTGTGTGCCCACCTTTGTGCAACCTAAATGCCAGTGTGTATGCCTGTGCCTGCCTGTGTCTGGCTTTTCTATGCTAATATATGCCTGCATGCCTGGCAACATCTGCCTACCTGGCAGTCTGCATGGCAGCCTTCTCCCAGGCTGAATAAGGTCTTCATCTGTCCATGGCTCCCCATAGTCTCTTCAGTCTCATGGGCTGTGGCGCTCCTTTAGTGGCATCAAAGATTGAACCTCACATAGCTAAGCCTGGTGCATCAAGGGAGCTGAGTAGAGTTACTCAGGAAGGGAGGAGGGACATTTTGGGTGTCCTGAGAGATCAACTTGGACACCAGGACAACAGTGTGGTTTGAGGTGGAAAGCCACAGGACCTCAGCCCTCAGTTTGGTAGGAAAGAAGGAAGGAAGGAATTAAGGGAGGGAGGAAGGAAGGAAGAAAGGAAGGAAGGAAGGAAGGAAGGAAGGAAGGAAGGAAGGAAGGAAGGAAGGAAGGAAGAAAGGAAGGAAGGAAGGAAGGGAGGACGGACTTGATTTGAAGTGCTGGCAGCAACAGCCAATCAGAATCCAATGAGATGAGGGCTTCCTTCTATTTCAAAACGTTTACATTGGGAAAACAATTAATTGCCTTTGTTGTAGAACATTACCCATGTGACAAACTGATTTGAGAACTAACACCACTGCACTTGCAAATCTGAAGCAAAAACATTTTAGTCTCACATGCTGAGAACCTGAGGCTAACAAAAAGTTGGGGGGAAAACACATACCTTATAAAAAGTCATTGGTGAATGTGCTAAGTAGCTGTTTCCTATGCAAACAGTGAAGTGAGTGAAGAGAAGTCACCATTTAGTCATTACTTAAAGTTCTCTTAAAGACCAGGGATGTCAACCTTGTGCAGATCTTTTAGCAGAAAGGCTAAATATGTCCCATTAACACATATGCAAGCTGTGAGCAAATTAAGTAGCCAATCAAATGCCTAGTCCAATTTTCTGTCTTACAATGAATGCATTTTTCTACCTGTTTTAGGATTAATTCATGTTTTCATTAACTGAGAATCACCCGGCTTATTAGCATATCTGATATTATGTTTGGGGCCATGAAGAAATTTGGAGAATAGTTGAACTATGTCTTTAAGATCATAACAGGAAATAAAAGATCATAACAGGAGAAATGGAAATGCAGACAACTGGAGACTGGGTGACTATAAGAAATGACAGAAACAAAGGCACATGAAACAGCTCTCTTTAGCCTATCAAGGACAACTGAAGAAGGTTTCAAGTGATCTTTGACCTGAGTCCCACTAAGAAGTTATCCCTACCTTGTAACAAGAACTCTGTGCCACTCAAAGCAATGTTCAATTTCCAATTTAACACCTGCAGTGGCTGGATGAGGTGGCTATTCTGGTAACCTCTAAACTGTGACAACTGAGCCTCATGAAGTCTAAGATCTAATAGGTAAGTTTCAGAAATAAGATTTGTACCTGTATCAGCCTGTGTCCAGGGCTGGAGCTCTTGACATCTCATTGTACATTTTATCACTTGAAAAAGACGTCCTAGGCAGAGATTGCACACATAGAGCCCACACATGAGCTATGGGCACATTTGTATGCTGGGAATGTGGGACAATATGAGAAATGGAGGGAGAGGATCCTAAAGCCATATCATTCAACACTTTCTATGTGCTAAAAAATTTGCACACTCCCCATACACCTCAAAAAGAATGGGTTATTAGGAAAAGGTTGTCGCTGAGCGATCTTTTTTATCAGTGTTCCTCTCAGCTCAGAAATGTCCACTGCAATACATGACCAAATACCCCCACTGCCACCATGAGAATGAGCACCATCAGACCTCTCTGCTCCAAAGGGCTTGAGAAAGCTGTATTGTTATGGAATATCCATGTAGTTCCTGGTTCAGAAATCACCTTTACTCCAGCTGCTTTCTGGCACCTGTTATACTTTGGACCTTGTACAAGTTGTGTGGAATTGCTGGCAAGCATAACAGATAAAGCCTCACTTTAAGAGGGTTCACATAAAGCCAAGATAGAAAATAGACAGCCACCAAGCACAGAGTCACACACTGAGAGAGACTCTCGGAGCAAAAGTGCCAGAAGAGTTTACGCAGCAGGCCGCTGACAGTTCAGTGATATTCCTTGAGCAAATGTTTGGGGTTAGCTCCAAAAGCAAAGGGAATTAGTTTGCCAGTGACCCTAAGGTACTTTTCATAGTAAGATAGAGGAATACAAGGAAGCCTTACATAGAAAGATCATCTAAAGAGACCATGAAAGACTGATAGAGGCCTCACAATCCACAGCTAGGTGTCCTGTATCTGGGTCCTTACAAAAACATCTTAGGAATTTCCACACTTAAGATTTGTCCTAAAAAGAAATATTTCTGCTCCCTGGCACAAGCAGCTATGTAACTTACAAAAATTCCCTTTTTGTCCTAGTTGCTTAAAAAAAATCAGAGCTAAAATTATTTCAGACATTCCATTCAAATCAATATGGTGATATGTAGGTCTATTTGGTTCTTCTAGAAATTTCCTCTGAAGTTATATTGATTTTTCACATTCAGAAATACATTCTAATGAAATAACTTACTCTGAAGAGCACATTGTACCCGCTCTTTGCTTTGTATGGTTTGGAATAGATTTTAGCCAAAACCCATATGATTTTTACTATGAGAATTTAACTATTGCCAGAAGTAACTCATCCTTCTACATACTCCAAGAATTTAACTATTGCCAGAAGTAACTCATCCTTCTACATATTCCAAGCAAAGAAGTGGAAGAGGAGGAAATTAAAGCCTATAAGTCAGGAGAGACACAAGTTTAAATTGGCACAACCATACTAAGATGATGCTCTCCATTGCCTGAGACTTCAAGGTTCAAAACATATGCCCAAAACACTTTTCCTAGATTCTTGAATTGTGGCCTCATTCAAATCATGACTTTCCCATTTATTTTTTGGATGAAGAGATGTAAGAGATGAGAAATGAAATAACTTTTTCTCTCGGGACATTGGTGGCAGTGGGATCCAAAGGTAGGCTAAGATGTTAAAGCCAATACTCTCTCTGCTCTACACCTCACTGCACACAACAAATGCAGAAGTTATTTTCAGATGCTCTGTCCTTTGGGGTATGAGCCACAGTACAGTCAGACAGTGTAACATTCTTCCAGCCCTTCACATCTCACAAACTCACAACCTTACAAAATAGCTGTGATCCTCTGCTCCCCAGATCCTACTCCAAACCTTTTCCCTCCTGCTGGGTTAAGCATCACCTCACTGTGTGGCTCGATAAAGGAAACCCTGGGAAATTAATAGCCTTGTTACCACCATTGGTGCTTAATGACCTGCAGCTTCCTGTGGCGTGTATTCTCCCTGGGCTGGTTGTTAATGAACCACTGCTTCATGCCTTGGTTCCAGAGGAAGGATCTTACAGCAGCAGCACATTGCAGAACCAGAGAACAGATTGAACACCCACCAGGTGTCAAGTACTGCGCCGTGTGCATCGCATGCATTGACTTGTTTGTAGCTCATGGAGTATAAAAATGATCCTGTGCAGTGGCACGCTTATCCCCATTTCACAGATGGATTAAGTGAGTCTCATGATAGTTAGGATACCTGCCAAAAAACCCCACAGGGCTGATATGAGAGGCACGTTTGAAGTGGATTGCAAGGTTCAGGGTCTTAACCTCTGCAGCACTGGCAAGCCTCCAGCAATCCAACCCATAGCAAATTGGTCTCCTTTGCAAAATGGGCAAACCATCCTCATTCGGTACATCAAAGGCTAAAGAAACACCATCTCTCCTAGACATAGTTAGATTTCCCTAAAATCAAGATAAATGCAGTCAGTGAGCAGAAACTTAAACCCACCCCAGTTTATATTCAATTGATGGAGGATTCAATACCTGAGGTGTTAATTTCTTTGAGTTGCTCCACTCCCAAATTAAAAGAAAAGCCTCATCACAAAGGCAGAAGGGTGAAGCTGGACATCCAGCACTGGGGGTTTAACAGAGAGGTGAAGCTGGGTTTATAGCTCTGGAAGGTTAACACAGAGGTGAAGCTGTGTACCCAGCACATACAGTACTAGAATGGTTTCTAGATTTTCTCATTTCAGTTTATCAGGATATACATCAGCCAGGTACTAAAAACTTTTAATGAATTAACATCAACAGCTGGTGGGTTACCAGGATTTTAGACACAATACTGGGGAAGTCCTTCTCCCACAATGGTGTTGCTTTTGGATTATAGGGTCAGAAAAATAAGACTTTTTTAAGACTTTGTAGCTGTGTCCTTAAGGTCAGAGTCTTCATCCAGGTAACGGTCTGATGCTGGGACAAGCCTGCAGCGGTCTGGCTTTGTCTAGTTTGGTGTACAAGGAATGGAGTAAATCCCTTTTTGGCCCTGAATAACTTACTCCACAGAGGGAGGAGGTAAGACTTATGGGGGAAGTTTGGTAAAACCAATTTATGTAACTGAGTTGCTGGAGTGTCTGTATTTTGTCTCTAGCGCTTTCTGTTTCCCAGATCACAGCTTTGATGCCTCTTCTTCCTCCCTCCCCATTCAACAATCCCCCCCACACACACTTGCTTCTCATGTCTGTCAACAGCCTCATCCACTCCTTTCCGCTCTTCTTGCCATTCCCTCACGTCAGTGCCCTGTTACATGAAACTCTGCTTGGACATCCACTGAAGTGTGTGCTCTGGACACTGAATGCTGAACTATGTAACACAGTAACTATAGATGATCCGAAGACACAGTGTTTGGTGTTTACTGGGTGATGAGTAAGTACATGGTTCATTCCCGCTTAGATCTTGCTTATGAGTGTTCTAATGTGCTAGGCTTGTAGGACACTACTGTGACTTTTAAAACTGAGTTCATATTTAATGTTGGAGCAAGGTTAAGCGTTTAAGGATCATTATAGACTCAGCCCACCTAAGACTCCAGCCCATTGCTGTCACTCGGACAGGCTGTTATCCTTTCTCAACCTATTTTTTGTAGCATGAAGGTAAGCCACCTACAGATATTTTAAGAATTAATGTATATCACATATATGTATATATATCTATATACATATGTCTATAATTATATATAGTTACATAACATTATATATACATATAGATGAATATCTATACAGATATATATGTACAAGATACATACATATTACACAATGTGTATAAATGTACACGTACATGTATATGCATATATGTATATATAGGAACACACATGTATATACATACATATATACTTATACAGACATTTGTAACAATAATAAGTTATGAAGCTGAGAGGGAGTAGGGGAACATGGGAGGACTTGGGGTTCAAAGACTATTGGCTTAAAATAGTGTAAATATTATACTTGTGTGTGAAATACTCAAAAAATAATAAGATAATTATTTTTCCAATGAGAAAATTCAAAGTGATTGCTTGGGACAACAGATCCATGTGGCTGTAGCCTGTTTGCCTGTAGCTGGAGTAATGTAGTCACTAGGGCTAAGGAGCCAGGGCTGGGGCTCTACCCAGAAGAGCAGGGCTCAGGAGGAGCGGGTCAAAATGCCTTGGTCAGACAAGCCAGTAACAAAGGCCACTTGGAGTGAAGCTCTGTTGATCCTCCCACCACATCTGAGAAAATGGGCCTTTTCTGGGTTTTGGCTTAAAATTGAATGAGTTCTGGTTTCCAGGCTGACTTCTCCCACAGTCCGTCCTTCCCTGGATCTACGGGCCATAACTACTCAATTCTTCTTATTGCTTCCTGATAGTTCAGTTACGTTTTTTTGTCTAGGCTTCTACCTTTGCTGTTCCATCTCCCAGACTTTCTTCAGCAGGACCTTTGAAAGGCTGGCTTCCTGTTGTCATTTATGTCTTCAAATCTAATATGTACATTCCCAGTGGAGCTTCCACTCTGTCAGCCTCTGACCTACTCCTGGATAGTTTTCTTTTTCAGTATTTCCAAGAACAGCATATGAGGTTGTGTTGCAGTGTTCACTGTTTATATCCTTTCATGATATCATTGTCTTCTTGTCCAAGAACCCACCAGTTCTCACATCAGTTTAACCTCAGCAACTAAAAAGTACTTTGTGAGCAATTCTGTACTCTGCTAAGAAAGTATGTAGTTAAGAGTTTATAAATGGCCATAAATTACTAAGTCATTATAATCCAAACTTTCCTAGATCCACCAGTACCTCAGCTACTCTGTGACTCCTCCAAAAGCTAATGTCTACTCTCAATGACATCAACATCATAGAAAGACACTGAAAATGCTCCATAATCCAGTGAGTTCTCAAACTTGGGTAATATAAGATCTACGGAAGTATGGATTTTAAATGTAGCTTCCGACTCAATCATGACTAGTGGGCTACCTAGTTCTGTAGGCTGGAATGGGTCTCCACATTCAGCAAGAGATTCTGATACAGCCAGAGACCCTTTTCAGTGGATATAGTTCTATAATTTATCCCTTGCACCATTCATTCCTCATGGAACACACCTGGGGAACTTATACTGCTTCTGTTTCTATGAACTGGTGAAGTAGATAGAGATGGGTGAATGAGTAGATTGCTGGATGGAGAGCTAGGTGAATGATAAAAGTTACAAACCAACTAGTCCAAAAGATAGACAGCAGATCATATACTCTTTCCAGACAGACACAGATCTCACTATCTGAAATCGAGAAAACTAAGAACCCTCAATGCTCCCAAAGCCTTACAAATACTTGGCTTTTCATTCCTGCTGAATATAGGTTTGCTTCAGATGGGAGCTCTTAGGGCTCCCAGAACTCATCTGGCAGCTTTATTTCGAGAAGAGATTTTCTAAAAATATGGAATAGAGTAAACATCTTATGACATTTAAACATATCATATACATCAATTCTCAAAATTGGACCCAGGTGTTCTTATCTGCATGTTACAAATAAAACTAGGGGAAAAAAAGAAGTTTAAAGAAGATCTTGGCCAAATCACAGCAGTGGTTGAGATGTGATCTCAGGTCCACTTAACCGCAGAGACTCCTTCCACTCTGTCCCTTGTCAGACCAGAAGTGACAAGGGATTGGAGCCTTGAAGCATATTTATCAGTTTCCAGGGGTGAGAAACAATGAAACCTGGTTTTCCCAGACAGGTGACAAGGCCAGCAGCAGACATGGAAGCTTTGGGCAGGAAGATATGCGAGCAGAGAGGTCATCATCCCTTTTGGCTGAGCTGGTCTCTTTTAATCTTTAACATTACATAGAATATTTGGAGCCTCAGTTTTTCCATTTAAAAAGATGAGGAAGTTAAGATTCGTGTCACCTACAATACTTGTGGAGATCACAACTCATTTAACCTACTTGTTCTATCTTACACATGAGTTTTTTTAAAGTATACTTCTTACATGGCAGGAAATTTTAAGGGCCTTATGCACATTCCCTCTAGTGCTTGAGAATAATCCTGGTATTTGGTATCTGTTGCTACTTGAATGACTGCCTGGATGAATGGAGATAATAAGTTTAAGCTAGCATTATAGAAAATTAGTGGTAATAGAATAATGAGGCCACATGACTCGCTTTTCCAGCCACTCACAATACATATATTTTACACTTGTGGCTAATGTCTTCAGCTACATACACACACACACACACACACACACACACACACACACACAC
Organism: Grammomys surdaster; assembly: GCF_004785775.1. Lineage (NCBI taxonomy): Eukaryota > Metazoa > Chordata > Mammalia > Rodentia > Muridae > Grammomys > Grammomys surdaster. The sequence goes on from NW_021604579.1 coordinate 15,135,148, forward strand.
TCACACATGCACACATCACATCTGTAAGATATATATAACAATACATAAATATACATAGTGCTTATTTCAATATATGCCTAAAAAATATTTATTATATAACCTCTGCCGTCATATCGCGCACCAAATAGCACCAGTAACATTGCCTGACCCATGAAAGGTCTGACTTTTGTTTGTTACTTGGTCAGACTATGCTAATCTATTCAGAGTAGCTCAAAAATGAAGCAGCTGCCTCCTAGGCAGTGGGCATTCTGTCATTCCTCAAGCAAAGGAGGGGTGAGAATTTTACAAGGGTGCTGGAGGACTGGAGGTGACTCTAGAGGATGCTTTCCATCTTAGCTGTGCATTTGAATCACCTGAAGTCTGAAATCATGTTCTTAATGACTGATGACCCAGAGAGCCCAGTTTCATGGATGTGGTGGGATTCAAGCTGGAGTCTATTGACTTAGCACTTCTAATAGAAGTCAGCAAGGTTGTGGCCTGGTGGTTTATATAAGGTTTTTTATTATTATAATTATATTATATTTTATATTATATTTACTTACTTAGATATGTATATATACATAGAGGTATTTGTGCCACTGGACACATGTGAAGGTCAGAGGACAACTTCCAGGAGACAGTTCTCTTCTGTCATCATTATGTGTCCTTGGATTCAAACTCAGGTTACTAAGACCAGGTCTCCAAGTTAAAGTGATGATAATGATAATTCCCATACAGAATATGGAAGTGTTCAAAAATAAGATATAAAAGGATCCCCAGCAAGTGGCAACACAATCTGATGTCACCAAAATAATCCTCTATACAGACAGTAAATCATATAAAATAGTGAGGCTAACAGGTAGAGATTTGATACAGGTACAGTGTGCAATAGGATTTCCAACACTCTGAAACTGTGAGACTAAACTTTAGTGAAGGAAATGGCGTTTCATTTACTGTAAATGCACCCCATCAATGCCCACTGTAGATTCTGGTATTCCTTAGGCAAAATGAAAGAGTGGGATGGCTTGTGCATATGTATCATGTATATTTACATATATAAGTGAGTTCCTGAATAATTGTTTCTCTCTCTCTCTCTCTCTCTCTCTCTCTCTCTCTCTCTCTCTCTCCCTCTCTCTCTCTTAAGTTTGAGAAATGCTACTTAAAATCAGGTCCTGCAAACAGTCACTCACTGAGCTAAGCACAAAACTTGTTCAATCAACAACCTGCTGGGCATTTATCAGGCTCCTCATTTCTGCACAACCTATTAGTTGTGGCGACAATGACATCACAACAAACTCTAGACCACCATACCTCACCATGTGCGAGGTTCCTGCCATTTACCTCTTATTTGATCTTTATTTATGCCATTCTGGCGGAAAGGAAGGACCAAACTCAAAAACATAGGTAACTTCCCCATAGTCACAGAGCTGAAGGAGCCGACCCCTGTATCTAATGTGTGCTTTCCAGATCGTTACTCAGCATTCTCTTGAGCTTTTCAATGCAAATAAAAAGAACTCCTCGAATTAATATTTAGTCTTTCATCTCTTTTAAATAATACTACTTTCTCATGCAGTGCACTGGGATAAGTATTTTATACATACAATACACATGACTTCACATCCAATTCTGCTTCTTTCCATGTAGATGTTAAATCTTTTTCTTCCTCATTTTTGAGTCAGGTGTTCGGTTTCATAATAATTTCTTGAGTGATGAGCAGGTGGATGGTTTCCAGCACAGTACATGCAAGTGCACCATCACAGGGAAAACAGGCACAGTAGCATTGTGAATGTTTCATATTGGGGGGGGTGGTCCCAAATAGCCCTTCAAAGCAAGTTTGGGTGCTTCCACTTTACAGCAAAGAGCACTGAGGCTCAGAGGTGAAGAAACAAGCCAAGGGTGCATTCTGCTCAGACACCCTGTCCTACATACCTGCTCTGCTCTGCTCTGATGTATGCCAAGGACTGTCGGTGCCATTAATGGCAACTGGCCCAAGCATCTGCTCCAGATTCTCACAGCTCCCACCACACTGGTGAATAATGTTTTCTCGCAGTGTCTCCCATCCTGAGACTGTGGCCACATCTAAATCCCAGGTCCCCCAGCACAAATCCCCAAATAGTTCACACTACTACATTCAAGGACAAACATCTCAGAACATGGGAATGAGCACAGAACTGGGGTTTTAAAGACAAATCTGTAACCGGAGTGTCTTATGTGGGTCTCTCAAAATGCCCTGACCCAATAAACCAAGAATAGACTTGTGCCTGATGGAGGAAGTTTTCCTGTGCCTTGGGTCATTCTCAAATTTTTTTCCCACCTGAAAACTGAAGATATAACCAGGTTTCTGGTGAAAAAAAAAATCTCCAGCCTTTTTCACCAAATCCACAGCACCTGAATGGAGCCAGAGCAAGCTAAGCACAAACAGCAATACCTTCTCCCTCCAGTCTGCCTATGGAGAATGAACTCCCAATTATAAATTTCCCAAGAAAATTGCTCCTCAATTGCACAGGGCAGGTTTTCAAGGACTTGGCACCTCCTTGGTCTGCTTGCTTATTAGATACAGGAGTGTAGGGAGGTGGGGGTGGGCAGGGAGAGGTGTATTTAGAAGCCAGCTTTCAAACCAATGAATCTGAAAATCTCTCTTTATTGGTCTGCAAGAGGAGGTGGGGGTGGGGAGGCAGCACCAGATCTGATAAAAGAGATTAAATGGCCTCATACATCCGACAGCAAAGAACAGTCCCCATGGGAATCCCAAATCCTGCTGGTGCTAATAAAGACTGCGATATTACCCCCGTAATATAGTGTACAATATAAGGCATCCAGATGCCGGGCCCAGAGCACGACCTACATCTTCTGCAAGCCAATTTGCTGTCGGTCGGGTTGGATGTGTAAAAAAGAATCCAAATACAGACGTTTTTCTCTGAAAGAATTGCTTCCCTCGCCTGTTCTCTTGGCCTGCCTGCCCCTCCCACCTCCTGCATTCCTGGAGTGAGAAATGTTTCTAATCCACTGCAGGAGAAGCCACCACCTCACAGGGCTATTACAGGACAGTTGGGATTCTTGTTGAATTTCCAGAGGGGTCTGAGAGAATGAGCCTGGAATCTACAATCAGACAAGACAAACAAACCCAAGTCCTCATCGAGCTGTGAATAAGATATGACCTAGAGTTTTTACCTTGGTCATCTGGGTCTGGACTTCACATCTACCACATGGAAGCATGTGAATACTGAAGATAATTCACATTAAGTGCCCAGCAAACAGGCTCACAACACAGGCTGCACTTAATAAGCAGGAACAAGTAAGCATTGGTGAGAGTGGCTTCTATGTACAGCCTCATTAAAACAACAACGCTTTTGGGGGGCAAGGATTTGGGGGTGAAATAATGTGAGATATCAGGAAGATGAAGAGTATCTTGACCTGGTTTCCATATTGCTAGTAGCTGCACAGCTCTGAGGGTCCAGTGGGGTTATTAGTATTGAGGAAGTGCCAACAGAACCCATCCCTCCCAAGACCTGGAGCAGGAAGGGCTCTGAGCCATGGTATCCCCAGAGAATTAACGTCTCAATTGACCTCAGAAAGGCTTCAAAAAGGGGACAAGATTTGACACTTGCTCTATTTGGTAGATTTTAAAAGAAAAACCAAATGAACACAAATCCCTAACTACTGAAGCAAGCGAGAGGTTTGGGGAGGATAGAGCCTGGCTCCGGCCAGGTCTCACAATCAGGATAGTCTGACTTGCTTTGGGCCAACCTCCCTGTCATATACCAGGCTTTTCCAGCACCAGCATCATGGCCTCTGACCCCCTCCTCTGCGCACAATTATTCCGTCCAAAAGATATTGGGGATTTCCTCAGATCTACTTAGCGTGCCATGTAAGAGATGCTATTCTAATGGTATTTTCCTGCCTGTGGAGAGAGTAGTAACAATGGATACATCACACCTTACCTTCACTGCATACTTGAAAGTTAAAAAAAAAAAGATTTCACATGTAATGTTTCCAGTTTTGTGTTGGATTAAGTTTTAAGCAACTCTGGAAGATGGGTGTGTCCTTATGTTTCCAGGTATCAGAAAAGGGACTCCGAGAGATTCCTTTTCCCAAAGCTACAGCGTAAACACAGAGCAGAGACTGGGCTCATGGGCATGTGATAGCTGCCCATCACTGTGACAAGATAACTGAGACAACCTAATCCAAGCAAGGTGTATTTCATGATATCAGAAGTTTGCATCCATAGGCGCTTGGCCCTATTGCTTGGGAACTGTGCTGAGACAGAACATCATGGCTGATGCTAGAGCACAGCTCTCCGTACACAGCAGCCTGGGAACAGAGAGAGCAGACAAGTCCAGAATCCCAGTGTTCTTCAAGGGCAAGACCTCAGTGCCCTGCTTCTTCCACCGTGGTCCCACCTCCCCAGCTCGTCCCAATCCCAGCATGTGCTGAAGATAAAACTTTTAACACATAAGCTTTAGAGGACATCTAAGATGTCCTGTCCTCTGAGGCCTTCTCTTTTCTGAAAAGGAAACAAAGGGGGAGTGGATCTGGGGAAGAAGGGAGGTGCAGAGGATCTGGAAGGAGTAGAGGGAAGGAAGACTGTGGTCCAGATGATTGTATGATTGTATGAGAGGGGAATATTTATATTTATATTTATATTTACATTTATATTTATATTTATATATTTTTAAAAAGGTGAAAACACAACAGTAGGTGTGAGAGCCAGATCATCCGACTGTTCACACCTCCTCTCAAAGAGACAGTAAAAAAGAAGCCTTCATTGACCACTTGCTCTGTGAAAGGCTGTCACGCTTCCTGCAGATTATTTTCATGGTCGTTTTGAGTGAGGTTCTGTGATCATTCCATTTTGCAGATGGAGAAAATGAGTAACAGCTTCCTCTAGGCACAGAGGTGGCTTTGCCCTCAGATCTTAATGCCATCATCCTTTGTTTAGTCTCTGGCCCAGTCTACCATCCATGTCTTCTGGGAGAATCCAATATCTCTTGTCAGCATTTATTGATTGCCACTGAATATCAGATACAGCACCATGTTAGTTACGTGGATTCCCTTAATTCTCACAAAGATTCCATAAGGTACCTATTGCTGCACTATCATATGAACTATTCGGAGATACCTACTGTTTGTCCAGGATGGCAGAGTCTATTAAAAGGTAGGCTCACTTTCAAACAAATATCTAGAGGAAAGGTCTCTTCCCCTTCAACAATTGTAAAATCTCCAAGGGAAGATCTTCTGTAGACACATGAGGAAGGGACAGAGAAGAGAGAGGAAAGCAAGAGAGATAAACTAGCACGTTCAGGGATCTGAGTGTAGCAGCTGCTTGAGATCAGGAAGAGCAGAAACTACAAAAGGTCACATTAGTTTCAGAGGCTGGATGGGGAAAGTGAGACTCCAGGTGGGCATTGATGATCAATGGCAATTTACATGGATGAGGAATTCCAGGGTAGGGACCAGAATGTCTAAAATTAACATGGGCCAAGAGACAGATTTAGGTAGTTAAAGAAGCCTAGTAAAATGGTACTCTGTTGAGGAAAATCTACTTACAAGAGTTCAAGCTGTCTGGGGCACATTCCTAAGCCCAGCATCCATTGCACACTGAGATCTCTTTGTTCTGCAGTACATAGCCCATCAGGTAGCCAGAGCTCAGTGAGACTTGTCAGAGATGCTATAAGAAAAGGAGCAAGTTTAGAAGATACCACACACATCTCCCTTTGTGCCTTCATTGGGGAGGACCTCCGTTTTGCCCATAGTACAGCTGCTGCCAGCTCCTTCACTGGCCCATCTCTTCCCTTCTCTTCCCTATGTTCTGTATGCAGCAGCAAGCATAGGCACGCAAGCTGATGCAGCCAACACTCCAAGGTTTCTTTCTATTGGACAACCTTGCATTCTTTCTTGCCACTCCTGACAACTCTGTCAACAGCAAGCTCACAATCCTAATGAACTCACAACCCTAATCACATATCCATGCTTTCAAGTCAGGCCATGAGCTGGATGGATGTGATGGGAAGGTGCTCGCTGCCAAGTCTGATGGCCTGAGTTCAATCCCTGAAACCCACAGGATGGAGGGAACTGACTACTGCAAGTTGTCCTCTGACCTTTATATGCATACTATCTCTATTCCTTTTGGTTTCTTCGTCTGTTTTTGTCTCAGTGTGTGTACATGTCTCTTCGTCTCTGTATCTCTGTCTGTCTGTCTGTCTGTCTCTCTCTCTCTCTCTCATACACACACACACACACACATACACACACACACACACACAAATAGGAGATAAAAAACAACTACAACAAAACCAAGAAAGTGGTCTCCTGAGAATGAGGATGATCCGAGGCTGAGGCCCACCAGGCTCAGAGGACTTGGTCCATTGGCTGGGTCAGGGATTCCTCTGATTAGCATCCTTATTGTTTGAGTGTGAAATGTTTCCCACAGGCTTGTTTCTGAACACTGGGTCCACAGCTTGAGAAGTGATAGATTTCTGATATGAGGCTAAGCTGGAGGAAGTGAACTACAAGGGGCTGACCTTGAACTCACACTTACTTTTGGTTCTAGCCTAGATCTCTTTGCTTCTTGCCCAACATAAGATAACCAGCTGCCTTACATTCCTGCAGATTTGGACCAAACTTTCCCACCATTATCGACTCAAATCGCCTAAAACCATGAGCCAAATAAGTCTCTCTGTGCATGAGCTGCTAAGTATCATGTGACAGCAATGGTAAAAGTAACAACTACAGCATTAGGAAGACCTGTGGGATGGTGTGTGGGGCCATGCAACCCCTGGCAGCACATTCAGAGGATGGCTAGGCTATACCTGTGTTGGTTCTAGAAGTTGGATAAGATCCAGCAGCAGCCTTGAACTACTTTGAAATGTGAATGCTGATGAGCTTCTGGGTGGTAGGTACAAGGCGATAAATGTGAGAAATGCTTTGTCAAGTGTGAATTTCCACATGAGCATAAAGGATTGTAATTATTACTTTTTCTGAAAAGAAGAAAACAGTGTCTTTTATGTCTGTTTTGGAAATTAGGTGCCCATAATAGCAAATAAAGTTAGAAGCATAGAACGTCTGAGCTGAGAACAGGCGTGTTTAGCCCATCCACAAGCATCTAGAGACCATCTGGTAGGCAGAGCTCTGGGACCTGGGTCTATGGCATCACAGAAATTATGCTTCGTGACAAGGAGGACCGTTGGGGGTGACGGGGCATAGAGATTAGGTGTCTTGATAAGCAGAGGCAACAGGAGAGATGGCCATTCAAAGGGTCATGAGTGCTGAATTTCAAAAGGTGGTCAGGCAAGGAAGCAGAAACTATGGTGCAAACAAGTGATGGGGCAAGGCCTGGCCCCTGAACTTTCATGTAAACCCTTAAAGGAGCTGGTCAGAGCTAGTTAGACAATAAGTGGTACCATAAGGGAGTTGTACTAAAGTTTGCTTTTAGCCACTCCGGTACAGTGGGTACCTGTTTAACATGGGATATAAAATCTTTAAAAGGGTCAACAGTGTCCCCTGACTACAGGGGAGGATCTGAGATGGGAGTGCAGACCTCCCTGCTCCCACATCAGGGTTAACTGATTCTCATGAGGCTGACTTGTTGCCCACTTGCCTACCTCCCTGAGATCTGAATTCCACCGGGCCTTGTCTGCAGCTCCTGCATCCTCCCCATATCCCTCTCACCATAGAGCATCAAGACTGATGCCTTCGTTTCTTTTTCATTAAGTTGACAAGAGAAACGAGGTCACTTTCCTGCACATGGTCCTTCTCACCCCTAAAAACTAGCCAGGTCAGGAAGCCACCAAACAGCCTTACTTCCAAGCTGTGCTGTCAAAGGCCAGTAGATCTGGGAATAAAATAGCTCACAGGGCATTTAATTTTTAAAGAGAGAGCAAAATGGTGAAGAGACTTTAAAAATTGCTCCTTGCTTTGTGTGTAATCAACAGCCAGGCTGGGGGTCACCACCAACCCCGACATCTCTTGAGGCGTAGGAGCAGGTGGAGTATTTGTATCTGGAGCCAGAGAAAATTACAGATCTGACCCCTGCTGTCTCTCTCCCAGAAAGGACCCACCTCTATCACAAAGCCCAGATCCTTATTGAAGGACTGGCTTTCAGCTGGCTAACCCCACCCCCACCCGCTACAGCTTGACCACTAACAAAGAAACTATTCAAAGGACAAAGTGGCAGCCTCCCTACAAGGATTCTCCATGAGGGCCGAGTGTATCACACATGACAGTGTAAGTCTTCAGGAAGACAACAGCTCCAGATGAATACCTGGTCTTGAGATTCACTGCTTTATCAGCAGTAGACACATGGCCAAATGCAGCAACCGAGTGAGTGTTTATTAAGTTGGGGCTGTGCTGAGTTTCTAGGGGGTATAACATAATGATATTAATATTGATCAGATATTTATGGCATTTCCCACACTTTATTTCGTCTCTCTAAACCACACAGCATCTCTGCAGAGCAGAGATCACAGCATCATGGCCATGAGTATGATGTGGTAGATAAAATTATGGCTAAGAAACCTGATAGATGAGAGTTGAAATTCTACCGGTACCTCTTCTATGTGATCTTGAAAACGTTACCTTGCCTCTCTGTGCCTATGCCCTTAGCTTTGCCTTGGTATGAGCACTGCAGCAACTTCACTGGATTATGGTAAGTTAATGAATTAATAAGTTGGCAGCACTTACAGAGTGCCTAGCACATGGTAACAATTGGTATTAGTTATCTTTGTTGTTGTATTTCCATAGTATATATGAAAAAACCAAGTCTGGAGATGGTAAGTGAATTAGCTAAGATCACAAATCCAATAAAGGGACACTAGAAATACTACATGAGGCAGCACTTTAATCCCCATCTCCATCACTCCACAGTCTGAGAATATTGATATTTAAAGATTACATATAACAGGCAAGACACAGGAAGACTCTTTGGAAGATACTGAACTTTCAGACCAGCCAGAAGATGTGGCTGTAACTTGGGACTAAAACCCTCTATACACTGACTGTAGACAGACATGAAACTCAAGTCTCAAGACAGTTTGTTACAGTCCAAATATGAGGGAGGGCATGGTAGGATCAGGCTGGACAACGTAACTAAAGTGCATAAAAAGTCAAGCAGTAGGTACACAAGGCAAGCAGGATGCTTAGAGTGTAGAACCACACCTCAGCATGGTCAGGGCAGCTGCAATAATAACTGTGGTAGCTTTGATACTACAAAGTGTGAAGCAGGGCTTTCAATGGACACACACACACACACACACACACACGTGCTGCTGGCTTGTTTACAGGAGCACTGACACCATGCCCTTGGGTATCCTGATTTAAAAGTAACCAAGTGGGAATAAACCTCATGTAGGGTGCAAATTTCAAATGTGAGCCTGTCCATTTGCACAGCTTCTTGCTCTGTCTTTAGGACAGCCAGGTAAAGTTTCCACAGATGAAAAATCTGAGATCAAGATGAGCAGCAACAGCTAAAGATACTAGCAAGAGCCAAAGCTTGTATTCGGACCAAAGAAGGCCTGACTCCTTGTAATTTGTATATTTTGTGACTTCATTCTTCCTTCTGTAAACTAATTGACATTGGTACATTTCACTCACTGCTTTAGACCAGCAAACCATCCAAAACAAAACAAAAAACAACCACCAACAAAACCAAAAATAAACAACATAATACATTATTTCAAACAAAGGCAAATAATATACAAGAGATCCACCGAGATCTAGAAGGTTTGCCAACGTCACAGAGCCGTCGAAGGTAAAACTGACTCCTGAGAAGAGCGTGGGAGGAGAGTCCTGGCGCTGAAGTGCAATGGCATCTCTCTCACTTCAGCCTGTGCAGCTCATGGGAAGAGGAGCCCAAGTGCTCAGAAAGTGCTGCTCTCCATGCTGACTGACCTCCCCGGGACCAGGCCGTGATTAGCTTGTGCTTGTTATAGGTGACCATGATGGGCTGGCCCCTGAATCAATGACTGCGTCACTCCTTTGCTCCCTGCATGCACTGTTAATGAAATTACCCAGGGCTCAGCACCATGCCTGCCACTGAAGTTCAGTGGGAGAACGGCTTGAGATCCTGGAGAGCTCAGGTCTAAGGAAGAGGACACAGAACATGAAAATACTGAGTAGCAGATAGTGCCAAACGGAGAAGAGAGAATGCCTCCAAGGGTGGGGTGGAAGCATGTTCAGAGCCGGGTGAGTATGTAGGGATTGTATGAGACAAACTTGCTGAATGGTGAGCAGGAAGCAGAGGACAGCATGGAACAGCATGGTACAGCAAGCACAGGGCAGTGGTAAAATATCGTCACCCTATATAGCCCTCTCTGATCATGAGAAGATGGATCAGGATTCTGCCTTTCACGGCACTCCATTTCTCTTACCATTTACTAGCTTCAATGGCTCTGTATTTTCTATCTGTCCATTGCCCATCTCTCCACAGAGATGCACACAGTAACCAAGCACATACTGTTCAGTGCTAAGTCCCAGAGCCTAGAACTCTGTAGCATACAGTAGGTGCCCAATAAGTAAATATCTCAATAAACGAAGTTGAGAGGCAGTGTCACTAAAAATACTATGTGCATGTTGATTTGTCCCTTTCTTAGTATGACACAGATAAGGGAGTATTTTCATAATCATCACTCTTTTTTTGTGTTCTAATAGTGTAAATTAAGTAGAAGAAAATGTAGACAGGGCTCACCTGCCCCTGGGTTTAATGTCCCAACAGTGAAAGCGTGGGGAAGAGAACAGAGGAAGAAAGAAGGGAGAAATGAAAGAAGAGAAGGACAGTGAGGGGAGGAGGGTAAGTTAAAAGCTAAACTTTCACTTCATATAATTTCAGAATCTGTAATAACCTGATGAACAGGTATCTTAGGGTTTCAATTGCTGTGATAATATGTCAATTTGACACAAGCTAGAGTCATCAGAGAATGGAGCCTCAATTGAAAAAACCTCCATACGATCAGGGTGTAGGCAAGCTTGTAGGACATTTTATTAATTAGTGATTGATTAAGGAGTCCCCAGCACACTTCGGGTGGAGTCATCCCTGGGCTTGTGGTCCTGGGTTCTATAAGAAAGTAGACTTAGCAAGTCATGAGGAGCAAGCAATAAATAACACCCCTTCATGGCCTCTGCCTCAGCTCCTGCCTCCAGGTTGCTGCCCTGCTTGAGTTCCTGTTCTGCTTCCATTGATGATGAACTATTATGTAGAAGCATAAGCTGAATAAACCATTCCCTCCCCAAGTTGCTTTGGTCATGGTGTTTCACTGCAGTAATGATAACCCTAACTAAGACAATGATCAAATACAACATGGGGAGGAACAGGTTTATTTCAGCTTCCAGGTCCTAGTCCATCATTGAGGAAAGTCAGAGTTCAAGGCAGGAGCCTGAAGACAAGAACTGGAACAGGGACAACAAAGCCTCATGTGCTCCCTATGGCTTGCTTAGTTCGCTTATTCGTCCCAGGTCCACCTGCCCAGGGGCCCTCCATATCAACCCTTAATTATGAACATACCCTATAGCCAGGCCAGCCTTATGGAGGCATTTTCTCAGTCGAGGCTCTCCCCTCTGAGATGAGAGTTAGAGAGCTTATATGAAGTTGAGGAAAAAGCAAGCCAAGTAAACTTATCACCAGCTGACTCCAAAGGAATTCTGGTTGGCTGTGATTTACTTGGTTTGATCTCTCAGACTGTGAGTGAAGCATCCAGAGCTGGAGTCTTCACCAAGAGTTACTTGACTACCCAGTGCCCATCTTAGAATCCTTACAAGCCCTGCCCTGAAGCCCTGTCCTGCAGGATCAGAAGATGCTCATGCCAAGTGGCAGAACTGTGCCCTCCAGAGAGTGTGCCCTTTCTTAGACTCCCATTATGGTCTCTAACTTAAAGCACTCATGTTCTTTTCTCACTGTCTAATGAAATAAGCTCAGACCCTGAGAAAACTCTATCAAGGTTGCCCAGGTACTTAAGGTCCCAACCCAAAGTCCAGAAAGTTTCACTGCTCAGTCTGGGATCTCACTTCCATGTTACATGAAGCCCTGGACCACAGGCATTTGCAATTGAGAAAGCACTCTCCATTTTAGCGCTCAGAACACATGACAGTTTCTCACCCCAGATTGTTCTCAACTCAGTATGAAAACACATAACAGAGTATGAATGCCTGAGTGAAAGAAAGACCTAAACTTAAATTATTCCCGAACGGCAAGCTATTGTCAGTGATTGACAGCCAGTCTAGACACTCACCAGTGACAGCCACACACAAAGTAAGCCTTCAAAGGGAGCTCAGTTTTCTTTAATTAGCAGAGCTGAAATGAAACCATTTAGGAAATTATACTATTGGGCAACTGGTGGATTTTAAACACGATGAGAAAAATAAAGGCTGGGCCTGATAGGACTTATCGGCAGAGCCAGGGCTCTCAGATATGCCTGGCTTGGGAGCAGGTGGGTCCTGGAAGACACTCCTGCCTACCTCCCTGCCACGGGTCCAGCCTGAACACAGCCATTCTCTCATTTGTTCAAGTCTCATTGTTTCTATGCTACATACAAGAATGCTGGCAACTGCCGAAGAGAGCTAGTCCGTGCTCCCTCTTACTCCCACACAAGTATCCAGCATGAGACACCTTTGTGAGAAGTGGCATAAAGGGAAACACAGGGTGCTAGGGCACAGAGAAACAGATCTGTAGAGATGAAACTCCATGCCTCGTGGAAAACTGTCACCTGCCAGATAAATGCCAGCCTAGGGGGCTCGGCCACTGGGAGAAAAATAGGGGCGGCTTGGGAAGAAGGCAGGTAGCCATAGGAGGAATGGACCTCCATTCTGTGGGAGCACATGTCGTAGGCTTAGTGTCTTAGCATCATAGCTCTGGAAAGCTGGAAGGGCTCAAATCACTCATTAACATTCACTCCAAAAACCCTCTCTCCAGTTCCAGGACATCCAATGCTAGGAAGGACCAAGAAGAAGGCACACAGAGTTCCCTGGGACTATATTCCCTGGACTCTGACCTCCAGGGAGAATCTTGTTATAGGATTGGACTTCCTCCTGAGGCCAGCACAGGAAGTGATACTAGGTAGCTCATGCCTCTGGGGGTCCTGGACTCTCTATGTACAAATGCTGTGAAAACTGACAAGGAAACCAGAGAAAGGCAGGCATCTATTTGCTTGAAAGAGAAGTACAGGATAGTCTGACTTCTCATCTGGATCCCAGTAGAATAGAAAAGTGAAGATTCAATCTCATCCCTCACTGTCTCCAAATAGCTATATAAAATACAAGTTAACCCTGTTGAGGAGCCATTCCCCTCATGTACCCTGACTCACTACCTCCGCCTGTGCCTGGGCAGAGTCAGGCACAAATTTAAAATGCTAATTGGCTAATATTTAATGGACTATTTCTCTGAGCCAGTGCTCATTTCCCTTAATGCCCAGCCGCACATGGTGAAGCAGCTCCAGTAGCTAGCATCCTCACTGTACAGAGCTGGGCACAGAAAGGGCAGTGTGAAATGCTAGCTACTCTACTGGTGACAGAACTGGTGTTTTAACACAGCGCTCAAGCCCTCAGCCATGGAAACATCCTAATTCAAGGCCCTTGCAAATTCATTTCTTCTGGACTACCTGGTCTGTAAGAGTAAAAGGAGAAGGAGACAGTTATCTCAATACAGGGACAAGTACATACCCTCTTAGTCCAGGAGCCAGAATACTCAGCCTGGCCCCATCACTGTTCATCCTGCCTTCCTATAGAGTGTATTTGTGTGCACTGGGGACAAAGAGAGAAAGGAGTGCTCTCTCCTGCCCTTCTGACACCACCCCTGTATCAATGATATGACACAAGACCCAGGACTAAGAGGACTCTCCCCTGAAAGTTAGAATGCAGCAGCATCCCAGTCAACTAAACCCCTAACTCCCAGGTACCCAAGTTCGGGGCTGACTGGAGGGTGTGTGGACTCAGAAGCCACGGTCTGATGAAAGATACGTCTTAGTCTTTCAAAGGCAGGCCATTGATGGTGAATGTCCTTCAAAAAGGGGCATTCTGCTGGCTATGAGATAAGGGTATCCCAGCAATCCAAGAAAGGGAACCAGCCACAACTCCAAGGTTAGAGAGGGCCTACTCACATGTAGCCAGACACAGCCAATTAAAGTTAATTGACCACCTGTAGATGAGGCGACCCTGGAGGCAGAGCCCACTGTTGGACTTTTGAGAGGCCCATGGCTGCCTCTCTGACTGTAGCTTGCCCTCCTGCCCTCAGACACCTGCCCCACTTGGACTAATGAGCCCATGCTACAGAGGAAGGAGGGTACACGGGGAGGGCACAACCTGCCGAGAAGCACTTTCTTCTAATAAACGTTCCTGAGATGCTCCTGAGAGCCACGGTTGGATTCTCCCATGAATGTAGCCCCAGGTGCTGAGGGGCAGAGGCACACAGCAACAGCTCATTTAGCAGGGGACAAATGGCCTCCTTTCAGGCCAGCAGATAAAACATCGCGTTCGGATAGGGCCCCATGCAAGACACAGAGGGAAGGCAGCACCTACTTTTTCAAGATAGCCTGTGATTGCTTCTGAATGAAAAGGGAAAGGTGGTGTGTCTCTTTCAACGAACCCAGAGGCAAAAGCAAAGTGAGAATAATCTTGCAATCGAGAAGAATATTAGCAGTCATGGGAGCTCGTAGGAGTGTACACATTCCTGGTCCATAGCTTAGGTCTGCATGCAACATCTTCCTCCCCCCCCCGCCCCTGGTGTCAAGCAGCAAGAGAGAAGAAAAGTCGCTTCCCTAGCTGAGAGAAAAGCACCTGCGGCAGGGCTAGGAGGCTGGAAGCTTGAGCCCAGCATCACACAAGCACAGCACTGAGGTCATAGTTCAAATCAGCCCTCTGCATTCCAAACCAGGCCTTTTATGTTTCTTTCATGTTTGGTTGGTTGGAGTCGAGTGCTGTTTTGTTTTTTGATCATAATGTATTAAGATTGAAAAACCTGCATACACACACACAATCTCTCTCTCTCTCTCTCTCTCTCTCTCTCTCTCTCTCTCTCTCTCTTTTCCTCCCTCCCTCCCTCCCTGCCCCCCTCTCCTATCTCCTGTTATACTACAACTCAAGATCTGATAATAAAAACTATTTATGCAAAAATAATAATGACAATACGTTGTCCCTTTAAAACAGTAGATTCCAGGTACTGAGCTGCTTTCAGTTCTAGTAAGAAAATAGGGTGGGAATACTGGTGAGATGGGAGAAACACACACATGAAGAGTCAGCAGTGCTCCCTACACACAGTAGGGGAGCAATAACTGTTCTCTGAATTGGATGTCGTGAAATAAGCACAGAGCTACAGGGAGAAGAGAGGGAAGGTATTCTGTGGAAACACAGCTACTCTGTGTAAGACACTCTGCTGGCAGTTTGGCACAAAGAAGACATTTGCTGCCTTCCAAGCTGGTTCCTGACATCAGCTGGAAGCTCCCACTGTCTTAACATCACACTCACAGAGAGAACACAGCAGGACATGGCCTTCCGAGCAGTCCCTGGGAAATGTCTGACCTTCACTGGCAGTCCTGACATGGTCTCAGCTCAGTGTCATATCTTTCTCTTTTTTAAAAGAAACACTTTAGGGTAAAGAGAGAAGGTGAGTTTGTAACATCCCATTGGCAGTATAGGCACTGCGGCTTGATGCCAAGAGGCATCCCCCCTCATCCCCATCGGGCTGTTCTGGGAGTGAGTTTTGCCTGATGGTAACCTCTGTCGATTTGTCGCTTTTCACTCCTCACAGCACTGGCGGCTTCAAAGCACTTTGAAGTGTGCTGGAAATATCTCAGATTGCCACTTCACACTTTCCCCCAGGAAATGCAGGAGGGATCGTTACCATTTATTGGTCAACTGCAATAACGGTGATAATCAGAGCATGATCGAAACACTCAACTTTCTTCCTTCCTCCTGTATTTCACTGGGGCACCTAACGTGTATCATTTTATTGACCCTTTGAAAAATAACTCTGCAATATTTAACTTGGGAATGGCCGTACAATGGCATGATGTCACGGTCATGTGGTCACTTTAAAGCCTATGGCCTTCACCAGTGGTCTTTCATCCATTTGCATAACCACTCTATCCTAGCAGCTACCACAATGTCTAGGATACAAAGATTAATACAGTGTAAATTGGGAAACTCTCAGTAACTTGGATAATCAGATAGACCAAAGATCCCCAAGAGTGTAGAGACTGATTGCTGGGGAGCTTTAGACATGCATGGAAGGGTGCACGGAAGGTTCCATAGAGGAAAGGCTACCTCAGTCTGGAAGGGGAGGTAAAACTTTGTCAAATGACACATAAAAAGCAGGAACAGAATTTCTGCTGTGATGTGCAGAGGGCAGCAGGTGCAGAAACATGGAGGACAGAAAAATATGATACTGGGCAAAGGTCTCAGCAGTGTAGAAGAGAGAGGGGGAGGGAGGGAAGGGAGGGAGGGAGGGAGGGAAGGAGGAAAAGAGGAAAGGAGGGAGGGAAAGAGAGCACCAGGCAGCAAGTAAAGAGAATGCTGGAGACAAATGAGACTGGAGAAACAAGGTATAAATGGAGGACAGCTCTTTCAGGTCAAGGAATTTGGAGTTCATCTTGAAGGCTATAGTGTTGTCTGAAGTTTCCTGAGCAGATGTGTGATATTCTAAGGAAACATCCACTTCATTCTTCCATTCTGCTCTCTAGAGGGGCATAGCAAGGTCACAGCACTTTCAGCCTGTCCCTTCAAAGAAAAGGGGGTGATCTATCTTTCCAGTAAAGCCAGGGACAGACAGTGAATGTGTAACCACAGCAGATGTGTTCTAGGCTCATGCAGCAGCACCATGACTATACTATATGTGTGTTCCTTTGAACTTTCACCCAAAACACCCATGACCATGGAGTGTTCAGGGACTTTAGCTGACATGTTTACATGAGACTTGAAAGAATAGAGTCAAAGCAGGTATATATTAGTGCCTAGAGTAACCCTTCAGAGCAGCTTGAATGTAGAGCCTATCCCTGTCGCTAGAAATGATGTTACACTCACCCCAACCATTTCAGGGTATGATGAATATTCATCTTCAACTCTGCTTGGGGCTCCCAAGCCTTTGCTAGCATGCAATAGGTTACCCAACATCCTTAATAAGTATCTTTCAACTTAGGTGATGCCCCTGGCATCTAAAAACCCAAGAGAAATGACAGCACAGCCCCTTTCCTGTCTCACTTGCTGTTCCTATCTCAGAGGGTCCTTTCAGTGCTCCTTCATGAAAAGTCACCTCTCTGTAAGGGACAAGAAGAGTTGTTGCCATCAGCTTAGACCAGTTTAGAAAATGCCAGAAGCCTTATATAGCTACACAGCCTAAATTTTCTGATCAACTTTAAGAGAAATAAGACACATGGTTTCATCTTCATCTAAATCAGGTTTACCTCTTGTTTGATTTTTAATTTGGAGAAAGAAAGAATGTTTTTAATGCATCTTCCCTGGAATCTTCCCTCCCTTTTCAAAATGAAATCACATTTCTACTTTGCAAACAGGGAGAGCAGTTGTAATCAGCCACTTGGCTAAAGCAAACTCAATTCCAGAGTCAGTCTGGAGTAAGGGAAGGCTTGTTTTCCTACTAATCAGGCAATAGGAGCCTGTGGGGTGCAGAGACTTCAGGTGCAAGATGATGAAATCTGTTGATCACCAGGGGACCCTTCTTCATAAACCTGGTCAGATTCTCAAGCCCTCAAACTCACTCCTTCATTCACAGGGGGCTGATTTCCCCTTGACTCTCACAGTGTTGTCCCAACACACCTGTTTGCAAGGCATGCAATCTCCACATCTCAAAGCTGGAAATGGAAGTTAAGTAAAAACCAAAAACAATTAACATTAAGTAGAATCATAACGGACTAGACAGGATATGGGCTAAGTTACAAAAAAAAAATTAGCTAAGAAGGTTGGTTGCCCTAGCCTTGGTGTTGTAAGCTGATCTAGTTTTATGTTCAGGGTTCTTGCATTTCTATCCATCTTTGCCATGGATGTGGATTAATATAATCAGGCATTATAGCCATTTGAAATATTGATAGATCATGAGTTCATAGCCACCAGGTTCCATCTGAGTGCCATTCCCTGCTGTGAAGATCATTACTTTCTCCATTAGAAACATAACTTTTGCTCTACTGTTAGTACTTCTTTCTTTGCAACTATACTCTGTTAAAATGAGACTGACTTCTCAATCTGGGGAACAAGGAGAAAACATTTTTAGAACAAGGAGGGAAAGACTGGAAATCAAGCTGTTCTTGCTGCAGAGCTCTTTCATACTCCACATAGCAGGGGGTGGGTGCAAAGGAAGTGGGCGACGTCTGCTTTGCACACAAGTGCTGGCAAGCTTATGAACAAGCTGAGAGGACACCAGAATGACAAGAGTCAGAGAAATTGCTTGGTGTGTCTACCAATACCCATTCTTCCCATCTTCCAAGAACGGAACCTCCATTTTGGCACAAATCCATTCAAAATAAAAACAATAATCCTTAGTCTCCCTTCTGTTAGGAACTGGGATTTAAGCCTAAACTGTAGGTGCAACTATTAGCCATGTACTTAAACTAAATGGGAGCTCCTCTTCTGCTCCCATCTCTCCCTTCCCCAAAAAAGGAAGACATGATGATGTCACATCATGGATCATGAAGGTGGTGTGGCATCCTAGGGCTGAAGAAACATCTAGCTAAGGGGCTGAAAGCTATGACTTCTAACTCACAGACTCCCTGTGGGCTCAGACTTGTACAAAACTGGGACATACATTTCTTTCACTATAAAGATACCTTTAAACCACGTTGTTTAGAGCTTTGGTTACAAGCAATTGGACAGATATGCTAATTAGTGGAGATGGCATGCCCCCATATTGAGGAGCCTCGCTTTAACAGAATATAGTTGCAAAGAAAGAAATAACAACAGTACAGAAAGGGCGGTGATGTTTCCAGTGGAAAGCAATGATATTCATACCAGGGAATGGCACTCAGATGAAAACTGGTGGCTATGAACTCATAGTCTATCAACATTTCAAGTGGGTATAATTCCTATTTATATTAATCCACAGCCATGTCAAAGATGGATAGAAAAGCACGAACCCTGAACATAAAACTAGATCAGCTCACAATCCCAAGACATGACAGTCTAATCTTACAGTGAAGGGGAAGATGCAGAAACGTAAATCATAGATATAAGAAGTTTCAATCCACACATCAAAATGGGATTTTAAAGTTCTCATGGTCACATGTCTGGGGCCACTCCTATTTAGAGGCAAACAATCTTGAGCCTCTAAATAGCCCATAAGCATATCAAGTGTATAGCTCAGCGTAATAACGGATGTTCACAACGATATTTCTGAGTCATTCTATTTTGGAAAGCATGGAAGTAATTCATTTATAAGTATTTTCAGAACATTAGTCATCTTGAAACTTTGCTTATTTGAAATATCTCAGTCCATGTGACACCGCGTACATAAATCATTTCACACAGATCATTGTTAGATGAATATATAGTTGGGTAGCCCATGTGTGGTCAGTATTTATAGTCATGGGTTTTCTATCTCTACTTTTTCAAGCCTTGCTCAGAAGTAATGACAGAGATGAAATGCATACCCTGAATGTGGGTGTAGTCATTGCTACTGTCAGGAAACTCCCTCTGTAGTTTAGACACAAACACAGAGATCATTACAACTTGGATCACACCTCTCTGTGGGAGAAAGATATATGTGATATTGATAAATGAAAAGAAAAATCACCATCCACCAAATAAAAGACGCTCTAATGAAATGAGACACACCAACTGAAGGAACGTTGGGCAAAGATGATGAATTAGTGAAGCCAATCTCATAATGGATGTGAAAGGATGTTCCTGCCCATCAAACACCTAGAAAACACAAAGAAGGGTAGCGATGAAACACCTCTTACCTGCGAGGTTCATCGCACATGCTGCCAGCAAGTGGGAGAAAGGTCAGTTTGCACACATGATGGGAAATGTGAATTCATGCGTTCCTTAGAAAGTAACACGGCACCATCTATTACACTCTAAAAGAGCCCTATCCTTCCCCTGAGAGAAATTACCTTTGGGGATCTCCTCCTACAAGTTAGAGTATCAGTAGAAACAGTCAATGCACAAGGCTGGCAGTTTCAGCATTGTAAAAATCTGTGAACAAAATTAAGTTCCTGTCAGTAGGAAAATGGTTGAAATATATGTGTAATATTCATTCTATTAAAAGTTATGTACTCATTAACAACAGCAGTATATCTATACTCTCTCTCTCTCTCTCTCTCTCTCTCTCTTTCTCTCTCTCTCTCTCTCTCTCTCTCTGTGTGTGTGTGTGTGTGTGTGTGTGTGTGTGTGTGTTTGAATACACATATGAATAGATGATAACAGAAGAAAACATAACATTTAGGTCACTATGTTAGTTTGTAAACAATCAAAAATCTGTTAGAAAGTAGATGTCTGAGATAAAATAGCATAAAGTTAAATATACCAACAAATGTTATTTAATTGCACATCCACATATATGTTACTATAAACATGTAAGAGTCACAAATTGATGGTTAATACAAAAAATCTGGTATTTGAGTGAATTTACTAGCACCTTATTTTTCCATAGCACATTTTACAACTGATTTCTATCACTTATACGTTATAAAATGATAAAGAAACAAAACTGCCTACTTCAGTGGTGATCAACCTTGGTTCTGCAGGACAAGGTAGCTAACCTTCCATGTAAGAGACCAGGGTAAGTGAAAAGCAAGGGTTCTGGGCAGGAAAAACTGTGTAAGTAAGAGTATCAGGGAGAAAGAAATCAGGGATCATCCCTGGTGTTCCAGCTTAGATACAGCAGAAAGTTCAAAGACACAAGCGAATAGCTGAAGTTCATGTCCGTAATAGATCCAGAAGCTGGAAAATAGAAATGGTCACCATAACACACTTACAAGATGATCTTTACTTAACATCGACAAATGAAACGAGCCTGGCTTTTAGCCGGCTCCACAAATGGACAAATATTTTGAGTGCTTAGGACTCTGTCCATGGTGACACCATGTGTTACACTCAGATGTAAACTTCAGTTTGGTAACATTTTCATTTTAAACCCTCCTTCCTGTCAGTTTCCAACTTGCCTGTAAATATTTGCTTGGAGAAAATGTCACCAAAAGATCTAAGCTCAAGAAAAAAGAAAAGAAAGGAGAAAAAAGATCATTTTTGAAACAAGAAGCTGCTGCATTTTGCATGTTAACTAAACAAGAAGTCTTAAGACCTGTGGCTCAGAGATCATTTCAGGAAAAAAAAATGCTTTTATTTATTAAAAGCCTATGAATACAAGTGAATTCTTTGTTCAGCGTTTGTACTTGTTTAATTCTGCTTCCCCATTCTGAGATAGAAACCACATGTGCTTTGCCAGGTGAATTAAAAGGTTGTCTGAAGTCACCAGGTCACCTGTTTGTTGCAGCGTGGCTGTTGGAGGAATCGAAACACTTGATAATAAGTATCCCTGCACTGTTGCCGATCTGAAAAGATCCTGAGTATCATTAACAATACCATTTCCTTGCTCAAAACCAAAAAAGTGACACACCATGGTCCTTAGTAGCTATGCCAACCTGAGAAATGCTCTTCTCTCTGCCACAAGGTGTCTTTCGATTTAACCCAGGCTTCAAATCACAAGGGACCCAATTTATCTATTCCCATCAGTCTATTAGAATACACGGCAGGTGATGCTATTATTACATTTCTAAGGAATGGAGAGAGATAAACAAAACATCAGGCAGCTCTTCATATACGTGACAGCTCAATAGAAGGAAAAGACAGTAGGAAAAATTCAGGTCAGTAAAATGCATCTTTTTAGACAGTGGTCCCACTGAACATCGAGATAATAGAAAAAATACAAGGACATGTTCATGCTTTCATGCTTCGCTGGGCATGCATGTTAAGGGCAGCAACAAGGACCCTTGGAAAAAACCTATAGAAAGGAACTGAGAACAAATGCTAACACCAAACCTAAAGAGTCCCAATCCCAGTCCTAGTTTCAGTAGACATGAGGCTCACAGCCTTCTAGAATCTCATAGAGACTTAGTTTCGTTTCCTTTCTTTCTTTCTTTCTTTCTTTCTTTCTTTCTTTCTTTCTTTCTTTCTTTCTTAGGTATGCAAGAGTCTGGCATATTCAGAGGCAGATGCTCACAGCTAACCTTTGAACTGATCATGGGGTTCCCAACAGAGGAGTCAGAGTGAAGACTGTAGGAGCTGAAAGGGTTTGTGGCCCCATGAGGAGACTCAGATTCTTAATAGGATAATATGAAGTTGTTTTGAGTGTGATGGGATAGTATGAAAAATACTCATAAGTAAAAGATAAAACACACTCAGTAGAGACAGCTGTTGAGAAACCATCAACAATAACTATGCCGCCGCTACTGTTGCTGCTGCTGCAGTGGTGGTGTACTAGGTGGTGCTGGTGGTGATAAGGATGGAGGCGGTGGATAATAATGGTGACGATGAAGGTGAAGGTAGTCACAAGTGCTAAGAAACTGTATGATCTTACATAGCTCACAGAATCTTATACAACTGGGCTGTTGAGGAGCACAGGCTACTTGTGTTGAAATCCGAGCTCCACTGGTCGGTATCCCATGTTCCTCCCATACAGAAATGTAAGATGAACCAGGTAGCACATCTGAAGTCTAGAAATCAGAGCCTTGCAGATAATAAATGTCTCCTCTTAAATGGAGCACTTGGGCAGAAGGCTCTGCAAGGCTGAACTCCATGCGCCATGTAGTTAGGATGAGCAATCCAGAAGCAGCTCAGCATAGTGAGAAGATCACAGTCTCTTGGGCCAAAATGGCTTGAGTCCAGATGCAGGCTCTTCCATGCGCCAGCGGTATGATCTAGGACGAGGAACTCAATGTCTCTGATACTTAGCTACTTTTCTATTCACTTAAATCTCAGAAAAGACTTCATCATTGCCAGGCTGGCACTTTTTAACTAAGGATAAAGTGAAGACCCTAACACTATTCACAGGATTAATATAAGGATAAAATAAGAAAAGTGAGATGCACATTCAGCCAAGTCTGACTTACAGGAGGTTATCAGTAACTGGAACTACAGAGCAGTACTCTACCCATTAGACAGATGATGCTATCAAATCCAAGCTCTGGGGGCCTCCAGCACCCTCTGCCTCTCTGACAAAGTATTCCAATTCATAAATTTCAATGATCCCTTATGACCTGAAGTCACATCCACAGCAATTCACCAAAGTCTCAAGCCATATGGTTCTTATTCAAAGACCTCAAAATGCAGTTGAGTTAAACTAGAGGATACAGGCTCTCTTAATGAAATTGTCCCAGAAAATGTTGACCCTTCTGGTGCTTCAGTCTCCAGACATGAGTGCCAGGAAAGTCCATCCCTTTCCAGGAGGAATCCTTACAGCCATCCTTCATGCACACCATGAGGTCACTGCAGTCAAGTGAAAGCAGAAGGTACCCTACTCCTCCTCTTGGGACAGGTCTCGAATGCAATGACACACAATGACTCATGGGCTCAAATACCTGGGCTCTGCCTCCTCCTATCTCTAGGGACTTAACTAAAACATGATTATTTGTTATACATACATTGTTTTATTTTTGTAAAAAGAAATGTCACCTGGTTTAGTTGCTCTCCTGTTGCTGTGAAGAGATACAATGGCCAAGGCAAGGTTATAGTTTCAGAGAGTAAGTCCATGATAGTCACAAGAGTGGCAGCAGACAGACAAGCATGGTGCTGAAGCAGTAGCTGAGAGCTTACATCCTGATCCAAAAGCACCTTGCAGAGAAAGCTCACAAGGAATGGCATGGGCTTTTGAAACCTCAAAGCCCATGTCCAGTGACACATCTCTTCCAACTAGGTACACCTCCTAATCCTTCCCAAATAATTCTACCAATTAGAGACCAAGTATTCAATACATGAGTCTATGGAGTCATTGTTATCCAAACCACCACCACAGCTCACTGGAAATGTACCTGAAGACATGGGCTAAGGGAACCATAAACTTGTGTGCTCTGAGCAGATACTGGGTGCAGGAAACTAAATTATAACACTTATATCTGGTGCCCTCAGATCTATAGAGAGCAAATTAGAAAGAATGTAGATGAGAAAAATGAAGATCTGAGTTTCAACTCAGACTCTCTATCTTGTCCCTTTCTGACTTGGCCAATTGACAGAGCTTTGTGAAGCCCATCGTTCCTCTTCTCTAAGAGTGAGGATGGTGAGCCTGTCACACAGTGGGGTGGTGCACTTAATGAGACTATCTAGTGTAACTTGCAAACTAATCACAATTCAAATTATTGTCTCATTGATTAAAATGGTTCCAGTGGTTTGCAGTGCTCATGCCTTCCACAGTTGGTAGGCACCACCCACATGTGTGTCTTCTGCCTTAAGGAGCACATGTATGCCTATACTCCATGATCCCCAGATATGTCCTAGTTAGGAAAATAAAACAGAAGATCCAAGCCTGCGCATATGTTTAATAGTATATTTTCAACATGGAGGATAGGTCATTTAAACAGGCGAGGGAAGGATTGTTACATGTATCTTAAACAGTAATGTGTCGCTTGAATGAATATATATATATATATATAGACACGTTACTCACTCTCATAAACCCAGCACTCAGGAGGCAGAAGTAGGGAGAATGGTGTGAGTTTGAGGTCAACTTAGACCCATGTAGTGAATTCTAGAACAGCAAGAAGGTTGCTGAGTAGTATTCTTTCCAAAAAAGAAAAAGAAAAGAAAAACATAAGAGGAATAGAGATAAGAAACAATGAGATAATATCAAGGGCACTGACATTAGATCCCTTGTGACAGTAGAACAACCTAAGTGAAGTGGTCATTACACTGCAATCATATATCTGTGCTAACTGTTATGGTATGCCCTGGGATGAATGAGGAAAATGAACCATCCCTTTCTTTGAAGGAGCGTACAGTCTGTTGGAAGATATAGACCCTGGGAACTCCTGACACCCACTTCAAAAGCTGTATGTGCCAAGAACAGAGGGAATAGGAACTTCACATAAGAAAGGAGTCTTTGTGTAATTCGTCTTATAAGATGGATCTTGAGAGGTGAGTTCAGCTCACTAGACTGAAGAACAATGATGTGGATTTGAAACGGGGAAAGTAGCAAAGGTACAAAGTACATGTGGAGTGCCAATAGGATATGAATGCATAGGCAGAAACACATGGATACAAGTGTGACATGTGCAAGCATGTAAGGGTGCAATACAACTGAGTGCATGAGCCAAAGGGATACATACAGATCTCTGTGTTTGTATGTCTAGAGGGAGTGAATGGGGGTATGGTGCTGAGTACACATGGTTTGGGGATATGGGATTAAATAGACTTTGTGTGTGTACGTGAAGGTTTGTGATGCTGCTTTTATGGGTGCATGTGCTTATGTGTTTGTAAGCATATATATACATCTGTGAATAATATATTATGTGTATATTTGTGAACAAGATTATGCATATATACGAGAGTGTATGTAATGCCTTAAGTATAGCTTGAGTGGATATGTGGGATTAATGCAATATGTACATATGCGTATGACAGTATGTGCAACCATGTGCGTATGTATGTCAGGATGTGTGTTTATAGAAGCATTACTGTATGCATGCTTATGTGTGATTCTGTGCACAGGATATGTGCAGTACTGAGTGCAATATGTGAGTGTACATGTGTTGAAATACATGCATGGAACCCTGGGAGGGAGTAAGGAGGCCAGACAGTGAAAGGCCTTGATGTCTGTGGTCAGGAATTTGAATAATATGCTCTAGGCGGTAGGGTGCCCTTTATGGTTTTGATCTGGGAAGAAATGTGATCAAAGACATCTTTTAGAATGATCATACACCAGCTGCAGATAGGTCTGTTTCAGAGGCCAGAAGATGAGCTGGGAAGCTCAAAAGATACCTGCATGGGGAGTCAGAGGCTGATGAAGAGAAACCACTAACTCATTTCCCATTACCTCACTGTCCCCCATCTTATTTCCCCAAGGCTAAATAAATAATACACTTAAAAAGTAAAACAAGTGGTCTATTCCACAGAAGGATCCCCAAACAGACACCTCCTTCATATCATCAGATGCTCAGCCTGGATTGATTCAATCAAAAGTTAGCTCTCTGCGAGGCATGGCAACACTGCCCTACAAACACATCAGGTCTAGCCCACACTATACCAACAGGAAAGCCCAGGCAAGGAGGAGAGATGGTGTCAAGGGCCACACTTATTTAGTAACTGTCAGATCCTATTAACGGCATGTTCCAAGCAATGAGCTTCTATGGAACAACTCCTGTGCAGCTTAAAGTCCTCTCTCACAAGACTTGCTTCATACAAGCACTGTTCTCTTGGTGCTAATGTTACTGTTTTCTATCACTGTACCCCAAATCCCCTTCTCACCCCTTCTCTCCCTATCTCTTTTCTTTTTCCCACCCTATGCCTATATCTGAAATCTTGACCTTTCTGTCTCTTTTTTTCTCACCTTTGCCACCCCACCCCCACTACTTTGCATCTTTCTTTTCCTCTCTCCTCATTCTCATCCCATAGCTCTTCCTACTATAAAAGAAAACAGTCAATTTTAGAAAAAAGAGCAAGGTCTTGGCTAGTACCAGAATCTACAACAGTGCAAAGCAACTGACTGAATCCAACCAACTTCTAGGGAGAAAAAAAAATCTTGACAAACAGCAAGCACTGAAGGGTAGCCACTCATTTTTAAGAAAGTAAGGGTATCCTATGGCCAGCAGTTGCCCCTGGATACCAGTATCACTAGGCACTCTTCTAGCTGACCAATTCCTAATTGCTAACTCTCCCCAGCCAGCCCCAGCCAGCCCCAACCAGCTCCAGCCAGACCCAGCCAGACCCAGCCAGACCCAGCCAGACCCAGCCAGCCCTCTCTCTGCACTGGGAAGGAGGTAACCCTGCTGTCACAGTGTACTGCCCAGCTACTCCTCCCATCTAGCACAGCAAGGCGGGGTGGGAGGGTCGGGGAGCCATAAAATTTAGAACCAGCTACTGTCAGCACTGCAGGCACTGCCAAGACCACTGGGTCCAACCCTCATCGCATCAACGCTTGAGAACCGAGCCCTAACACTGAACGCTAAAGGGCTCCATTACTCGAAACCTCAAACATAGGACCTGTTGCAAAATCTTGTCTGAGGAAACACCTCCAGGTTTTTACCTTCTGAATAGGATTCTACTACCTTATATTCAGGTGTCTAAACAGACAGAAGCAGCTTAAGCTTGACACATAAAGGGGTTAAAAAGCACACACGTTGCCTTTGGAATCCACTGCATGCATTCTGCAAAGGAGCTGTTGATCATGGAAGTGTATAGAAGAGGAGCCTGCAGCGGCGGAGGGCTTTAAGCTCTGAAGACCTTTTTAATATGGCTGTATTGTAATACTGCAGTGCCAAACCCCACCAGTGGTTCCAAAAAAGAAAAAAAAAAAAAAAAGCCTCGCTATGCAGCAGAACTTCCCAGCCCTGGAAACAGATTGTCTCTCTTTCGCTCCCATTTAATAAAGGCTTTATTTAGCACAATCGGGGGAGATATGCGTTCTGCTAAGCAGTGTACAGAAAGCTCTGTCTGCAATGATGCGATGCTTCCTACATGAAACTAAGATGCAGTCCCCTAAACTCAGCCTCCCGAAGCACAGCAAAGCTACTACAAGGTGCTGCGATTCGCAGGGGGAGCCCCTTGGAGGCGTGTGTGTGTGTGTGTGTGTGTGTGTGTGTGTGTGTGTGTGTGTGTGTTAACGGGTCAGACATGCAAGGGGACACACCTTTCCTCCAAAGCAGTTGGATATACCATGCTGCCTGCAAAGTCTACCCAGACTAGGCTGTCAAGGGTTAATTTTCTCAGCAAAAACTGAAACACACATACACACACACTCCTCCGTCCACCCCCACCACCTCGGTGATCACCATCACACATTTGAATCTTCTTAATCTTAAATTCCAGAACGCCAAAACGTACCCCCTCCCATCAGTCCTATCTTTTGGGAACAGCCCCCCGCACCTGGGCTCGATTCCCGCCTCATCACCGGTGGAAGCCGAGAGCCCGACATAATTATTTTCCTACAAGGTTATGCCTAATTGGCCACTAACCTAATTGATTAATCATTTCATATTTCAAACCAGCATCCAAGAGTCAATCTAGCGAGGAGATAGGGAAACATGTATGCAATGGTCCAAGGGGTAAAAAACACAGACCTAGGGAAAGACCCCAGGCTAGCTAAATCGAAGAGGCTAGAAATGAAAAGAAAACGCGACAGGAACAGAGAATTTCACACGGCCACAGGAAGACCAAACCAGGAGCCTCAAAGCGGTCAGAGTCCAGCAGGCTCCAACACAGATGAAGTTGTTTTCCCCGGGGACCAAAGGGTTAAAACGATGCCGCTTCCACCCAGTCTCCTCCGTGCTGGAGGGGACCAGAATCCACCTGTCCCCTACTTAGGCAAACCCCGCTGGTGGTCCTGAGGGTCACCCTAGCTCTCTAGCCACAACTTGCACCTCTGTGCGCGGCCCTCGCCTTCGTCTTTGAGCGCTACCCAAAACTTTGCGCACACTGCGGCCGCCGCCTGGCCGTTCTGCGTGGAGAAACGCGCCACCAAGTCCAAGAGCTGCGGGCTGCCCTTCCGCAGCCACCACAGCTCGGCTTTGGGCTTCAGACTTTTCTTTCCTCCGCCTCCAGTCCCCACTCAGGGGCTCCCTCGTGGCTGCGGGAACGCGCCTCCCGGCCCGCAGTGGGCATTGCGGCCGCGGCGCTGCAGACCACCACCCTGCAGGGTCCAAAGGCGTCCCTCCGACGGCTGGACGCCTGAGGCCACCTTTGCTCCGGCGCGCCCACCCTAGCTTCCCACGCAGCGGCCGCCGGGTGCAACACCCTCTCCTACCTTCCAGCCGCTGAAGACCACACTCTGCTCAGCCCTTTCGACTCATCATCCTCTGGCTGCAGAACAGGGCGACCGGACTCTGCTTTTGTTCCCTGGGGCGGGGAGGTCCGTGCGGGGCCAAGGAGAGGGAGATGCAACGGAGCTGGGTGTCTGGAAGAAGGGAGGCTCACTCCCGGCAGCTCTACTGACAGCAGTAGTGGTGGAGGCAGTGGCAGCGGTGGCAGCAGCAGCAGCAGTAGAGATAGTGCCGGCTCTCTGCAGGCCACATCTTTCATACCTTATACATCACTACCGCATTCCCCCGAATAGGAGAGCCCCTCAGCATTTCGCCACCTAACTCAGGATATGGGCGCCAGCTAGAGTGGTTTGGCTGGACCTGGCCACAGTGTGAGCTCTGCTAAGGAGCCGAGTCTCAGCACCCACTCGCCACTCCCTCCTAAACTACCACAGCATCGCCTGTAACCATTACTGGTCTCCCCGCAGCGTTCTCCTTAGGCGGTCTGTGTCTGCTCGCCAAAATGTCTGGGTTTTAGGGCTAGCAACAGCGATTTATTATGGAAACTCACTCCCAACTGTCACTTCCCAGGGAGTGTCTCCGCACAGGATCTTACTGCTGCACAGGCGCCCTTCTGATTGCACGTGGTTTCTGTATGCTGCCTCAGGAGCAAGCTTGTGGGCACTGGGAGAGGCAGCCGCACCAAAGAATTGAGTCCCTGTTGCTTCATCAATGAAATGGGAATCAGATGAGCCGTCCTGTGAGGTTACTGTGAAAACAGAATGAGATAAACAGAGCGGAGCTCCCTAAACAAAGCTTAATTTCTTCCTTCCAATGCAAGCCTGCCTTTCCTCAACAACTGTCAGCAACAACTCAGTCAATCTTTGCCATGAGCTTATCTGTGTTCTATGCCAACCTCTATCTTATAGAATACAGCTTGGCTTGGACTTTTCTTTGCAGTGAAGACACAGAAAATTAGTAAATCAAGAATTGTTTAGTGGTATTAATCATCAAGATTAAAATAAATGTCGACAGGCAATATGGAGTAACTGGAGATGCTACTTAGTTGTCAACTCCGTACAAACTTGAGTCACCTGGGAAGAGAGACCCTCAGATAGAGATGTTGCTTCCAGCATATGGGCCTGTGGGCGTGTCTTTGGGGGCACATTCTTGATTGATAGTTACTGTGAGACAGGCCGGGCTGCCAGTGGTGCTACCTCTTGGGGTGTCTAAAAAGTAAGCTGAACAAGCCATAAAGAGAAAGCAGGTAAGCAGAGTCCCTTTTGGTCTGTGCTTCCATTCCTACCTCTGGGTCCCTGCTCTGACTTTCCTCGATGATGGACTGTAACCTATAAGATGAAGTAACACCCCCAAGTTGTTTTTGATCAATGCTTTATCACAACAACAAAAGCAGCAGCAGCAGCAACAACAACAACGACAACTGGAACACTGGGGTAGGGACCTGCTTAGGTCGTAACCATTAACCCAAGTCCTGATTGATTAGGTCCTCATCTCATCTCCAGGGCAGAAGAAGCAGCAGAGCAAATGCCCCGTGCGGCAATGAGTTGAGGGCATCTAAGGTGAAGGAGGGTACACCTGTAGCTGGAAGCAAAGTAATGACCCAGTGGCATAATACAGAGTGGGAGGTTCCATCTGATAGAGAGGCTTGCCTCCACAGAGGATGAGAGGTAGATTCTTCACCAGGGTTAGGGATGTGAGTCTTGCAACATTTCCTATGGGGCTGATTTGTAAAAGTTCACTCTGGCTACTACGCAGACAGTAGAGTGGAGGGATCTTGAGCAGAAGCCATTGAAAGAAGAATCAGTACGAAGCTCCTACAGTGCTGGATAAAAGTCCCTCACCATCTCCTGGCTTCCATAATCACACACCACATAAACTTTCCTTCATCCAACAAAGATTAGGAGCAAAGGCCACTGGTGAGCACTTTGGGGGCCCCTGAACATGAGCCATCCCAACCCACTCTCTGAATATCCTTTCCTTAATCAGAAGATGTAAATGATAACATATTCTCGTGACTTACTGTGTTGATGAAATGATACAAGGAAGGTGTGCTCAGGGACTAAATGACTGTTAATTCCATCTTTAAGATCTCTTTACTTTGGGTCTTCCAGAAGCCCAAACACCTCACAGGCCCTCTATCCCCTCTAGGGACCGCCTTTCCTAGAGTTGTCCTGTTCAGAACCAAAAACTCTAGATGCCTCTTTCAGATGTGTGGTGATGTTTGCATTCACAGTGCTGGTCCCTGAACCTGGCTGCCATCTTCTCAAGCAGAAAACAGATTTTCATTTTGTTTCAACCCTTTTGATGTTTTCCCGTCTGCCACCCTCATCTAGCTTGAAGCATACACAGCATCATCCTACGAAGCTCTCAAGCTGTAAAAATAGAAAGGAAAAGGGGGTTGGAGGTGGGGGGGGCGGGGTTAGTAAAGCCAGAGATGGCAGGAAAAGAAAACAGATAGCCTGTTCTTGCTTAGCAACAGGAAAGGTTCTCTTAGCTGAGAAACCTGACCAATCCCTTACATGTCTCGCCACAGCAGCTTCCAAAAGCCATGGGATCCCTGGCAACACTCCATCAAAGCCTCAGGAGTTAAAACAAGCAAGATTGGACAGTGTGACCTGTGACAGTTAAAGAAGCACAACCCTGTTAGGAGAAGCAGTAGAGCTGGGATTTGATTCCCTCCCTCTCAGATATGTATGTTTCAGATGTCCTTAGCCCTGCTGGTGTTGCTGACTTCTAGAACCCAGAGGACTTTAATACAATGGAGGCCCAGAACTTAGATTTATAAAATAGCCAATGCCTTCCCTTGCACTGACATAATGAATTTCACTCTCCAACTTCCTTCAAGCTCTAAGCTTGAGCTCTCTAAATTCAAAAGAGATCTTAAAGGCCACATGGTCTTAGGAACTGACTTCTACATTACCACTGCAGAGCTGTCAGGAGAAGAACTGGTGGTGCTGGGTATGGGGTTTGAGGCTGTAATCTCAACTACCCAAGAGACTGAGGCAAGAGGCTGATAAATTCAAAGACTATCAGGGTACACAGTGAGGCTCTGCTTCAATGTTTTAAAGACTGAAGAATTGGTTGAGGACATAGCTCAGTAATTGAGTGTGTATGTAGCATGTGTAAGGCCCTAGTTCCCACATCTAATCCCATAAAATGAAACAAAACAAAAAGCTCTAATGCTAAGGGATGCATGGATGCATTTTAGGATTATCTGGGATTCTTGGCAGGAATCAAATATCACATCTCTGTTTCTACAATGACTCTGTGTTCTTGCCAAATTAAAACCTAAGTTTTAATGATCTCATCTGTAAAATAGCATCCACTCCTGGGTCTGGGAACTAGAGATGATGCTATGAGAATGTCAAGATAGAGCAATCAGTAGGCTTTGCTATGCCTTTCCTTCTAACACCCACCATCTTGAGTATGTTGGTTAGCAACAACTGGCTCTCTAGGGGAAAATAAAGTCTACAACTCCTGTATCTGTTAATTTCTTGGTACCCAGGTTCTTGTTGACTTCAAGCACCAATGTACTGGATATGTAGAAAATAGGTATGAGCCGGACATGGTATGCTTCTGCCCAACACTCAGTCAAACTCAATTCCAGACTCGCAACATACAGAGCCCATTATTTTCTATCACTACCTAGGTATTCACAAGAATCCTGGAAGGAACAGATCTACAGTTCCTCATCTGACAAATTGGGAAATTAAAACTCAGAGTGATTGATCAAAGACAGACAGGAAGTAAAACAACAGGACTCAATCTGGGCCCACTCCAGAAGCAGTGTGTCTTCCACTTTGTCACCTCCCTGCTGTGAAACTATCACTCAGATCTCCCAGAGGCCAAGACCTCCCTGAACCTCCATCTGGCCATATGACCATCCTAGTCTTAGTGTCACCTCAGATGCCCTGGGAACCAAGCATGATAACACAAATGAAATGACTCATGAAGACCAAAATCATCCTGGAAAAAAAAATGTGAATGTTGTAGCTAGTAGCTAGGGAGAAAACATGGGAGTAACAAGTCCTCTGGGAGAACTCAGAGACAACAGAGGACAGAACCACCCTGAGCACACTTCAGATTGACACAGGAAAATGTGGCTAGATCCACATTCAGTCTCCTTCAAAGTGTTTATTAGCACAAAGACAACGGGAATGGGAAGCATGAAATGGCACCATAATTACAGCCGGAGACAGCGTTCTTGCTCAGAAGCCTGTTTGCTTTTTTCTTGTGCTGTCTGCAAAAATGCAGTTCTTTCTTACTCCAGAGCTGCTCATACCCCGCCCATCTCCTGAAAGAGGTCAGATCTTCAGCTCAAGCCAAAGGGAATTTATGGGCTCCCATCACTTGGCAGAAATTCAAGGTGAAGCCATCTTGGATGTCCACCAATTCTAATGATGTCATTCTCTCTCTTTCTCTCTCTCTCTCTCTCTCTCTCTCTCTCTCTCTCTCTCTCTCTCTTTCTCCCTCCATTCCTCTCTCTCCCTATCTTTGGCTCATCCTTTCTCCTTTCCTTCCTTTCTTTTTCCTCTCACATCCCTCTTTCTGCCCCCTTCATCTTCTCTGATCTTTCCTCTGTGTTTGGCTATTTCTGGCCCTCGCTATATTCTCTCCACAGCCGAAAGCTGCTTTGCTATAAAGAGAGGATGGGTCAAGGCTACAGAGAGTTCTAGACTTACATCACTTCAAAGAAAAGTTAGTATCTAGCTGTCTCAAGAAGTTTTAAACGTCTGTTTCTCATAAGTTAGGTCTCATGCCTAAATGTCATGGCCCAGGGTAAAAGCTAGTATGGTGGGCTGTGCCTGTCACCAGCCCAATCCTACAGCCAGACAGCATGCGATAGAAAAGACGTGGTCCCCTAAAGGCTGGTGACCTTTGTCCAAAGAAAAGAATGAGTATTGTCCAAACACAATGAGCAGGAGCCACTGATGTCAAAACCCAAATGTTGGTATTTCTCCCAAGATGCCTTTGCCCTTTTCAGGATCTCACACTGACTCCCATCATGAGCACAGCATGACTCGGAAAGCTTGTATAGCCCACATCTGATATGACAAGGTCCAAGGACATGCCTGATTCCTCAGGACCCAGCATATTTGAGGTACTTGATCAATATTTATCAAGTAGATAACTAGTACCCCAGTTGGTTGACAGAGTACAGAAGGATTCAGAATCTCTATTAGGGATCAACAGCAAAGAAGGCTGGAACTGCTTACTGATAGAGGCCAAGAGAAGTCTGGAGGATAATGGCTATATTTGTCACACTATTTCTGACCCTGCCCTATAACCAAAGCCTGATATAACAAAATTGTCATTTGATTCTACCCATTCCCTCATTAACTGTTGTTTTGCATTACTGATCCCTCATCTTCAGAATGCTGCACTTCCTAATACGCTAGAGAACAGTTATCCAATTCCACTGCCCTAATGGGACAGGCCTAATGGGACAGGCTTCTGTCACCACCCCTATGGTGGCATCAACTATGGGCTGTATGTCATCTCTGACTTATCTCCTTACTGATCAGTGCTATAGACTCTGGCTGGTGAGTACCCCTTTCCATCTCTGTAAAGCCTTCATCTTGAATGGTACTCATCTGCCAGGACCCATACTTGCTGCTCATGGATGAGACACATGTGGTTGTTTATATACACACTACTACAGACTGTGCATTAGGATCAGATGGCTTCCCACAAATGGGAGAGCCACACTAGTAGGCCAGTATAAACTAGATACACTGGAAGTCACAAGCAGCAGTGGTTTCTGCTTTCACTGTTATGTTATTGAGTCATCTTAGAAATAGACTTTTTAATCTGACAGCTAGTCACCAAACCTCCATCCTGCTTCATTTGGTCTCATAGGATGCATATGAGATAAATCACAACGTCTACTTTGAAAATATGGAAATGGAGACCTACAGAAATTAAGAGGCCATGTCCCAAGGCCAAAACCATCAGCATTTCCTGCTTACACATTTTGGTATCAATGGCTGAGTGCCTTTCCCTGAATTATATCGATGCTGTAGGGCTTTTTGGCCACAGAGTTAAGCCCTAAAGTCTGTGAAGTGAAGGTATCTCTCAGCTTAGCCGTTCCTTGAGGAGAGAGGAGACTAGAAATCATATGCTTCCTCCTCAAAGAAATATGATTTTCATCCTCTCTCACTGATATTCTGGAACATCTTCAGTGCCATTACACTGTTGCCCAAGAGTCTATGAGCACATGACTGATAAGGTAACTGGAGTGACTGGGGTAAGTGTGGGAGAGTGACAATAAAGCTCCAGGGACCTGTTCTTGCTACTGCCAGTCTCTACTTTCTGGCCTCCTTTGCTACTTAGCCACATACCTACCAGCAGATGGACAGAACAGTGCCCCTGAAGGCTGCTGGCAGACTAAAAACAGAAAGGGGGCAATACAGAGGTGGGGGAGACTGAGAGAAGAAAAGGTCCGCACTTTCAAGACCTCCTAGGTGTTGAGTTGTAGGGACTATTTAGAATGTGTTCATATGAAAATCTGAAGCATCAGTTACACTACAGACTATGATATACCTATTGTGAGCATTCACCCACTAAGCCCAGGCCCAGGTCTTCCTGCACAATATTGAACAGTATATTTATATTATCTCTTTGCCTAACTGCCTTCTCCCACTAGCTCCTGAGCTCTCTGAGCCCATGGGTCTAACATTGTTATTGGTGCATTGTTAGGGTCCGGCAAGCTAGCTGGCACTAATGTGGGCTCAGGAAACATTTGATGAATGTGTGGACGTGGTGTTTAAGTGCATAATCAAGAGTCTATCTGAGACTTTCTGACACCAAGCCCACAAATTGATCTCTTCCACCTTTCCGAACTCCTATAAAAATCATGGCCTGGCAATTAATTTGACACTCATAGGGTAGCTTACACCATCTCTGGAGTTGTTGCATCGAACTCTGACTTGAACATTTTATTGTTATTAAACATTTTACGTGATCGGATTTATGTCTTGTTTTCAAGAGTAGCCTGTAAGCTCGTTCATTCATACAAAGCACAATCATTGAATTATGCAGCAGGGCATTGTTCCATGAGTAATCCCATTTCCTGTGTGTCCTCAGTGAAAGCCTACTGTGTGCTTTAGGCAGGCACTGTGCTCAGGGTGAGATGTGTTTAATGAGAACTTTTAAACTTTAGCCTGAATTGCCAACCCCTGTGCCTCCAGAGTCATCTACAAAAGCTGCAAGGGTGCAGCAGGTGACAGCTGAGAGGTGGATGTATCTGGACAGAGCTTCTACAGGGGACCTAGCAGCCCCACGTAGCATACAAGGTGACCAGATGATGCAACGATAGTCTAAAATTCATTGTTTTCTGCTCACTGAACCATGCATATCCTGGACTCTTTCTGCAGGCAGATAGGAACAACTTTTCCTTCCATGGAAAGCTCATTCGCTTCCCAACCCTGTAACTGGGGCTTCAGGTGGCCCACTAGCCTACTTTCTGTTTGTTCTAGCCAGGACACAGCATGTGTGAAGCAACAGCTATTATCTATGGCATGCTCTGGGGACAGGGAGGGAAAAACAAAAACAAACAAACAAACACTCCCTTGAATACTCACACCAAGGGCATTACATTTCCATTAAAATCTGCTTAAAACCCCACTTCACAAACAAACCCCTATCAAAATATACTCAACTTGGAGCAACCCTTAGTGCCTAGCTAATTGTTTAACCAATCACAAAATGAGACATTAGCCGTTGAATCTTCTAACTGGGATGACTAAAATCAGAGAGCAGCATCCAGGAGGTTACACTTATTAGGTTAAGTGAGATTCAGAGTGGATAAGTCCATGCTGGGTGGTTGGAACTATCAGGTCTGGGTCCCGCCCACTTGATCTCAGGCCTCTTCCTAGACTCTCAACTTTGAATGAGGTGTTAAGCTAGTGCTGCAGACTTGCTGATTTGGATTTTTGAATGTGTACTGTTGTTACAGAGGAACCCCAATACCACCACCCCCATCCACAGACAAGGAAGGATAGCTGAAAGGGGCAAGTTCCTCAGGCAGGCACACGCTGGCATCTTCTTGTTGCCAAGGCAGGTCTATTCACAGACCAGAAGGAGTCTGAGGACCCTGTGAAGGAGCAGGCTCAGCTGTGTCTGTCAGCCTCGCAGGCAGTGACTGTCGCTGCAGACAACAGACACGCCAGGGCACAGGGTACCCATTCTGTTTGCTTTGCCCCCCACTGCTCAGTTGTTCAGTCCAATCTGTTTCTGGAGTTCAGAAAGCAAAAAGAGAAACGGAAATCATTTTAATTCACCTTCCTGAGACATTTTGCAAGTTTCCTTGGAGACTTCTTTGCAAAATTTACAGTATGTGGCTTCCAGTATAGGCTAAAGGAAGGTTCCAATTTCAGCTCTCCCACTATGGTACTGTGTGACCTTAAGTCAGATACTTACCTTTTCTGGGCTCATGCTCTAAATATTCTAGGCTATGAACTGAATAGCCTCTATGGTTGCTAGGAATTGTGTGGGTTACAGAGTAATGGTTCAAGTCCAAGGCAAGATGCAGTAATGCAGATGGTGAGTGATCTACATGAAGAATCATTCTTTGAAGAGCTGGTCCTCAAGACAGAAACAGCAGTGTGCATGCATGTGCGCTTGTGTGCATGTGCTAACATGTATTATGACTGCAAACCAAAATGGCCTGAGTTTCCTCCTCAGCCAGGCCTCTGACCCTTAGTAGAAAATGACTGGATGAGTGTTCATTGCACTGACAGGTTGTGATCTCCTTCATTGCTAAATAAGATAACAGTACTGTTTGTACAAGAATGTAAGTCTAATTAGGTGGGATAAGTCACCTAAAGTGGACCTTCCAAAGTGCTAATGAGTCCCTCCTTTCTCCCCTTCCCTCCCCTCCCCTTCCCTCCTCTCACCCCTCACCCCTCCCCTCCCCCTTCCCCCTCCCCTCCCCTCCCC
>NW_021604579.1:15173352-15206117 GCF_004785775.1 Grammomys surdaster
TAGCACCTACCCTCGCGGGGCAGATCTATTCATCTTTAGTCAACCCTCACGGCTCATTTCTAGAGCCGCCGCCTACTGAAAGACTCCCTCCCCTCGCCTCTCCTCTCCTTTCCTTTCCTTTCCTTTCCTTGTTCAGGCTCCAACTAAACCCACAAACAGTTCAACAGAGAAGCTGGCTTCCGAGACAAATACTGTGGGTCAAGGTCCACATGTAGTTTGGTGGATTGAGATTAGTTAGGGCTTGGTAAGAAGCTCCCCACTTCAGATTCCCTAAAGGTGCTGGGAATCCTCTGTCTCTCTGTCTGTCTGTCTGTCTGTCTGTCTAGCACCTACCCTCTATGTGCAGATCTATTCATCTTTAGTCAACACTCAAGGCTCATTTCTAGAGCAGCCTCCTCTTTAAAGACTACCATTAAAGCATGCCAGAGTTGTAGGTAACCTCTTCCTCTGTGGACCACCCAGCCCTTCAAGCATGCATCTATCCCTTCAAACCTGAAGTTAACACCATTTGCCTTGGGATCTCCATCCACACTAAGCAGTGATCCCCTGCAGGTTAGAGACCAACAAGCAGAGTTAAGCTCTGAGCTGTAAGTTCTAGAGCTACAGGCCTGGCATAGGACAGACACACAGTTTCTGTATAAAGCAAGGGTGGTAGTTAGCACTTCCACAGCTCTTCTGGATGGCCCTTCCTCTCACTCATTTAACCACCACATACAGTAACCCTGTAAGGCTTGGAGTGGTAGTAAATCTCCTTTCAGGTGAGGAGACCTTACTAAGGCTTAGAAATATATTCAAGGCTTCTCCATGTGTACCTAAGGGTACAGGAGTCCAGCGGCCCATCTCCAGCATTCATTAGACACTCCTTAGCCATAGCAGGGAATTTCCTCTATGGCATTGTGAAACTTAATGTTGCATCCTCTGGAACCTCAGGCAACCTCATCATCACCTGCTTCTCACTTCCCTGCAGAAGGTGTTCCCAGAGCTGTCCATCTCACCCTCACAGGAGCTTTCTATAAAGTAACATGAAGAGAACAGGGAGGAGTTTCCCTGCCAGATGGGATTCTGATCTCCTTCCTACCTTCTAAGGGGATTCTGTCTGCTTCTCAACCAGAGGCCTCAGCTGGACCCTTCACCATTGTCTCTCTTGCCCCTGGTTGAGGAGCTAAGAAATATGCAATACATGCATTGAGATGTGTCTGCATCATTCCATCCCCAGCATTATCTTCCTTGTGTATGAGAGTGTAATGTATATGTGTATGTGTGTATGTGTATGTGTATGTGCAAGTTCGTGTATGGGGTGTGTGTGTGTGTGTGTAAGTTCATGTGTGGTATGTATGTATAGGTTTGTGTGTGTGTGTGTGTTCATGTGATGAGCGTGTTGTGTCTGTGTGTGCCAAAGTACATGTGTGTGTTTATGTATGGATATCAGATATCAGCATCAGATGTCTTTTTCTATTGCTTATTTTTTTGAGGCAGGGTCTCTTACTAAACCTGTGCTCACAAATTTGGTTAGACTAGCTGGCCAGTGAGCTCTGGGGACCTTCCTGTCTCTGCTTCCCCAATGCTGGGATGAAAGGCACATGTTGCCATGCCCAAATTTTTGCATGGTTATGTGAAGTCACAGGTCCTTATACACTTCACTAACTGAACCAGGTCCCCAACCCTCTTGATATCATCCTCATTGCCCAATCATAAGCTTGATGTGATAGCTTTGGTAAGAGAGCACTCTTGACTTCTTCATATCATTGCTAGCCACTCTCTACCAAGCACTTCGGTCTGGCCAAACAAATACCCCACAACTCATCAAAAGCACCTTCTAATCCAGGAAATGGCTCAATGTGTAAAGGCACTTGCCATGAAGTGACAACCTGAGT
This sequence comes from Grammomys surdaster, assembly GCF_004785775.1. NCBI lineage: Eukaryota > Metazoa > Chordata > Mammalia > Rodentia > Muridae > Grammomys > Grammomys surdaster. The sequence goes on from NW_021604579.1 coordinate 15,175,227, forward strand.
TCAATCACATGGTGGAAGATGAACTCCTACAAAATGTCCTCTGACCACACATATGCTATTGCTTACTACATAGCTAGGCACACCCAAATAAATATAATAAAAGCCCTGTTTGCTTTATCATTACTTTCAGCATATCACTCTTTAGTCCTTATGGGTCATCTCTTCTTCCCACTTTCCCCTCTAACATTCACTCATCTCCAACAATTAGCTCAGATATCATTCTTCCTATGATTTCCTAAAAGCCCAGTGCCTACCTACCCCATACCCTACCCTTATCTGTATTCTTCTGTCCTGGATCCTGGATTCTACCATGATACAGAAGCAGCTCTGGTTCCTGCGATATAGAAGACCCAGAGAACAGAGACTTGTTTTTTAATCGCCATTCCCCTAACCTGGGGTCAATGATATTTTAAAAATATCCCTATATATTTTATATGTACTAGCTTATTCTGCATTGTGATATATACAGCACTTTATATAGTTTTTGAGTGTACATGTGTAGATATTTGTAATCCCACATCAGAAGTAACATCTGGCCAGGTTTACAAAGATGAAAATTACTGAGTATGTATGGATCAAATCTCAGCTTTAACATTACCAAACATAATCTTGTGGCTCCAGACTACATGGCATTCATTTTCTACTTAGGTTTTGGTCACGTTGAAAATAGTAATAAGCTAGAGAAAGACCAAAACGTCAGCTGTATTGCTGCTGGAGGTCAAACTAGAGAGCTTGACCTTCAGTCTCTTATCCTTGTAGCTTAAACACATTTCATTCCAAGACTGAAGAAAGCATGGTCACCCATACACAATGAGACCTTACCTGGATGACTGCCTGGGTAAGGAATAAGGATTAATAAACAGGGGAACCACTTCTCTCTACACTAAAAGCCATCAGAAGTGGCCAAGAGAATCCAAGAGTGGGAGGAGTAAAGACAGAGAGAGTGTCCAGCAGTGTCCTGTGTTGTTGAAAGATCAAGGTAGAAATAAGATTTTGAGGAGACTCTTGAATTTGAAGTATGCTTGCCTACAGAGAGACAGTTTAGTAGACCACAAGGGTGGATATTGAAGTATACTTGTATATAGTTTTCCAGGTGACACGGGATGGAGAGCTAATGCAGTGGTTGAATGTACAGCTTACGTTGGAGAAGAGAATTCTGTTCACTTAAAATACAAAGATGCTGTTGTGTATTGCTACTAAGAAGGATCTGGTGGGGGGAAAGGTGTTGGAACCTATGGCGAGAGATGGTGTCAGATGGTCTGTGAGGAGGTGGAAGGTGGCAGCCAGAGAGCAGGTGGCAAAGTGGGGAACAGGAATTGAGGTCTAACAGATGAGATTCGAACCTTCTTTTCTGTGATCTGACCTCCAAGAAGCTGCCTATGCCTCCTCCTCACAAAGCCCACGGGTGCCTCCTTTACAAATGGGATATAACAGATTACAGCTTCCTGAAGCAGTCATTAGTATTGCTAACAGAAATTGATTGGATCATTCTTGGGACATGTCAAGATCATATTACCTCATCCTAGCTAAACTCAGGTAAGGGTTCCATGTTGCTTTGTCCAAAAATTAAAAATTACAACAACAAAAAAGTGAGCAGAGTGACATGTGGCATTTCCAGACAGAAGCTTTGGGAACAGTATGTGCTTCACCATTTCTTCCTTCCCATCTGCAGTGACAGCCTCAATATGCATAGTAGATTCCTTGTCACTCTGAGTTCCAGAGTGGGATTCATAACTCCGAAGAGGGGCACGAGCCAACCTCTGATGGATATGTGGTATGACTGAGAAACAGTCTTTGCTTCCATAACCCACTTCAATTTGAGGAGGGTTTGTTGCTGAAAAATAGCCTAACTTATCCCTACTGTTGTACTACCTTGTAAAATTACTGTGAGAAAACATGCAAAATGGCATATAGAGTAAGATGACATGGAAAACGGAAAGCAGTTAATAAATAATGACCCTTCACATTTATTGGGAACTGTAAACAGTGCTGCTCAGTGGATCAGAAATACTTGAAGGTATTTGTATAATGCAAAAATTCTTTTAATAGTAATTGATGGTAGCTGACATTTATTGAACAATTACTATAGATCAGATTCTGGGTATAGAAAAAGCCATTTCTCTAGCCAGCTCTTTTCTCCTGTCGTTTTTTTTCTTTTTTGCTCTGTCTCCCCTGATTATTTCTGACAACCCCTTTCAACCAACTATATTGTATATTTTGACCCTCATGAAAAGAAAGGGCCCCAGAAATCATCTGGGCCAACATCTGCCCTGAGTCAGGGCTCTCAACATGTAGACATCCAGATTCTGCTGAATCAATCTCTCTGACAGCTTGTGCACCCCATGATGCTGCTGCTGGGCCATAAGTTCTAACATGTCAAGACCCATGTTTCTCTTGTTCACTCTGAATTGCCTGTGGCCAGTCCAGCACCTAGCAACACAGTAAAAAATGAATAAATGCATACTAATGGAAAGAGTGACCATATGGAAAAACTTTTGAATGGCTCTAACTTTATCTGCTCTGTCTATAAAATGGTGATATGTGATCTCTAAAAAGCCTCGGTGAAATTATATGTGAATGTAAGTGGTATGGTGTGGAATTTCCATCAGTGTTGTTTGAACTCTGTCTCATTTTGCATGTTAGGAACACCTCATAGAGTTGTCCAAGGTCCAAAGAGGGACTCAGGAAAACTGGGCATAGAGCACAGGAGGCATTCATTAAATACAAGACATTCATACTATTACATCAGGACATTAGGAGACCTCAGAGGCCATCTAGTCTAACCCTTAAAAAGTTCATGGCTGCTAGTAATTAGATCCCATTAGTGATCTATAGCTTTCCATCTTGCCTCCAAAAAGAGACACAGCCTGTCCTTTTGAACAAGAACAATATCTGCTGCTGCTGCTGCTACTACTACTACCACTACAACAATAATCTAAAATGTTTATAGCTCAGATGTGGTACAAGTAGATTTGTTGTTCAAATATAACATTAACTTTCCTGACCAGTTGGTGTTTAGGAACAAGGTTGTGAATTAGGGGCACAGGTTATTTCTGTCTCTTACACAGTTCAGTGACAGCACCTTTCCTTGTCACTGTGACAGAACACCTCACAGAAACAACTTAAGGGAGGAAGGACTTATTTTGGCTCCTGGTTTCAAATGCTTCGATCCACTGTCTCTCTGCCTCTGGTGCTTGGGCAGAAATATAGAGGCAAGAACATGTGGCAGAGAGTATGTTTCACTCCTTAGCAATAAGAAAGCAGACAAATATGAATACATAAGGAGGTCAGGGCAAAATATAGACCCCAGAGACATACCTCCAATAGCCTACTTCTTCCAGCTAGACTACTCCTATTTTGGACTATCTCACAATACCTCTCAGTATTGCAATCCATCAGGAATCATTCCATTCACTCCACCAAAGCCTCCATGATCTGGCTGTGTCTACAGATGCCTGAACAGACCCAAGGACACACTTTACCAATCTCCTAGATGATTCTTAGTCAGCTCAAGATGACAGTGAATATCAATCATCACAGTTTCCAACTTGTCTGCATCAAAACTAGGAAATAGAGAAAGCTCATCCATTCACCAACTCTCTCTGTGGAAGTAACCTCTTATACTCACATTTATTTGGAGAGAATTAAGCACAAAACACAACCTAAAGTCAAGGATCCTAAAAAGAAAAATGTAATTTATGCCTAGTTGGACAGCTCCTTTCTGGTGGCTAGTCTATTCTGAATCTATATAACAAGGAGAACAAAGATGAAGAAAAAGGAGGAGGAGGAGGAGGAGGAGGAGGAGGAGGAGGAGGAGGAGGAGGAGGAGGGAGAGGAGGAGGAGGAGAAGGAAGAAGAGAAAGAGAAGGAAAAAGGGGGAGGGGAGGGAGGGTAAGGGCAAGGGGAAGGAGAAAGAGAGATTCTCATGCTCAGTTAGCTATATTTCCAACTGTAGTCTTAGAAGTTAGGTTACCTTTTAAACAGATACCATTCTAACGCATTACATACCAAGCATAATAACTCATAAAAAATTCAGATGAGTTTCATGGAGTTGAAAAGTAGAATGTGTTGTTGATGGGAATTTGAAAATGATAGCACAAAAGAATTAAAGCACTTTACACATAAAAATGTAATATTCGCATAAAATATAAGTCTCATAGGAATGCTTTGGATGTACTCCCCATTGAATAAATAACAAAGCAGCTCAGAGAAGTAGTATGCCTTGCCCAAAATCAAGCAACACAGAGTTGGAAAGCTCAGACTGGTCAGCTCCAGGTTGGTCAACAGCAAAAAGAAATATGTCTTTTAATATCTTTGCCTTCTTAGTTTAATACTTCATCTCTTCTTTCCTCAGCCCCACACTGGCAAGCACTGTCCTTTGGTTAGTCAAACTTTTACTTAATTCCCCTTTCCTCTTGGGTCAAGGATTTGGGAAGTAGTTTTATTTCCCAATTCTCTTGACATTACATTCCAATCTACCACATAGGTAGAGTTATAAACAAGGTTTAAATGTTCATCTGCCTTCCCTAGTACATAAAAGAATGGAAGTCTGTCTTCTGTTTCCTAGGAGTACCTAGCAACAACTGAGTACACAATGACTCTAGTTTCTTAATCCGTAGATGTGCCAATTCCTAGGTCATTTTATCAACCAACAGGACATTAAAACATCCTGTTTGTAAAGAAATTTTGTGGATATTCCACTTGAAAAAGCCCAGCATACTCTCCTCCCACTGTTAAATCCCACTTCTTGCTGCCAATGCACCTTCATTTTGAATGGGAAGGAAAAGAATATGATAAAAATTGTCAGGGAGGGTTGGAATATGAATTTACACAGTGAGTTTGGCATTACCTCTTTAACTCAGCTTGAGATCTTGGCTTTGAGGGATACTAAAAAAAAAAAAAAAATACTAGCTTCATTTGCTGTAGGTGACTTCCTCATAAATGATTCATATTTGTCTAATAACTTGTACCACCATTCTCATGTAAGAAGCGCCCATCAGCCACAGAGAGGCAAGTTCTGAATGTAACAATGACAGATGCTTATTTATGATCTCTTGAATCTGTAGGAATCTCTGTCTACCCATGAATACACACACACACATGCACACACACACACACACACACACACACACACACACACCAAGGAGAGAATTGGGTACAATTCACAGGGAGCATTAATTAGTGCATATCAAATGTGAGCTTGACAGGGCTATGATTTAAACGCAAAGATGTCTGAAGAATCATTATTCAATATTTGAGATCCATGCTAGTCTGGTGCTATTGTATCCACCTGAACAAATACAACCTGGCAACTTACCACCTCTGCAGCTGTTTTACTCTCCCTACAGAATTCTCTCTACAGAGTGGTGCATGTGAAGGAGCCTCCGATGGGGGAAGGGTCTGGGGAAGGATTCTACACATGACTCAGCAAGATAGGATACAGCAGGAAGAACCAAGAGTGGTTCTTCCCTCCACTTCTAGGAAATATCAGTTCCACAAATTGAACAAGAATCAGGCTTTTATCCATATCTGACATGTTAACTGGGGGCCTAGCCGATCAGATCCTGTATCCCTGCAGAGCCTCATTTTCTTGACCATCAAAGAGTCATTCCTACAAAGCTGTAGAGTATTATATGGGTTTTCATGTTTAGGGCAACTGTGAAGGCTGGGTTTTTGTCTAGGATTTTATTCTAATTCAGATACCACAAAGTTCCTATGATTCCATGGATAAAGAAGAAGAGAACTCCAAGACTTCTCCAGAAGGTTCCCAACTAACAAATGATAGAATGAAGACCCAAAATTTAGTCTACACTCTTACTATGCCCCATCTTGTTGTTTCTCTTCTGCCTTGGAATGGAAACAATTCAGTTCAGCATAGCCTAGATAGCACATGAGCTGAGGAACAAGAGAGAGATGGCTCAGTGAGTCTCTTCACTTGGTGCAGAAGCATTAGGATCTAAGCTCAGATCTTGAACACATCTAAAATACTTTGTGTCATTGTGTTCACATACCTACAACCCCAAAGCTGTGAAAGGTGAATACAGTAGTATTGCTGGGGTGCCCTGGCCACCAGGCTACTTCCAACTTCAGTGAAAGACACTGTCTCAAAGGAATAGGATAAAGACTGTTAAATCAAGGCACCCAACATCATTCTCTGACCTCCATGCACACACACCTGTATATATTCCTATACACACTCACACACACACACACAGAGAGAGGGAGGGGTACAAGGACATGACATACAAAATAAATAAATAAAATTGAGAATTTTCCTAAAAAAGGAATTTACCAGCTGTCCCAGCTAAAGTGATAAAGTAGTGTCACACATGTGGTCTGGCTGGAGACAGGCATTTGAACAATGACACTGGAGACTTTTTTGTCTGTTTTGCTCCTTGGAGATTGATCACCCTTATTCCTTCTCAGTAGACCAGCAGAAATATCTACCCATGCCTCCCACTTACCATTTACATTATGAAAGACAGTATCCTTCACAAAATACCTTTTTTAGGTAGTCTCCAAAAAGTTTTATTTGCCTTCCTCTGGTCTTGTTGATCTTTGTGATCAAGAAATCAGTTTCATGATCAGGAGTAGAGTGGTGTGAGGTTATCCTTCACATACCTGGCTCCTCCTGAAAAGTGGTTTCTGAGTAGATACCAGAATACGCTATCTCCTTAGGACCACAGCAGCATCTAACAAAAGCCCAAGACATGACATCTCCTGTTTCTTAATCCAGAAGTCAGACAATTCCTAGAACTTTCTTTTGGAATCCTTGATTTATTTGTTTACATATAATTCATTCAGAGTCTTCCATGTGGAATTCCATTTATTTCAACAAGCCTTAGATTATTTCCCTACATTTTTGACCCTATAATTTTAGGCGGGATAAAGGATAAAGTAGTTATATATCCATAAGTAATATATATATTTGCTATCTATCTATCTATCTATCTATCTATCTATCTATCTATATCAGATACAACACACACACACACACACACACACATATATATATATATATATATATATGATCTCCAATCCCCTACTTTTAACTACTTTGAAAATTAGGAGTGACCCAGTCATATGGAGGATTTGTGTTGACAGCTCGGCACTACAGTCAGAAAGGTCTGGTTTGAGTATTGACTCTACCAGTTTTGTGATGTTTATAACAATTTAATTGTACAGTTAAAAGTTATTCCTTTGAAGCCACACTTCAATCCACAATGGACTAAAGGCCACATATGATAATGTATGCTATAAACAAATATAAATGTTGACAATGTTGTAAATTGCAGTATGAACTTAAGACCTGAGGAAAGTTAAGAGTACGTGTGTGGGTGATGTGGTGTGTATATGGTGTGTAGTTTGTGTATGTAAGTGTGTGTGTGTTTATGTGTGTGTTGTGTAGTTTGTGTAAGTAAATATGTGAGTGTGTGTAGTGTGTAGTTTGTTTATGTAAGTGTGTGAGTGTGTGTGTGTGTATTTGTGTGGTGTGTGTATGTAAGTATGTGGCGTGTGTACATAAGCATCTGAGTATGTATGTATGATTGGTGTATATGTGACTATGTGTGTACATATGTGTGTGTATGTATGTGTTCCAAGCTGTAATGCTATGTCAGATTAGGTATAATTATAAAATGGAACTATATATTTTCTAGAAACAAATAAAAAGGAAAAACTTGGAAAGCTAAGTAATTTTTATGAACTGGAGAATCATAAGGAGGACTTAGCCTGGGTCTTTATAGAATCAAACCTTACCCAGAGCCTCATTTTTGCATATTCATCCAGAAAAGCAGTTGGGTAAAAGAGATACAGAATCCTACTATCTGCTCATTCAAAAGAAATGTTTCCCCAACAAATTAATGGAAAGTCAACCCATGCTCCAAGTATACCTAATATTATTAAGACACTAGTACCATTGAAAGCAATTTATGAATTTAGTCCCTATTAAAATCACTGTGGTGGTTGCTCCGGGCATAGAGAAAGCCATTCTAAGTTTAAAGGGTAATCAAAAGAGGCTCCCAAATAGCCAAAACAGCCTTGGAAGTCCTGCACATCTTAATTTCAATCCTATGTGCATTACAAAACTACATTAATGAAAAAGTATGTTGCTGTCAGAGAAATGAATGTGTGAATCAATGGAATAGCATCCAAAATCCACTAAATCCTTGCATATATGGTCAAATAATTTTCAACAAAGAAGCAGAGATCATTCACTAGAGAAAAAAAAATATCTCCAGAAAAAGTTTCCAGAAAAAAAAAAAAAACCAACTGATATCCACAGATAGGAGAATGAAGCCAGATCTTTCCCTGAAACTTTACACAGATGAGCTTGGTAGTTTGTGTATGTAAGTGTGTGTGTGTTTATGTGTGTGTTGTGTAGTTTGTGTATGTAAATATGTGAGAGGAAACATACACCCTGAACTACAACTCTTTCAGAAAGAAAGAAAGAAAGAAAGAAAGAAAGAAAGAAAGAAAGAAAGAAGGAAGGAAGGAAGGAAGGAAGGAAGGAAGGAAGGAAGGAAGGAAGGGAGAGAGAGAGAGAGAGAGAGAGAGAGAGAGAGAGAGAGAGAGAGAGAAAGAAAGAAAGAAAGAAAGAAAGAGAGAGAGAGAGAGAGAAGTGGAGATTTTGAGGTCCTGCATTTGGCAAGGAGTTCTAGGATGTGCCACACAAAATACAAGTGAAACAACAACAGCTTAAAAATGGGGAATCTGGGTCTGGAGAGATGACTCAGTAGTTAAGAGCACTTATTGCTCTTGTAGAATACCCAGGATTAGTTTCTTCCTAGCACTCACATGGTGGCTCACAACAGTCTATATAACTCCATTTCCAGGGGACCTGACACTTTCTTCTGGCCTCTGTAAGCACCCAACATAAACATGGTGCCATATATACATGCAGACAAACACTCATACACATAATTTTTAATTATAATAAATGAGCTAAATTGGGTGACAGCAAAATTAAAACATCTGTGCCTCTATGAACATAATCAGCAGAGTGAAAGAAATGTAGCATTCGGCGAGAAAGCACTTGCAAATTACATATTTGATAAGCAGTTTCTGTCCTCTTATCTGAATACTGTCATAAGCTCTAGGGGGAAATCTACTACCATTATGATGCTCAATGGACATAGTATTAAACCAACTCCTAATGACTTGTTGTTATACCCATAGATCAATGCATCTATCATCACTAATCTGAAAAGCTCCTATTTACTATAGACAGTGATTAACACAACTGACCTAGGCTTAGAGAATAAGAGACTGCAGAATTTCTCAGCCCTAAAAGGAATGTATATACCATTCCTTCACAAGACTTAAGGATCCTAGCAGAAGGAGGGGATAGAAAGAGTGCAAAAGCCAATGGTGGATGACTGCAGTGGAATAGTCGCACTGGGACACGGCAGGACTGCTGTACATATGAATTCATAGAGGTTGGAACAACATGGACAAAAGCATATGAAAACCCAAGTCAAACAAAATCCCAGCATGAAGAGAAGGAGCTGGGCACATAATTTCACACCTAGATGTGCAGTTATTGGCAATTGTTAGTTGCTGGGAGAAAGAGAAGTTTTCTCTATAAGTATAGACTCTGGTAAGTCAATTAGTCTCCAATGGAAGACTGTACATTTTGCAGTATTTGAACAACACAGATTGCTCTGGAAGGATTTATGTTTTTTAAAGACTCAATGTTGGGAAGTGTGGTAGTTTGAATGAGAATGTCCCTCATAGGCTCAGATGTTTGAACAATTGGCTTGATGGTGATGTTTGGGTAGGTTTAGGGAATCTGTCCTTGGAGAGAGTGTGTCATTAGGGGCAGGCTCTGAAGATTCAAAGCCAAGCACCACTCACCATTTTGAACACTCTGTCTTTCCTCCTCCTCCTTCTCCTCCTCCTCCTCCTCCTCCTCCTCCTCCTCTTCCTCTTCTTCCTTCCTCTTCTTCTTCCTTCTTCTTCTTCTTCTTCTTCTTCTTCTTCTTCTTCTTCTTCTTCTTTTCTCCTCTCTTTTCTCTCTCTCTTCCTCCTTCTTTCCTGACTCAGGATTGAGATGTGAACTTTCAGTTGTTCCCACCACCATATTCATCCATCTACTCTGCCAACATAGATTCCAACTTTGTGGAGCCATAGCCCCAAATAAATTCTGTCTTCTATAAGTTGTGTTAGTTATGGTATTGTAACACAGCAATAGAATAGTAACTAATAGATATTGGTACAAAGACATGATGAGTGTGATCAAAAGACATTGTTTGAAACTCTCACCTAATAAAAAATATTACGTATGCATATAATCAACAACTATAAAAAGAACTTCAACTCATCCACCAAGTAGAGAATACAATTTTAAAATGGCCAAAAGTTTAAATAATCAGAGAGATTACTATTAGTAGAAAACTTTGTAACCACTAAAAACAAACAAATAAACAAGAAAAAAACGTGAAGTGTTTCCTCAAAAACGTTAAATACATGTCACCATGTAACACAGTACCTCCATTTCTGGGTAAATGGAAGAATGGAATGTGGTGTCTTAAGGAGATATGTGTATACACATTATTGATGATAGTCAAAAGGTATGAGCTACTCAAATGGCCAATCAATAGATGAATACACAAATATCTTACATTCACATAACAGAGAATTACTCGGGGCTGGGATAATGGCTTAGCTGCTAATGTGTCTGCTGTTCAAGAAAGAAGACCTCAATACTTGGGTAAAAATTAGGTGTAGCTCTGTATACCTGCAACCTAATGTTTAGGAGCACAGAAAAGAGGATCTCTGGGTTTTCTGGCCAGCCACTCTAGAAGAATCAGTGTTTTACAGGATTAGAGAGAGAACCCATCTCAAGAAACAAGGTGAAACGCTATTAAGAAAGACATATAACCCAATATCAACCTCTTAAACACATACACACACACACACACACACACACACACACACACTTTATTTAGTCTTGGAAAGAAATTCTGATACCTTCTACCATGTAGATGAAGGTGGAAGATTCTTTTATACTTTGCAAAATAATTCAGTCACAAAAATATAAATAACATGTATTTGCACTTCTGTTAGTAGTTAGAATAGCCAGACTCATAGAGGCATTGATTAGAATAACGGCTGCCATGAACTGTGGGAAATAGGGGGTGAGGAGTTGTTTATGGACACAAAGTTCCAGTTTTACAAAATACAAAAGTCTCAATTGGCTGCTGAACAGTGAATATACTTGACATTATCAAACTATACTCTGAGAGGTAAATGTGGTGTTGTGATGTCTATATAAAAAACAAAGAAAGGGATTCTTCAATACAAGCTTCTTTCTTTTCACAAGTTGCTTTTCACAAAGGAAGAAAAGGTGTAACCTGTCTAGGGAAGTTCTGGGAAAGCCATATAAAAGAGAGATTATAGCTGCATCACAGAAGGCCATCAGAGCTACCCAAAGCAGAGAAGTTACAGAGTACATAACACATATAACACATGCACACACACACACACAAACACACACAGGAGCAGTATGGATTTGAAGACCCAAGAGTCCAGCTGTGTGCTATGTAGCACAGTGGTCATTGAGGCTGCAGAAAGTAAGGGCTATTCAGAGACTTGTGAGCTGCCACGTAGGGTGTGACCTACTTGAATTCTCACTGGTCTCTTGATGGTCCCATTTTCATCTCTCTGTTAATCAGCATCACAGCTGTCACAATAGTAAAGGGTGACACACATCATGCATATCATGAGATTGAGACTCAGAGTTGGAAAATGGCTTGATGGGAAATGCAAATATGAGAACTGGAGTTCAGATCCCAGAACTCTCATAAAATATCAGGCAGGCATAATAGCCTACTTGTAACTCCAGTTCTTAGAAGGTAGAGATGGGAAACCTTAAGAAAACTGGACTGTCTATCTAGAGTGGCTAGCTAGATCAGACAAAGTAAAATTCTTTCAAAATTTGCATCAGTGAATAAGGTGAAGAACAACTGATAAAGTATGTCAATTTCACCTAGAATACATGTGTGCCCATATGTAAACACAAACACACACACACACAATCACACAAAACATAAAAGAAAGATTGTACTGGATTTGAGGAAGGATTATGAAGCATGAACCTTTGCAGGTAATCTTTGTGTCATGTCAAGTTAACAGGGACACTTTAACCCATAGGATATTTTCTCTAATTATGCAGAATGAAGGAGAAAGTGATTCAGAAACTGCTAAAGCTGATGTCTAGCATTATGATTTCCCCGGGAAAAAGATATTACTTTTAATAAAATTTTAACAAAGGGGTCTGGGGATGAAATTGAAGTGCACAGGAACCTCCTGACTACGACAGAACACTCCCATGTGAGGAAGTTCCTGTAGTCTCTGATGCTCAGATATCATAGATGGATCTAGCAAGGTCACATCTGATATCAACTCTTCATGCTGTCACCAACATTGTGAGGGGAAAGCCTGTACGAGCTCTTTCTTCACACAGAAAGCCCTTGTGGGAGTCTTGGCTGTGAAGCTATAGAGTATTCGGCACACTGACTTGGTCCCATCAAACCCAGCCCATCTGTGCTGCTGTTAGACTGTATTTACCAGTCAACCTGATGAATTGCGATCTGCTTCTCAATGAAGACCTTCTCACAGCAAATGATACAGCGTCCATAGACCTGTTCATAATGCTACAGTTGCTTAAAGTGTTTTCCTAGTCATTGTTTTTCACCTTTAAATACCTTTCTCCTTTAACAGTCTATCTCAAAGGCCCCTTGTTCTATGAAACTCCCATTGAAAATCACATCTGGAAAATCACACTTGGTTCTCTGTGAACACAGTACTCTCTTCCTACTTCTATACAGAGCATTCAGTGCACTGTTTTGAGATTTATTCATTCACAGGCCTGGCTATCCCAGCAGACAGGGATGGAACAGATGCTAATTAGGTCATGTGCTTGTTAGGATAAAGCTAACTGCTGTAGCAGATACAACCTGAAATCTCAGGGACCCAACATGAGTAAATTCCAAACTTCTGTGCAGCTGTGCTGGGCTACACTCCATGTAGTCATTTAGGATTAACTTGATTGGCATCCTGCAGTCTTCCAGGCTTCCAAGATAGCTTTGATATCCCTCACGAAGCCAGAAAATGGGCAAAGAAATGAATGATGAAGATACATTTCTTTCTTGAACCTCTTTGGGCTGGAAAGGGGACATTCAATTGAGTACATGGTCCCCCCTAATGCATTGGAGAAAGGGAGGCAACGGATTGAGAACTGTGGGCCCTGGGCAGCAGCTATTTGACAGTAGGTGTTCTATACTGAAGAAGAGGGGCTGAGGCTTGTAGGGAACAGTTGGTAACCTCTGACATAGATAACAAAACGGACTCTTTATACACAATTCATCTTCATCAAGAGATACCAACAAACTTCCTACTCAGAGCCTTTGGAAAAGTTCAACATTTAGACACTGAAAGAGAAGATTGGTATGGGGAAATTCTCCAGTTCCTAAAAGGGATTTGGCAACAGAAGCCTTCTAACAGTAGGAGACAATAAAAGATAATGCCATTTAATTTGGTCCTGTAATTATAGTTCCTTCTTCCCAAAGAGCCAAGAATAAACAGTCTAATTACTCTACAGGTTATATGGAGATTAATAAGCCTGACTTCTTCCAGTCTCTCTCTACATAGTTCATAAACAGAAAAGACCAGGATGAGACCTGGCTGGTTATTAGGTCCATACCCTTGGGTGAAGAAAGGGTTTGTAAGGTGAGGGTCTAATTTGCTCCATGAATTATAATAAGCATATTATATGTCATTTAAACTAATTCTCACAGCAAACTCTTGAGCAAATGAGCCTGTCTTAATTTGCATATGAGGAAACCCAGTTTCAGAGAAGGGGAGCCACAGCTCCCAAAGTGTCACAGCTGGAACGTGAGCCTGAAACACTCACTTTCCACAGGCCCATGTTCTTGTGAGAGATACCTCAAAATCCCACAGGACATATCTCGGCTAAGAGCAGCATAACTGCAGACACGCAGTGGCTGTAGATAACTGCCTAAAGGTAAGTGAGATGTGACCACCACAGCAACCCCACAGCTGTAGTAAGGACTCTTACAGGAGCTCTGACCTTCAAATGTCTCCCTCAGCCCATCACTCAGAGCCTTCCCTATGACTTTGCGGATGGGCTCCGCTGAGCTCTGTAGAAATGAGCGCCTGGAATTGGACTCCGTCATGCATTTATATTGGCCTCATCAACGAGATGACTCCAGGAGATCAGGACCAACCATCTGCACAACCCAAGGGGGGTGGTTTCTGAGGAGGAAAGAATTACCTTGAGCTCAACAGCAGGAAGCAGAGGCTGCATGGCACAGGACAAACACCAGCAGTATAAGCTCAAGGTTAAAGAAACGTCCCCTGTCTTCGTGAAGACTTTCATCCTCTTGTACAGAAGCCTGCCAACTCTTGAGGGGACATGTCTCTGTACCTTTTGTCTTTCAGGGTCTGCTTCTTTTAGCTGTGTCCCATTCTTGTCCTCTGGAGATCTTCATTTTTTCTGGGCGCTTAATGAAAGGGCTGCAGCTTGATGTGGAAATGAAAATGAGTCAGTGCACTCTGATGACTCACAGGGTAGGCTTTGGCTTTGGAAAAACCCTCATCCCAGCCATGGCTCAGCCTTCTAGACCTTAAACAACATATGTCCCTTCTCTGAGTTTCTTTCTACATTAAACTGAGGGTCATACCAATGCTCATCTTAGGGGAGTCAAAAAGTGACTGCATAAAATACTGAGCTTAATACCCACCATGGAGAACAAACCTTACTTGTGATAGATGCTTTGAAAGCTTACACTTAAAAGAGGAAGGATTTGGAATTTCTAAATTCTCTCACTTTCCAGACATGTCATGTTGAATGAATCATTTAGATCTTTCTTAGTACCAGCTTTTCATCTGTATTAAAGGATGCTGCTGCTGCTGCTGCTGAAGTAATATACATGAAAATTTGGGACCAGAGAGCTGAGACACCTGTCAAGGATCTTATTGTTTAGTATAGAAGCAAGTCTTGAAAGACATCTGGGGACTTCCAGTCTGGGTCTGAGCATAGAGCAGGTCACAGCCAGCAGCTCTGTACCCAACTTCAGAAAACCGAGAGAAAGAGGGCATCCCAGGAGCTTTAACTCAGGTAGCATCCCAGGTAAAAATGAATCACCTGTGATGTCTGCTGTTAGAAGTTCTAATCCAGATGCTGGCCTCCGAACTTACACTACTCAGACCTTTGAAGGGCCACTGACAAGAACATCAAACAGCTAGAGACTGACATCACTAATCTGAAGAAATGCCTCGTTTCACTGTCTGAAGAGATCTCCTAAAATCGCAAAGATACTTATTGGACTTGATTTACTCTATTACAATAGAAAAGGCAGTGTACAGCTCTTGATTGTGTACAGCCCTTAAAGAAGAATGTTGCCTTTACATAGACAAGACAAGGAGGGTTAAAGAGAGCATGAAATAGGTAGTGAAGGCCCTGAGAAAAATCAGAGAGAGAAAGAGACAGATGAATGCTGGTACAAGAATTGGTTTTCAGCCTCTCCATAGCTGTCAACCCTATTTCCTCCCATCTTGGGACCATTATTTGGGTTCTTTTTGCTTATTTCTACTGGTCCCTGGCCCTCAAATAGGCGGACTAACTCTGTGATACAACAGATAAATAATTTGGTAGCAAAACCTACTCAGATACATTATCATAAGTTAGCTATGGAGGACCACAAGACTCAAGATGAGGTTGTTACTCTATCCAGGGTGTTTCCAAAACCCATCTCCACCAAACCTAAAAGGGGGGACTTCTGCCCCTAGACCAAGCAGAGAGGCACCATCCAGAACCCCCTCCTACAGGCGATCTGAATTCTTGCCTAGGCTTCGAGGCTAAGCACTGCAAGGGAATATAAATAAAAGATAAAACTATCTCTCTGGGTTAAAACTATCTCTCTGGGTTCCCTGAGGGACAAGCCTGACTGCATAGGGGTTGATGTCAAAAGTATCCCCTCTCCAGGAAAAAGACATCGGGATGGGTATGGCCCTCATGCCTCACTGGACAATGACAGGGGGACTGGAGCCATTACAAGGTCCCCTTCAAGTACTGGAGGTCAGGCCTCTATCCCCACCTTCTCAAGATTAGAATTGCCACAGCCCTCCTATACTTAGAGAAGGGAGGCGATGTCAGGGGAAGCCCTGCTTACACAGTGTAGGCCTAAAATCAGCCATAGGCCTAAAATCAGCAATAGGCCTGTCATACATGTATACTAACACCAAGTCTTGGGTCTCAGTGGAAAAACATTGAAACAGACGGCTATACGCTAATGTAAACAGGCAGCTTTTGTGGAAATTTACAAGCCTGAGTAGTCATAGACCTTGTAAATAGGTAGCCTTGGCAGAGAATACCAACTTAGATAAGGACAAGCGAGTCATAAGCAGAGTCATAGTGACTTGTCCCCTGAACCTTCACCCAGCCAATACCTGGTTCTGAAAGATATCTGTATTCCCCCTGAACACCCACACTCCAGTGTCATTCCCTTCCCCACATCCTGCCTTTCTGTGTTTATAACCCCTGTGTGAATGAATTACGATTTGAGAAAAAATAAATTATTTTAAAAAATAAAATAAATAAAATAAAATAAAAATAAATTAAAAATAAAAATAAATTAAAAATAAAATTAAAAAAAAGAAAGAAAAAAGAAAGCGATCTGACCACCTGTGAGGTAATCTTCCTGAGTTATACAGAAACTGACCTAAAACGATTCATACAAAAGATGTACATATGTTGGGATGGGCCATGTCTCTTTGAATAGATAGGGCATGGTAGGCAGGAGTACTAGGAGTACCCCAATCATAGTGAGGTGGACATGTTCTGCATGTTTGGGAAGAAAATAGTGGAAGCTAGCAAGCAGGATGGAATCTCCTCAGACTAAATTGCAACCAGGCACAGAGAGCTACGAAGAAGACAGACTTCCATTTGTGACTTCCGATATAGGCACAGTTGTCTTTGCCCACCAATTGGGCATTTAGCCCTAACTGTCCTATGAGGCTCCCACCCCTCACCCAGGTCCACAGACAAGACAAGCCTCACGGCTCACCCAGATGGTAAAGCATGTAGCCTGAGATCTACCCTTCACTGCCTGCCCCATTTCCATCCACACCACCCTCATGGCCCTTGGATTCTGCCTTCCAGCATCTCCATTATACTTACTTGCTTGTCTACTTCCCATTGGGTAGACCCCAGTCCTACCTGGAATCCTTGCTGTCCTCCCTACTCCCTCCAGCCCACAGTCCTGGCCACAATACAGGGTTCTTTTTCTCACTCTTACTTTATCTGGCTTCTAATTATCCAAAGCCTCGATTGCCAGTGCTTTACTGCAGCAGGCCCTCAGTACTACAGGATAGACCAGGCTTATTTACACACTTGTGTTAAGATCTTAGGAAGTCACTACATCTCTGTTTCTCAGCCTTTTCATTTACAAAGTGTATATTCTAATTTGACATACTTTATAAGGTGGCTGTGATAACTAAAGGGTGGAATTTGTGGAAAACACTTAGAACAATGCCCAGCACATTATAGACCCTCAGCTGTGATGACTCCCTTCAAGATGGTCCCTATCACAGACATTGACTTCAACTTCCCTTCTTACTCTCTGCTGCGACTTCTATTGCATTCCCTTGACCAGTTGCTGTTCCCTTCAAAAAATATCATATATGCTGACCCTTTTCCTGGGAGCCAACTCTCAGATCCGTGCACTGTGCCTCTATGGTTCTTTTAAGCTTCCTTTCTCAGAGCCTTCCTGGAACCGTAAGATGGGTGTCTATTGGTGCCTCATACTCTCCATGGCAATTATTTCTGGAGTATCTCTCCTCCTTGCTGGACTACTCAATCTCTAGGGGAAAGAATGGCCCATGTCCCAGCCATGACCACCTACCTGCCACATGCACCAACTCCAACCTAAAGGCATGTCATGTTTCACAACACTTCCTTTTCCAGCACCCCCTCATTCCCAGAGAAGGAAGCATTCATCCTGTGGGAAATAAGTCCCTCTTATTTATAGCACTCATTTATTTGAAATTATTTTTAAAACTTAACAATGGTTTGCATTTTAATCCAGCCAGTTAAATCATTAGAAATATTTGCAAGGCAAGTTTCCATCCTTTGTTCCAAAAACAAGTAGCAATAGGGGCTCCAGGCTGTGGGAGCTATGGGTGGGTTAGAGTCAGCACAGTGGAGGCTCTGAAGGAGCGTCAGAAGCTGTCACTCTGCCCTCTGCAAAGATGCTTCCCCAAATAAAAGACACTCCATCCACTGACACTTTCCTCATCTTCAAACCATGTGTGTTCAGCCTCGTGCCAAACGAGTTTGGAGAAGGAGGAGCTGCAGCAACAGCTCAGTCACAGCCCTTCCCAAGCTACCATAGCAACAAGTAGAGGCTGAAAAGCCATTCTTCCATATTAGGTGTAAACTGACTCTAGACAAGGAAAATCGCTTGTGGAAAAGAAGCCAACTTGGATGAGAAGCTGGTGGGGAGTACTTTGCAGGTGAACAATCTTTCCTACCCTTCTGCCTTTACTCTCAAACCACCCTGTTGATAATGGCATACAGGAGTTAAAAATTTTTTTCATTCATTCAATGCCCAGACATGCAACTTGCTTAGTAAAATTGCACCAGAGTCTTTCCTCCACGTGCACCCCGAGTTCCAGCACCCTCCTCCCTCATTCTGATTCTCAGCTGCCTCGGTAGCCCATCCATCTGTCAATGCACATATGCATACAAGAGGCAAGCCAGGAAGCAGAGAAGAAGAGGAATTTGTATTTCATGAGCATGTTGTCAGCCATGGAACAGAAAGCTTTCTGCCAAAGTTAAGGGCAGGGTTGGGATGTCTGGGGTAGTGTCTTCTCAGCTTGGAATGACCCCACAGACTTAAATGTTACTCTGCCATTTGGGTACCCGTGGCAGAGTCTGCCTCCCTCTCCCCAGCTTACATAATCACTGACCACTCTGCTTCATGCACCCCCATCCGCTGTTACCAAATAACAAGACTCTCACAGCACGCTGGGTGCCAGGCCTTGCATCATGCTCTCTCCCTGATTCTCCTCCACAGCACTGAATGAGCTCAGATCTGAATCGAGACAGAGTCGTTTCACGGTCGCTTCATCCTCGAAGATGGTTGCTCTGCTCTAAATGGGGCTAACAGCACTGCCAAGCTTGAATGTCAATGGTGAGGGTTAAATGAGATAATGCATGTAAATCTCTGAAGAACACTGCCTGACTTGCAATTAATCATCAGCAAGAGTCAGATTATTTTTTCTACCACAAACTTTCTTCCAGCTCACTTCAGAGCTGCCCACAATATCTAGTCTTAACAGATCTTTGTCCTCCAAGGCAAAGACTATGTTACGCTATTCATCTTTGTCATACCGATTTGTTTGTAGAGTCACCTAATATGTAATGTCTGGCTTGATGTAGGTGTCTAATAAATGTTTGTTGTTAAATATGCAGAAGCTGATAGATGGATGCATGGATGGTGGGTAGCTGTGTGGTTGCATGAGTTAATAAAGGGGAAAATCAACCAACCATTCTCCTTGACACACAGAATCAGTGACAGTCTGGGTCTTTGGTACACTATCCAACAGAGACAAGCTGTCCAGGTGGGCTCACAGACTTGCCTAGGCTTGAGGTCTTTTCTGGCCAGAGGCTGCTACATGGATTTGGCTAGAAGTTTCCTTCGCCATCCATCTGGTAACTTGGGAATTTGGCTAAAGCTCTGGTATTTTGTTTTGTTTCTCTTTCTTGTCTTGACACCGAGGCTCCTTTTCTTTCTCTCTATGAGTGCCAGCACAGATGCCAGCTGGCCCATTGGTCCTGTTAACCCTTTCCAGCCCGCCCCCAGATTGCTCTGCCAATACTCCATATTGCTTGGAGTTGCTATGAACCCATATGGCTCCCTGCCTTATGATGTTTATGGCATTGCCGCTCCTCTCACTCAGCCTGGTTTCTTCAGTCACATCAAGATGCATCGGAAGAGTTGAGATTAAGCACAGACAGGGAAGGAAAGTGATAGAGCTGTTGGGAATCTCTCTTGTTTCTATGACCCGGCTCTGCTTAGCGTAAGTGTGATGAAACCAGTGCTTGATATTAGACACAAAGACTAGTCACTCAAGACAAGTAGCATGTATCCTTATGTCAAGAAAGATGAATAGGTAGCAGAGGGATCAGACAAGTTTCACTTCTGACTTTTGATAGAGGTGAAGCCACACTGCTGGGAGAACGTGTTGCCAGAACTCTAGGCCAAACCTCTTGACCAGAGCCTGGGCATCCTTCTCCTGGTCTCTCCACAGAGATGGAGGGCAATAATTTCTGTCCTCTGGAAACAGCTTGTTCTAAGTTCTTTCCCTCTTAACCTTATAAAGAAGTAAACTAAGGTTCATAAATAACAAAACAGCCATGCAACAATTGAGTCTCACTCTTGGAGAGGTAGCAGGGAGTCCTTGGGATGGTGGGGTCCTGGCCAAGTTCATATAATAAGAATCAGCAGAACCAGTCTTAGAGAGAACATCTTCCTGTTCCTTCAAGCCTAGCCTAAGCCCATACCATCATCTGCTTATGCTGCAGTGGTGCAGACTCCATATGCGGAAAGCACCTGTTCCTACATCTGCTGCTAACTCTCTGTCAGGATCTATTCATGACAATGTTCTGGATTCTGATCACCCCATCACAAACCGCCTAAACTCAGGTTAAAATAACTCTATCATCATCCTTTGGCTGAGCTCAGCTAAGCAATTCTTCCTTGGAGCTGCTTGTATCATTATGGTTAGCAACTGGAGCTGGAGTCAACTGAAAACAAGACACCCTTGGGTAGGTGTACAGGATGACACTTTCGTGTGATTCAAGTTGATACTGGCTGCAGATCACAGGCCTGTTTGTGGGCCTTTACTCAGCAAGGCAACTGTGTTTCGAAAGTTTCCTGAGCTATACTCAGCAGCTGCAAGGCTTCTTAGTGCCTAGACTCAAAGTCACACTATATCTCTTTCCACATGCTATTGGTCTGGGCCCTAAGATCAGTCAAGACACAAAGGAATAGAAAACTAACTGTTGCTATTTTTAATGCACAGTTAAACAGAGGACTTCTAATCCTCTCTAGGGTCTCAAGATTTCCAGTAGTATCTGGCATACTACAGAATAAACATTGTTGACCAGACCCCAACTGACAGAGTGTGTGTATGGGTAAGATTGTGTCTGAAACTGCTCTAATGGTTTCCATTTACTCCCTTGGGAATTCTTGATGTCTTTTACTCCAGATGACATAAATGCATTATTCTATTTTCTTCCTGCTCCTCCAAAGTTTCTGTTTGTGATCTTCAGCACAATGCTACGTGAAAGGGAGAGGTTTCCAGCATGTTCAGACAGAGGTCTGGGAGGGAGTCTCGATCATGCCTCCTGCCCCTGCTGTCCCTAGGTCCCCATAAAAAGCTACAATTTAATAACAATGACCTCTCTGACACAGTAAGAATGAGCTCTTAAGATATTTCTATGCTGACAAAGATGAGCTTTGCAGCCATTCTTGGAGCCACCCATACAGAGCCATATAAAATCAGCATGGAAAAGCTAGCCAATCATATTGGACACATATAAGAGCTCTAGAGACAGGTGGCACAAATTCAATCCCTAACATAACCCCCTTCAAGCACGCATTTGAGACTGGACTTCTAATGTTTCCATTTACTCATCTGCATGAGCAGGGACAATAAATATACCCAGTGCTGGGGTCATTGTGAGAAGTTGGTCACATGGTGCATAAGTGACCAATAAATATCATTGATTACTAAATCTCTCCTCCACTCCCTTTCTTCATAAATACTTTTGCCCACTGTCTCCAAACCCCACTGTAATATCATTTTGGTGAAGCAATTAACTTAGAAGCTTAAACCAAAATAATCTAAGAGTTCTTCATTTGGCTCTCTAAGCCTTACAAAGAGTAAAGGGAAACCTTTGTGTGTTGGACATATCTCTCTGCTTCTTCAATAACACATGGGATTGTGCAGCCTTAGTTAAGACATAAGTAAATCCAAGCAGGAACATACTGGACTGTCCATCAGTCCCATCCTCATCCATTATCTTATATAGTTTTTCTATACCCTTCTCCCTTAACCATAAGCCTACTGCCAGCTCTTTGGTGCTTGCTTTCCCAGTAGTTCCAAGCCTTTGCTCCTCTTCCCTAGGTCTCCATCCAACAAACAACACTGTAGCTTCTACCATCCAATTTTCCTTCTTTTCTTCCAACTATCAATATCTACTTTTCTTGTATTTTTCTGGCATTATATTATTGACAGTTGATCCTAGGATCATGTGTATGCTATGCTGTCACTGAGCTATATTCTCAGCCCTCCTTTTCCTGCATGTTTTGAGTCAGTGTCTCATTAGTTATTGCTCAGGCTGATTTTGAACACATTTTGCAACCAGAAGCTTTGCTGCAATCCTCCTGCTTCCACTTCTTTAGTAGCAGGGATTGAGGCCTGTGCTGTGAGGCCTGGCTAGTTCTTACTTTTCGGGGCATCTCTTGTTACTATGCTTGAGTCTGTATAGTTTTATACTCTTCAAAGTTCATTTAAACCAAGTTAGTGTGTTCCTTT
Organism: Grammomys surdaster; assembly: GCF_004785775.1. Lineage (NCBI taxonomy): Eukaryota > Metazoa > Chordata > Mammalia > Rodentia > Muridae > Grammomys > Grammomys surdaster. The sequence continues at coordinate 15,197,856 of NW_021604579.1, forward strand.
AGCATCTTTAACAAAGACCACAGGATGGTTGTAACTACACCCATGAAAGAGGTGATGAACAGAGACAAGAATTTATGGTGTGTTCTTCAAGCTCATTCCTATTAAAAAATAAACACAGAGGCTTTAAGCATCCTAATAATCTTCCTGCCGACCATCAGTGTGGCCAATAGGGACCAGATGTCATGAGACTTTAAAATCTGGTGGAAGGATCTTGAAAGGTGGCTGTGTGCTTAGGATAAAAAAATAAATAAATAAAAACTAGATTTAAATTCTGAGAGAAGTCATTGTGGTTTGGCTTCCTTGGCTGTGATTAGAAAAGTGAATATTTAACCCTACCAAGTGATCAAAATGGATGGAAGCTTCTAGAACAATTTGAAGGGCAATTAGTCTTCCTACACCAAGAGCAGCTGTTCTTGCCTGTGAATATTAAACAAGAGTCTTGTGATGGATCAGAATTTGCTAAAGATTCCTGTACATCAAATCTGCATTAACTTCACAGCTAATTCATGGAGGCAGATGTCTTCTCACCTCCAGATCTTCCAATTTGAAAAGCATCTATGCCCAAAGCAATGACAATCCGTCTTTAACAGAAGGTCAGCCCACTCCAAAGAGGACCCATAAAGGCAGTGGAGTGACCCATACAATACAAAGTCAGAATAAGTGGCAGTTGCAAGAGCAAGAACTTCCTGCTGAGCTAGAAGCAGCACATGGTCCAGAGAGCCATGCCTTGGAAAAAGAAAGCACATGCATTGTTTAAATTTCTATATGGCTCAGTTAAAAACAAACAGCAGTGAGAACCTGCTGGGGGTAGGTTTCGTGCTCAAACTCCATCTTTCCTAGAGCTTTTGACTAGTGAGTCAGAAACTGCAGCATGCTCTGCCCTTGGCATCTGTCCTGATAAAGAAGTCAGTGAAGCCATATGTCTAAGGTAATGTCAGATCATGAGAAGGGATACCCAGTCCACACTGAGGCAGTCAGGCCTGATGAAGGAGGGTTTCTAAAGACAATACAAACTTGAACCAAGACCAGTGGTAGCTTTGTAACAGCTGGACATAGTTAAAAAAAAAACCAATACATGCAATGAGGAAAATGAAAAAGCTTGAAATAGGTGTCATGCAGAAAGGTGATTTCCAGTTATCCACATAACTCAAGTTAGTTGCCAATCACATGACTAAGGAGAACTGTAGAAACTTGTTGGGCTGCAGACACAGACAGTGGGGACAGTCACAAAACTGGTATTCTACTAGGGTTCTCACAATCCACTATTCTACACAAAGCCATGATCATTAAAAAGAAAAAAATCAGACTGTCTCTATTTAACATATGAGAAAAAAAGATAGTCATAGAAGGAATGTTACCATCTCATAGGCAGGAAAAACATCCAAAAAGACTCGTATTCTTGGCTTACATAGACTCTGGGTCTTCTTAAGCCATGAAGGGATACTTTCTAAGATCCCTCTGTGACTGTCTGGATCTTTTCTCTCAGGCAACAGCAGCTAAACCTAAAGCGCAAGCTCTTTTTCAGAACCATGGAGAGCAGCCTCAGGAGCCACTGTCCCCAGGCCAGTCACTGTGGAGGAAACCAGATGTTTAAATCTTCCTTTAAATAAGACATCAGCCAGGACAGCAGGGCGGGGAGAGGGGATACCAGGAGGGGATAGAGAAATTGTCCATTACCAGAGTTTTCTTGAACTGCAGTTCAGTGATATGCTGAGTGAGACAGAGTGAACTAAATAAAGGGAATAAATTGCTGCAGCAATGTGTCCCCGACATCATAATACAGATGCTGTAATCATACAAGGCTAATAGTCTGAGTCACTTCATAGACATCGAGAGAAAAAAATTGATGGCACAAGCCTTGTTGCTGCTCTCAAAAAAAAAAAGAAAAAGAAAAAAAGAAAACCAATAAATTAAACTTGCTGACCATGGCCTAGAGACAGGGGGTGACAGTGAAATTATGTAACTGCTGGTTTATTTCCTGAATCACATGGACTTCTCTTTTTCTCCTTCAGTATAGTTGCTCCATGACCTTACATTTCTCCTTATCACATTGAAAGGAGCAACTGCCTGATTTATACTACAGTGTAAGCGGCTGCTACAACTCAAGACTTATAGGAAAATAAGCAACCAAGGGATTACATCACCAATTTAAGCTCTGTGAAACAAAGAAGTTTTCTTTGTTGTTCAAAGCACAAATAGTAGCATCTAATATGAAATATGTCACTGTGCTGGTTTCATTTTTCTTACTGTGATAAAACATCTTGGCCCTCCCTAACCTAACCCCCCCCTCAAAAAAAAACTTAGGAGAGAAAAGGGTTTATTCTAGCTATCAATTACAGATAAAAAAAAATTATCATTGTAGGAAACTCAAGACAGGAACTTCAAAAAGCAGTCACATCATACCAATAGTCAGGAGCAAAGACAAATGGATGTCACTTGCTTACTTCTACTCAGCTCAATTTCTCCATTCTTAACACAACTCAGGACCTCATGCATAGGGAACGGAGCCTCCCCTAGTGGTCTCATACTTCCTACATGAATTAATTAAGACAATATCCTACAGACATGTGTACTGGCCACCCTAATATAGATGACTCCTCATTGGGACTCTTTCCAACTGATTCTAGGTTGTGTCAAGTTGACAATTAAAGCTAATCTCCACCATGACCAATAGCAATGATGAGTATGGACTAACATTAAATGTGTTTATCATGTGATAAGTATCCCATGTGTGTACTCTTTCAACCTTCATAGCACAATGCAATGTGTAGTACTATTATTCTAAATTTTATATGCAAACCTGGGACATAGGTTGGCCTATGTTGCTATGAATGATAACAATCAAAGTCATAGGAAATTTGAAAGAGAACTCATGTTCTTAACTATGATGCTTATTTATATTTCAGCTTGACTGGGTTATGAGTTGCCCAGATAAAGCATTATTGCCCAGTGTGCCTGTGAGGATGCCTTCAAACCAGATTAGTACCTGAGCTGGGGATACATTAGAGTAGACTCCTTCCCAATATGCGAGAACCAATCTCTGAGGGTTTAGATTAAACACAAGGCAAACAAGGAGGAAGTGAGCATCTTATTTTCTGACTCATGGCTTGCACAGGAACAACCTAGCTCCTCTGTTCCTGAACTTAACCTGAAAGCCATGTCAGTAACTTCCTTGGCCTCAGTACAGAGGCACAGGCAAAATGGCAACACTAGCTTCTCTGGCTCTTCAGCTTTCAGAGCATGAAGCTTTTCAGCCTTCTAAATCATGTTCTCTAAAGAGACCTGTTTGCACAAGATCGAGCCAGCCAAAATCTACACATGGAGATGGAGGGGCTCATTGGAAATTTATGGCTGCTGGGGGAAGCAGAGTCAGTTTTCATCAAGGATACAGTTTCTGTGCGACTACCCACACTCCAGAAGAGGCCTCTACACCCAAACACATACAGGCAGAACTCAGTGGACTCAGTGGGTTAAACAAAAGGATCAGGTGAAGTTAGAAGGGAAATGGTGGGGGGAGGACAGGAAGAATTGGAGGAAGGGGAATGAGGATGGATTTGATCAAAACACATTATATGTACTCATCGAATTCAAATAATGAAAAGCCCTAACTCAGCACTGAACCACTAACCATCCAATCCTCTAACCATCTAATCCACTAACCATCAGACTACATTGCTAAGAGAGAAGAATGAAGACAAGAACAGAAAACGCCAGAATGAAAGGGTAATGCCCACATAAGAGCAAGAAAGGCTTGATGGATCATTAAAATGTTGATCAGCAAGTGAGGGTTAAGGACTGAAGAAGCTAATGCCATTCTACCCAGCACAGTGGCACTACAGTGAGCCTTGGGGAAGCAGACATGGCAGGAGCTGATGTCCCTGTGCTCACTCCAGCAAGGAGCAAGAGCAAGTAAGAAGACAAGCTGGCCAAATGGTTTCATGAGTGACAAGGTAGCAGTGGGGGCCTCAGGACAGGCACTGTGGGCATTCAGAAAAGGCTCGTGCTTGGGTTAGAAGTGGAAATGCTACTGGTGACATGTGTTATCTTCCTGGATTCTGGGTCCCCCACATCTGCTATACACAGTTGAAAAAGTGAAGAATATTATCAGATGTCTATGCAAAGGTTGGGAAGTATGTTGACATTTTAGAGAGCTAATAGTATATCCTAATATGCTCCTCAGTGTGTGGATTCAGGAAGTATTCAGAAACCTAACAGGTGTCACACTTTGTTCCTGTTTCTACGGATGTGAAGTTGAATAAGGAGATTTATTTCTTGCCTTCCCTTGAGTCCTATTCTACAACCCTACACTGAGAATGGTAAGATTGAGGACCCTCAAAAACAAGCTGAGGTAAATCTGCAGTACTGTCCTACTTGGCCTTGGGTAGAGAGGGAATGACCAAGCATAGTCAATGCCAAACTCTTGTTCATTGAGGATTTCTGGAAGTATGTATTGAAATCAGTGAGTCTTAAGCAAGAATATATTGTGAAATACCCTATTTGGTGGAAAGAAAAGTTCCCTTAGCAAGATAGATAGGTAGAATTGCTGTCTGGATCTAGCTAAATACATAGATACAAGGCATCAGCTGGTGACCAAAGCACAGGGACCACCTCAGTCTAAAGCCTTCAAATAGAGCAGCTGCTCTCCTTTCCCACCCAGGCTCTCTAGCTCTCCTCACTGTCTCTAATCCAGTGAGTTAGTAAGCTTATTTCTATTTTCCATTGCAGTACCAAGGAAAATGAAAATCAAAAATATTACTTACTGAAGCAGCCCTGGAAATCCTCAGGAGAGATGGCAGCATCATAAGAAGAGAAAGTAAGCAAGTGGACTATAAATGGAGAGGTATGGTGTCTGTGTGTGTGTGTGGAGGGGGGGAATAGGGAGTTATATCCCGTTCTCAATTCAGCTCATCACTGGAGACTCTGGCCTTGACCATGCAATGTTGGATGACCTGGCTGCTGCCTACATGAGCCAGCCCTTCAACATAGCAGAACACACAAAACTGGAGCATGAAACAATAGAGGCTGTTAAGGTACTAAGCGAGCTCTCAGATAAACAGTAGCATCTTTCCTTCAGTGGATCCACCTCATTTTCACACAAAATGCCCATTCTTCAAAATTGTAGAGACAAGTTACCTGAAGACTATTCCTGTGTGAAGCCAATGGTTAGCTAGGTGGGCGACATATATCTAGGTCTCTAAGAGCAGTGTCCTCAGAGCTGCTGAGGAAGCCTACTGAGCCTACCATTATGGGACCCCTGAGAGTGACAGCACGGCTGATCCTGGACAGCCTTAGCCCTGTACATGTGCGCGTGCGCGTGCGCGTGCGTGTGTGTGTGTGTGTGTGTGTGTGTGTGTGTGTGTGTTGATAGGGATGCATGAAACCTTTGTCATTTAGTCCTTCTCCTTCTTTCTCACTCAAGTAGAGCCAGTAAATGCTTTCTGTCTTGCCAGACACTGGGCAACAGATCCTGTAGTTGGCACCTCGCTGATGTACATAAGTTCTACCTGTAGACAAATTACACCATAAAAGAGACAGTCTGTTCACACCGGACTTGACCATCTTTGATGACTGTAAAGTTTCCCAACTGCCTGATGAATCTGAACTTCTGGGAGAAATAGTGCATATACATGCATATTATGTAAAGTGGTTCTTAAAATTGCTATGCAGAGCCTTTTAAGTGGCAAATGGCTGAAGGAAGATTTTTCTTTTTTTTTACTTAAATTATTCCATGCTTCTGATACACTCAGCTCATTTCAGTCTGACCTATGAAATATTCAAAATCAGTAAGTAATAAACTGAATGAGGGATTGAGAGTGGTTGGCTCAGTGGATAATGCAGGTGCCATGCAAGTGAGAAGACCGAAGTTAGAATCCCTAGAATCCCAAATAAAGCTTGGCAAGCGTGGCAGCTGCCTGTAATCCCAGCACCTGTGAGGCAGAGCTATCCGATCCCTGGGCAAGAAATCTTACTAGCTAGAGTTTATAAGCCCCACATTCAGAGACAATCTGGATGCATGTTGGATGACTGAGAATAAACATTGTGGATTGTGAGCAGCAGAGGAGCTGTAGACAGGAACATGAACATTCAAAGTAAGACTTGCAACAAGTAACAGCATTAGCATGGTGGTATCAAACCCTTCCAGACAGAGAAGTAGTTGCTTGTTCCTTTGAGAGGCTGAAGTTTGAAGCCAGAATCTTAGGCATGATAGGCAAGTGCACTCCCACAGACCTAAATCCTCAGCCTCTCATTTGACTGTAGTCCTGCCTGACAGAAGTTACAAGGTGACAGAGGCTGAATACACAACCAAGCTGGTACCTGAATACTGTAGAGGAAGGCAGTTATTGGTGCTGGGTTGGAGAGGATATTAAAGATGTCTGAGGAACAAACATGGTCTATACAGGCTTCAAGAGGGCCAAAAAGCATGTATGCAGCAGAAGCAAAACAGCAAGGGAACTCTGGACATTACAGTAACACAAGGAACTAAGGTCTGCAGGGAACAACCAGAATAAGGCTCACCTGTACAAGGCTTCACCTCCTGAACTTTTGCTTGTGTGGGTCCCCTCACCTGTTGGCTCTTCCTCCAGCTGGATCGAGGAGTACCAACTAAAGCTGCAAAGGTCAGGTCATGTTGGGTCACAGGAAACTTTCCTTCCAATTTATGTCTGTCTGTGTCTCTGTGGGATTATCAATTCATCTGGCACTTGGTGTGTTGGGTGGTGGATTGATGAAGGTTTTGTTTACAACCTTAGAACAGAAACCAAACTCGAAAGGTTGAGTCCCAGTTTGCTTCCAGCTGGCCCTGTTTAACGTTGTCCAAGCTGTTAACCTCTGACACATCTTCCATGCGAAAGTAATAACTCATACCTACCTCAAAATATTGTCCATAGAAGGACATTAATCTTTTGTATTATTTTAAATCCTCTAACCAATCCCTGAAAAATAGCAAGAATTCAGTAAAAACCTAAGTCCTAACTAAGAGAGTGGAGGACTACAGTTTCAAATATTATGTTTTGTCAACCATCTGCCAGAACTTGTATGCTAGAACTTCTATTAATGAGCTTGTAAAATAAATGACATTAAACCAGTTTTTCATTTGAAACAGTTGAAGTTTGTGTAGATGAAGAAAAGTGAATGGTTTCTTTTTATCTGTGGAATAGGGTGAGTGATTCTTAGAGTTGCTGCAAATTCAATGAAAACATGTAATTTAGGAGAAGAAATCGAATAAAGGATAGTATTCTCGACAATCTGCAGATAGGTGTGCGTAGATTTGATGCTTTGCTTCAAATCCAAGGGAACATCAATCCTTGTAGGTGTGGTGAGTGGAAACATCCCTTGACTTCACAGAGCCCGTGCTTCAGTGAGCTGTTGCAGTGTCTGGACAACTTAGACTCATCATGTAGCTCTTAGCACTCCCTATCCAACAGCACAGTGCCTGTTGCAGAGTGACTGTTCTATGTGGGGTTCTCACTCTAAACCTGGCTCTGGATCCCAGTGGTCTTTGTACTACTTACTATTGGACTTGAGAGTCACAGAATAGGAAAAGTAGGACAGATATCTTAGGGATCTACTCATATGCCTTGACTCATATCAAAATGAAGATCTCAGCAGAATCACATAAAAACTGAGTGGAGAAGAATACATTTTATTCATCGAATGAGAGAAAGATTCTTGAGAAAGGAAGAACTGAATGGGGGCATACAGAGAGATGAATGGATTCACAAGGATAGTGTTCAAGAAGGATGAAATATATTGAACAAGGTTTTGGGATTTTGCACTTGTCTCAGTATTTAGAAATGAGTGTGGTTGGGGAAAATGTAGAGCTCAGTAAGAATGTTATTGTCATGAGAGATTAGGAGAATTGCTTGCAAATCTTGGGTGAGCGCATCTGGTTTTAGGTAGACCAGATGACCCTAGAGGCATCTTCGTAAAAATATGTAGTGAAAAAGCTATTATATCTGCACTTTAAACAGTCATAGTGAATCCAGTTAGCATATGGGGTTTGAGGCTATCATTCACTCCATCACACATTAGACATGCATCTTTGTATCAGTTCTAAAAGTAAAGACATCACAGTTAAAGTCATGGAATCTTGTTATAGCTATGTAGGACCATATGTTAAACAGTTTGTTTCCTGGGGTGAAGGATGTAACCAAGTGGTAGAGTGCACACCTAGGATGTACAAGGCCCTGGGTTTAATCTCTGGCAACCACTTAAAGTGAAAAGGAAAGGAGAAGAGAGGAGAGGAGAGGAGAGGAGGGGAGG
>NW_021604579.1:15206517-15241517 GCF_004785775.1 Grammomys surdaster
AGGGGAGGGGAGGGGAGGGGAGGGGAGGGGAGGGGAGGGAAGGGGAGAGGAAAGAGCTTATTTACTGATTCTCGCCTGGTCGTCATAACACATGCATGCAATGAATAAATAAATACAGATATTTTTTGTTTCTGTTGTTCTTTGCTCACTTATCTTTTGACTTGCATTATTCATATCTCTTGAAGACATTTTAAATGATACTTTGGAATGAGGTAGAGTATAAACAAACCTCTAAATTCTTTATTGTGGCCTGAGGCTTTCAACACAGCAACAGTATGCCTGGCCTACAGAAGAGCATGTACCCTTGCACAGCTCAGTCACCATGTCCTGTCTGCTGTAGCTTGTGGGTGGGAACCCTACAGATCCACATTCAACCTGCCATTGAGCATGTGCTGGAAATAGTAAAAGAAAAGGAAGAGAGCAGAAAGAATCAAAGAACCAGGTAGGAGGCCAATAAATGTTCTGATAGAATCAGATAGAATCAAAACCTCCCGTGACTGTGAGGCAGCCAGAAGAGCTAAAGCCATGGCTCACATAGCAGTCTCTAGGAACTGGCCCGTCTAGACCAGATGCTCTTCCCCTGGACTCTGTCATGCCTCTTATTACTAGGCATAACATTATCATTACTACATCTATTTACCTGTCTGATTACCTTTCTCTTTTTGTAGTTAGGAATCCCTAGGAAACACCTAAAAGGCATCCTATTTCACTTGAAGACTTAATACATAGAGGATGGTTCAGGAATCAGCAAGCTCAGCTGGCAGTGCAAGTCATCAGATAACAGTGAGAAATTTGAGCAGATTCCCTCTGAAATTAACCAAAATGACTTGTATCCTCATAAGTCTAGCTCCCAGCATGGGGCTATCGCATGGCTCACAGACGCATTTTGCAAATAAGCAAACTAAGATGCTAAAGATGAGATTATTTACCCTAAATCACTTAGTCAGTGGTGTAGGAAGACAAGATTAAAACTCGGTCTGGCCGATTGTAAAGGGTAGGTTCTTACCACAGTCATGAGAAGAAGATGATAAGATCCCCTTCAATGGTGAACCTGTGTGCTTCTGAGACTTCAAAGAAGTGGACAGTGAACAACTACAGTGTAAGGATGTATATCTGACTTTTTAATTTTTTCTTTTATTTATTATTCTATGTGTGTGCATGATGTGTATATGCATATGCACATGTACATGGGTATGCATGGTGTGTTTTGAATGTGGAGATCAGAGAACAACTTTGTAGAGTTTATTGTTTCTTTCTACCTTTATGTGGGCTCTGGAGAACAAAGTCATATTTCCTGGCTTGTCAGCAGGAGATTTTTATCCCTTGAGTCATCTCTCCACTTCTGTTCATGTCTGCCATAATATATGGTTTCTTACTTTTATTTTTTATCAATTTATGGCATGCAAATGTAAATACAGAGAGACATGTACGTAATGAAGAAATAAAAGCAGTTGCTTTGCAACTTATATTCTAAATATCTCAAGTTGAAAATATATGTAGTAACCTGGCAGTGGTGGTTTTAATCCCACCACTTCATGCCTTTAATCCCAGCACTTGGGAGGCCGAGGCAGCTAGACCTCTGAGTTCAAGGCCAGCCTGGTCTACAGAGTAAGGTTCAGAACAACCGGGGCAACACAGAGAAACCCTGTCTCAAAACAAACAAACAAACAAACAAAAAACAAACAAAAAACATGAGAGAGAGAGAGAGACAGAGACAGAGAGACAGAGAGAGACAGAGAGAAACAGAGAACTATGCAGCATACCTAACCTAGAAACATCAGGTTCCCCTCCTCACATTACTCTGTAGGGTACTGGCTGTCTACCATTATGACTGAGTGACTGTAGGAGCTGCAGGTCATTGTTAGTGCCTATCATTAATGGAGAGAACTGTGCCACAAATGACTAGCTGAGGAAAAGACTAAAATTCCAAATTATAAGGACAGTTGTTGCTGCATATTGTTGTGGTAAACACCATGGCCAATAGCAACATAAAGGTGAAATGGTTTATTTCAGCTTAAAAGCTGTCAGCTTGTACTCCTTCACCAAGAGGAGTTTGAGAAGGAATGCAAGGAAAGAACCTGAGACCAGGAGCTGAAGCCGAGACTGTAGAGGAGTGCTGCTTACTGGCTTGCTTCCCAAAGTTTACATAGCCTCCTTTATTATACAATCCAGGACCACCTGCCAAGGGGTAGCACCACCCTACACTAGTTATTAATCAAGAAAATGCTCTACAGACTTGCTTTCAGGCAACCTGATGGAGATATTTTCTCAATTGAGGTTTCTCTTCCCAAACAACTCTAACTTGTGTCAAGTTGACAAAATGGTACATTTGCTGAATTGTTTTAAGTAAAGAACATCCATATACATAATGAGTAAATAGGTATACATGCATAGCTTTCTTTAAACACTCTCTAATGTAGACACACATTAAAATCCCTGGAGACTACTGGTTTAGACATCCTTTTCCTGTGATACTGTAGTAACACTGTAATGTCTAATTCTGAGGATCATTTTTTTCCCTTTTTTATTGGATATTTTATTTATTTACATTTCAAATGTTATCCCTTTACCCATTCCCCTCCTCACCCCAGAAATCCCCTATCCCATCCCTCCCTCCTTTTTGCTTTTATACCATTTTAATTACATGCAAGTATTAAGGTCAGTTCTCTGTTGAGGAACTAACAATACAAATAGTCAAGGAATGCAAATAATCAAGGAATAAGCAAGATAATAAACACAAATAATCAAAGAACAAGCAAGCCAATAAACAAAGGCCCATGATCACTCCCGTGATTACTGTTTCTAAAGGCTTATCAGGTTGACCAAAATATCTGAGCCTACTTCCCTGGGGACCTTAAAAGATGTTGTATATGGCAACTTACATGTCTGCTGAGTCTTCTCATGGACCAGAGAAAAAGATGGATGAGCTTAATTACTGCAGGAGGATTAAACATATCTTCTTACAATGTCTAAAGGCTGTGAGTTTGTCTTCTCACTTACCTAAGATAGTTATGCTGTGGACTTTCTAGGACTGCCTTCACCTGCTGCAGACCTGGGATCTGTCTAGCCAGATTCCTGGAAGCAGGTGACCGTCCCTATGGAGGAGAGAGGAGATGCTTTCCTGGACTCAAAGATGCAACAAAGGCATCTTTGTTCTTTGGTCGGCTCTCTGTCTTACATTCCACATCGCTCATGGATCAACCACGTGGAGTTGCAAGAAGAGCCTCATTTAGAAGTGAATTTTGCTGAGTAGAATGGGTCAGATTTAGTCCCAAAGGTGGCTTTCCTACTGAGTCCATGTGTTGTAGAAAGTGGGCAAGTGAGTCATGCTCAAATGGATGAAGTATTCTGTGATATGCTTTTGAGGGATATGGGCACAGTATAGAAACCCAGTTGTTGGGAATAAGTATTTGGAAAGCATGACCACAACCAGTGGTCATGGGTATGTCCCAGTATACCCAGATTCTTGGCCTCTTCTCCAAAGTGCTAACATCAGGGTTAGTACTGATCTGCAAGAGCAAGACAACTTTATTTAGATTGAGGAAATAACATGAATTAGAAAAAGATATACTGTCAAGATTGGCAGTGGGCCACATGAATGAGGGTACATCAAGACCCTGATTATTGCTTGGAGCTTCCTCTAATGTTGTTCAACTCAGGGACTAGTTTGGCTACTAAGGGGTGGGTGTAGTGAGGAGTTCTGTTATGATTGACAGGTTTGGTCATATAATCCTTCTGCATATCTCTTCCCATAATGCATCTGCTGGGTCTCCCTTTCTGTTTTTGTGCCCAGGTGCACTGGAAATATATTCAAAAATAAATAAGGGTTGATTGTTATTAGGAGAAGAGAAACTTCATTATCTAGAGAGAGGTGGATATGATGGTTAGGGGAAGGGGTGGGGAAACCCAGGGTTGCTAGACACATTGCTCAGAGAGTAGATTGTGTGCATAACATGTGCACATAGAAGAACTAGAATTCTGAGTACATTATTAGAAAAAGGGAGGTATGCACAACCCAAACCAAGGTGAGTTTCTGTTATTAAACTTTCTACTATGTGTGCCTGCCTTGTTACAGCTTTAAGAGAGCTGCTAAAGAAAGAACACAGATATCAGTGGCATCCTTAAGCTGGCAATGTATTCAGTTCTGCTAAGGGTCAGTAATAAGCTAAAACTCAACCCATTTGCATCCTGCTTGCAAGCATCTGATGTCTTTCTGTAGCCTGATGTAAGAAAATACCATGAGTTTCCTCAATATGTCTTCCCAGAAGATGGTCTTCTTAACTGATCCTGAAGATGGGAGCCTTCTCTAATGTACACGAGTTACTCCAGGCCACAAGTAGAGGTCTCATCCTCTAACTGTGATGCTACATCATGCTTCAAAGATGGTCAGAAAATCTGCACACAGATTCTTCTGGGAGGACAGGATCATGTGGTGTGAAAGCCTTCAGTGCTTTGAGCTCTCGTAGATATAAGCCGTTTTCAAGACTTACAGAAGAGCAGGGATTATGGGTGAGGATCATAACACAGTTGAGAAATCACAGAAGTTCTAGGGAAGAAACTAAAGTACAGGTTTTCAAGCTGGTGTCTCTGAGCTTTAGAGGACTTGCTCCTCCTTCAGAGGACCTAAGTTAAGTTCCTGGCACCTGTGTTCAGAAGATCACAACCATCTGCAGTTCAAGCTCCAAAGGATCTGATACCTTCTGGCCTCCAAGAGCACCTGCACACACATGGCATACATTTACACAGACATGTATATGTAAATAAAAGTAAGTCTTTGTTAAAAAAAATTTAGATGGTAGGTTTGCAACAAATTTACTTCTATCAAAAAAGAAAAAAAAAGCCATGAGACTTCCATGTTGATGGGAAGATATTTGTCTCTCCCACTGGATATCATTGATAGCTAAATTATCTGCTAGTAAATAAGTTCAGAACAGAAAATATCTCACAGGCACAGTGATGCCAGAGGGAAGTTGGCATTTTTTGGTTCTGGACCCAGATGCCTTGAGTTCACATTCTGACTCTGTCACTTGTAAGATCTGTAACCTTGAATGAAAAAGGCTATCCCAAACATGCTTTAGGGCATCATCTGTACTGTGAAGACAACTAGAGGAAAGAATTCAGTACATAAGCTTAGTACATAGTAAGTGGCATAGATTAGCCATACTTACTGCTATTATTTTCCTCTTTATGATATCACTTAATTCAAGCTGTGGAGATGAACAAGGAAGAATGTGACTCTCCATTTCAGAGTTCAGACAGATGTAGGTTAAAGATTAAAAGGCAAAAATGAAATTGTAGAATTCGGTTCCTTTGAATCTTTGGTATTAAAATGGTATGTATTTCAACCTTTGATCAGTATGGATGGCACTGAAAAACAGAACAAAAGTAATCCCTTCTTGCAAACATTGCAGTAAAGATCTGGCAGCAATCAGAGATTAATATATTTTTATTACTATGCAACAAAATTTATTTACTTGGGAATATTGGCTATCCTGAGATTGACCACAAAATGTTCTTGAGAGACATGAATGATATCTGAAATTGGGGTTGCTCCAGGTCTTGAAAGAGATCGAAGACTGCAAAGGAAAGAGGAGACCTTACTGGGTCTGATTCAGAAAGTTGATCACATGATCTCCCTTCCCAGCAGGAGAACTCCCTGAGCACATTAATGTAATATCTTCTGTATGCCAGGCATTGTGCTAGTATCCATACACCTAATTTCATAACAGCTCTGAAAAATGGGTTGTTTGGTTCTTTTCCCCGGGGCAAGAAAATTAACAACTAGAGAAATTTCTAACAAGAACTGGATAAGGACTTCATACTTAGGTAGATTAGCAAGGTTAATCACAGAGGCTCCTAAGCCCAACTGCTAATATTTGAATATTGATTCAACACTTTAATGCTTCTGTGGCCCAGAACAATGATAAAATGTCTGTGTTTCCCTTTCCTACTTGTAAAGTAAGAGATGATAATGACAATAGGAACTTCATCTGGTTGTTGTGGGTATTAATTACATTCCTTCTGTATCTTCACACAAAAGGGGACTCCTGTCCTACTAACAGAAGACACAAATGACTATTATAAGCAATAGACAAGTGTTAGTTGCTAGTATGCTCACTGATTTCTCTTTTTGTAATTTTATTTAATTTTTTTTTTTTTGGTTTGGTTTTTCGAGACAGGGTTTCTCTGTGTAGCCCTGGCTATCCTGGAACTCACTGTGTAGACCAGGCTAGCCTCGAACTCTCGAACTCAGAAATCCGCCTGCTTCTGCCTCCCAAGTGCTGGGATTAAAGGCGTGTGCTACCAAGGGCCGGCAGGCTCACTGATTTCTTAAAGTACTGTTTTTATCCTGGCCCCTGAGGTATGGATAAAACTCAGTATCCATCTCAACAAATTCAGTTTCTTGAGCATCATACCAAGGCCACTATGTGCTTATACCCAGATCCGCTCCCTATCCAGCCTCAGTTCTGCTCTTTCCATTGCAGCTCATCCCTGCAGACATTTCCCAGGATTTGTTGCTATCCCTGCCTTTCAGCTTGATTAAGCCAATAAGAAGCTCGGGCTACATGCTAGAAGGCAGGGAGGATGGCTCTATCTCTCCCAAGTCTCACCTCTCTTATGAGCCTCTCTCCACTTATGGTTTCACCTCTCCCCCCCACCATTTCTCCAGGCTTCCCCATTCTCCTGGGCTCCATTTCCAATAGACAGCCTCTATTCCAGTACTCTGAAGTCACTCTTCCTCTGCCTTCCATCAACCCAGTCTCAGGTACAGTGGCTGCCCCCTGTTGTACTCAACTCCAAATGCCTTACTTGATTGCTCCTTGCTCTCACAACTCCCAGTGCTCCTAGTTACCTGCTCATCACACTGAACTGTCACTCATTGAAGGCCCAGCTCCAACCCTGACTGTTACAAATGCAGTGTGTGGGGAGATGCCCAAAAGGCAAGAATGAAAGTAGCACAGATACAAATCAAGGCAGAAGAATAAACTAGAAGACCCTACAGAGTCAACACCAAAGGCCCAGGCATCACAAATGGCAAAGTTGTCATGATCCCCAGATTTATACAGTCATGGGCATCCTGAACCTCTCTCCAAGAGGGGAGTTCGGTCCCCAGCTCCCCCAGGCTCAGATAAGTTCTGGTTATAAGGGAGAGACAGACCTAGGCAAAGACTGTAGAGTCAAGTGTCAATCATATTTTGGTTAACTTAATTACACTGTAAATATTATTGGAGAGCTCACAGTTTAAGGAATCCCTGTGGGGAATCCTTTTGTTCTGCAAATAATTATTCCCCTAATTTATTTGCTTATGTTTGGGTTTCCATATATTGCATTTGTTTGTTTATTTATTTATTTATTTATTTATTATTTTTACCCAAGAACAATAGGGCTCAACTCAGCTGGGGATGAGCAGTTGCTTTGAATTAGGCACTGTTTGAAATAAACCACAATCAGTTTAGTAAAATTTTGATTATATTAGCCTTGCAAATAGGCTATCCCAGAGTGAGAAGAAATGTATTCTGGGTAAGCATGGGAGGCTCATGATTCTTGGACATGAGATCTGAAAAGATCCTGGAACTGCAAGGAGTAATCTAAAAATGACTGATCCTTGGACAGTGTTTAAAGCCCCTTTGCTTAGTATAGATCAAATGCAGTTTTGAAAGCTAACGTTTGTCTAATGGCAATTTCTGCTTGCTGGTCATGGTCTTACCTGCTGGGCCCACAGGAAACAAATTTGCTCTCTTCTATCTGCACTGCCTATTTTTAGATGTCTTTGCTCTTAAACCCAACACTCCTAATTTCTTCAGCCTTCCTCCTGTGACACTTCTTGAAAGCAGTGGAATAATGAGTTACAGCGTGGACACCAGGTAGGGGAAAAGAGACTCACTAGCACAGCCTCTCTAGACGTGGAAATAAACCTCAGTGCTGATAGACCAGAGAATATTATGATATTGGAAGAAACTCATTTCCACATTGCTGAATCTTTAGATTCGAAAGTGCTTTGGCATTTCCTAATGGTAAGAGTAATTTGGCAACAGTACAAAACATTTATGATATAGGGAAAAAAAAGTATTTCTAAGTTCCCAGGAGGCACTTGCCACACTGAATTAGATCTGAGTTGGAACTGCCAAAAGCCAGTCAGCATGGAAGACTCTGTGACTTGATTCTCTGAGGGTGAAGCCTGGAATCTGTCACCTCTCCTCTGCTCCCCAGGAGAGGATGCTGTGCAGAGGCCAGGTGAGTCTCTGCCTCTTTACCACAAGGACACTGATGGCTTCTAAGTTCCCTTCTGGTTTTTTTCTCATGCGTTTTGCAAAGACAGCATTTACTCAATTTCTAGACGCATGTTTTATATTCCGTTGAAAAAGAAGTGTCATTTGAGCTGAGGTGTGTGCTTAACATAATAAGACATGGAAGTCCAGAGAAGGAAAAAGAATCTGTAAGATTACTGCCATTGATAGAACATTTTATAGGCTATTTTTATTTTGCTCATTTTCACTGGTATGATTGTGCTGCAGTTTAATATTAAAATCTCTATTTTTATCTGAGCATTATGCTAGTATGACTTTTCCACACGATTACATAAGATTTGGTCACTGCCCTCTTTATTGTTGTTCACCACTCCACGTACAAGTAATTTTAGGACAAGCATCTCTGTCAGAAAAGCGTTTTATATTCCTTACAAAACATGCCAAGAAATAAAGTCATTGGCTCAAAACATATGAATATTTAAGACCTCTCTTCTTCAAACAAAGATCAAGGCATCATCATTACGGGAGAGTTCTATCAAGTAGGTCAATGCATCTCCCAGCCTCACTGTTTCCAGACTAGTTGATTGTAGGTGACTAAACTAAAACTGGCCCTAATAATGGAAATGCGTTCAGATCCTCAGTGTGTAGAGAAAGCCTGCAAGGAGCCACACCAAAAACGCTCATTATGAGACCAAGTCTGAGGTGTCCTGACTGTGGAGCTGACAGGCCATAGACGCTTCATAATGAGGGACTCTCTGCATTCTCAGGCACTTCTTGGTGGGTAGTTGTGACAGGAGGAACCCCCCCCCACAACTGTAGCATGCTCCTTGTGGAGGAGAAAAATCAGCTCTCCCATGCACCTGCTCCATGGTCAGGCCTCCCCAAGTTGGTGACAGGGTGGAAAAGGTGACACTGGCTCCCTGACAGGGGAGAAAAGACATGCCAGAGTGAGCCCTCATTACTGGAGGTCTCCGATTCTCCTGGAGAAATAATGAGCATCACCAGAGCTCTGTGGGCTCCTCCAGGATCCTTCAGGAACAAAGCAAGCTGGGTTTGATGTGGCTAATTCAATACCGGCAGCCCACAGTGGGAGGACAGAGATTGAAAAACAGGGCTAGAAAGGGTAGGAAGTTTCTTTGGTAGGGGGCTGGGCATTGCTGAAATGTAAGGCGATGTCATCCTTAATATCTCTGGTATTCTATCACTTGTTAGGTTAACAAATCATCTTACTTTCTAAGGAAACCGTTTGATAGCATGGGCCATTTGGTGGATAGATACACTATGCAGACAGTCCTTTCTTCTGTAGCCCACCTCAGAGCCCACCTGCAGCTCTAGCCTTTGTTTTCCAGCATACTAATAGTACCCCAAGACTGTGTGTGACGTTGTTTCTCTGCTAGGCTGTCTCCATTATCCTAGGGTTGGGAGAGGAAAGCAGTGTTTGCTTGGTTACAGAACAAAGGGGAAGTCAATCCCCCAGGACCAAACTTAAACCAATAGGGGAGGAAGGCAGCTGTCGAGTTCCTAGCTCATCTTTAGATAGTATATGAGGCCCATCCTACAGGGGTCCCCAGAGGGCCTCTAGCAGGGTTAGGTCCATCTTGTCCATAGAAGTCCATTATTAAATCTTTCCTCTGCCTTGCTTGACCCACTCCCTCACTTTTATTTCCCAAGGCCATCTCCCTATTAGCTAGGGCAACCTGAGTCCTTCTCAAATGCCTACCTATGAGACAACAGCCAAGACTTTTTAATCCTCATTCGTCAGATTAGAAGGCTGAATTTTGAAGAACTACCATTCCCAAGGTCACTCCTTTCTTACATAGCTATCTTGTTTTACAAATCAAATAAAAACTCTTCATTGAGTTGTTGCAGTCAATCTATAGATGCAGAGAGAGTTCCATGCCCAGTGAAAGGGAAAAAGAAAAATTCACTCACAATGAGGCAATATCTGAGAGCAGAAACCACCTACATCAGTCCCGTTGTTTGTTATTCAACATTTATTTAGTATCCACTGCATCAGGGGCCTGTGCTAGACATCAACAACCTAAAACATGAGTGAGCATAGCTTCTATGCTGAAGATTCTTAGAATCTAGTGGTGGAATATGGAAGGTGGAAGCAAACCATGGGCACAGATGCAGACACCTCCCAGCAAGGGAATCCAGGAGGTGGTTTTCGGCAACAGTGTTTCCCAGCAGAGATTTTGTTCCTGCAAACAAGTAGTATCCCTTGGTTTATGCTGCATTCCAAGTAGCATGCTGGAGCTTGAGTTGCACTGGTGAATCAATCACACAGCTGACGTCCTTCCCTCAGGCCAGAGCTAAATCTTAAGAGATGCTGGAATGTTAGCCCGAGAGGGGAGAGTAGAGAAAATCTTTCCAGATGGAGAGAGAAACATATGCAGATCCTGGTAAGCATCAAATAACATTTTGGGGTGAGGTATGCTTTCTGCGAGCATTTGTAGGAGGTGAAACACGCTGATGAATCATGATTCCTGATGAAGGAGTAGTGGGAAATGTGCAGCAGGGGTGGACCACCCAAGAGAAGGACATAGGCTAACAAGCTGTGATGATGAATGCTGGGGATACAGTAGAGCATATTGAGAACATTACAGGGACAGAAGCATTAGACAATGAAGGACTCTAGCTCCACCTGGAAGACCCATTCTGCAATGTGAAGCTGTCCACTGAGCACATGGCACACCATTCTAACAGTGGTCCTTCAGAGTGAAACTCAGCAAGCTCTACATTTCCCAATCCAGAGAGCAAAACCAAGGGTGTAAAGGCTTGACCTCCATACCCTTTCACTGAAATCTCTAAATGGTTTTTCATTTCTTTGGATGGGGCTAATTGACTTCACTGAGTCTCTATACAGGCAAATTCCAGGACAGGAGAGCCATGATGGCTGACATCACAGCCAACTGTCAATCAAAGGCTTAGACCCAGTAGAGTCAATTTATTTCCATCTTCTCTTCCCATGCCTAAAATAACTTGCTGTCATCTGCAGGTTTAGGTAAGCCCCTAGCTTTCATAGTATATCTGTGTGTCAAGGAAGAGAGAGCCCAGTGCATGCACTCTGCAGCTAGTTCCCTGGCAACGACGAAGGAGTCCCTCATGCTTACTTGCACATTGTCCTCAAATTCCCCTTGTAGGACTCAACAACCTGGCATTTAGTCTACTTGTGGATTTTGGCCGACAATCTGTGTAGAAATTTTGAGACCACTTGGCTATGGGTCTTGATCCACAGGACATACACATCTTAACACTTGTAAAAGGCAAGATCTACTCGTTACATGTTTCCAGAAGTTTCTACGGGGTCAGGATCTGTCAGATCTGCCTGAAAAGGGAAAAACAACAAATATCTAGCCCCTCCTCCGTATTATAAGCTTTTATGGGCATCTTCTCTGTGAGACATATAGGAGCCTGTAGTTGAGGGCGTGAGTAAGCGTGGTAAGGGTGGAAAAAACTAGAACTGAGCTGAAAAAAGAGGGAAAGGACGAAGAAAAAGAGTTTTGCCTCAGAGATACTTGAAGTTTGTTTTCTGGTGGGGATTGCAAAGATCTAATATAATGTTCTGCTAAGCAAGTGTATGTGTCAATATTCATATGCAATCAGTCTTATGAGTGTTGTCCCCAGAGAGGATTGCAGTGGATCAGGCAATGGGTTGTGGATGCTTCTTTAATCTTTTGACATGTCCCCTCTCCCAAAGCATGTTTCTTGAGCTCCTCATTCTTAATTTGTAAGCATTTTTTCACTAATTCATTGAGAATTCTGTACATGCATACAGTGTATTTCGATCCCCTATGTCCCTCTAACTCCTCCTACATCTACCCCCCACTTCCCTACACCCTCCCACCTTCATGTCCACTTTTTTCTCCCATATCTTCTTTTTCATGTTCCACCAAGACTGACTCAAGTTGCCCATATACTCATGAGTGTGAAGCCATCCACTGAAGCATGGCCAACCTACCAAGGGCCACACATAAAGGAAAACTGACCCTCCCTACACCAGAGGCCTTCAACTGCCTGTCCTCCCCAGCTGAGGTGGGTAGAGCATAAGCCCCTTCAACCTCCTTGCTAGAATGTTGACTGCCTTGAACCCGAGCAGATCTTTTTATTGGCTGCTGTGACTTCATAAGCTCTGCTTATCCAGAACACATGGCTCCACTCTGGTTCTCTCTGACCTCTGGCTCTGATAATCTTTCTGCCCCTTCTTTCCCAATGGTCCCTGGGACTTGAGGAAAAATATATGATACAGGTGTTCTATTGTGCCTAACTGCTCTACACACACTTATTCTCTGTCCTTTGACAACTGGTGAGTTTCTGCATTAATCACCAACCAACGCACAAAGAAACTTCTCTGATCAGGTCTTAACAGCTACACTGATCTATGGGTATAGGGAAATTAATTTAGATGGCAGTTTAAAACCAAGTCTATTTCACAATATAATAGTAGAAGGTTAACCCACAGAGCCTATAGAACTCCTCATTCTTCGAGCAACATTCTTACTTCCAATCCTTCTTTGATATTTATAAACAAGGATCTCAATAAAGATCAGCAAGTTGAATAACTTCTTCTAGGCTATGTAGCCTCCAAACCCATCTTCAAATCAAGGTCTTTCAAGTCCAAGGTCCTTGCTTTCTCTTCTCTCTTGCCATTTCCCTTATTCTAGAATCCATGTGTTGATCTGAGAATCAAATGAAATTGATATTACTTTGCAATGAGCTTCCTCCTCAGTGATGATGAAGGTCATACAATTTATCCAGGTATATTAGTGACTACTGCAATAAATGCTCTGTGCATTATAAGAGATGTGTATGCAGATGGACAGGGCCAGCCTTGAACTGCCTGTAGAGGTAATGAACTTCAAAGTTACCAGCTCAAAAGCAGTAGAGAGCTCACTCTGCAGACCAGGAAATAAGCAAACTATTAGACTGGCAGACAGCAGGAAAAGTACAAATACTGGTAACTCTGTCCAATGTCTTTGTTATTTCTAGGATTTTGTTTAAAATAGTATGTCTGTACCTGCGGAGTCCCGCAGCAGAAACCCAGGAAGGCTTTCCACGATGGCAGGCCCCGATAACACGAGAAAGTCCAAGGGTTCCAAAGCTTTTTTGTTCATGGTGTGTGATAGATGGTCTAGATGTGCACCCCCAGTTAAGCCAGGGCAGGCCTGACTTAAATAGGGAAGGGGAAAAGAGGAGGGGCTGGGAAAAGGAGTAACTTAATTAGCTACTCCCTCTGGCCTTTAGGTAACTCATGAATATGGAAATCTCCTGAGGCTGAAGCCTGTAGTCACACCCTCTACCTGTATGTAGATGGTGACACAAACCTCTCTGGGAGGGGCTGCTTAGCCAAACATGACTGCAAGGCGCAGGTTAAGAGATGTAGACCACATGTCAGGAGCCTGGAATCTGGGGGTGTGGCAAGATATGTGCTGTCCCTTCACAGGCAATGGACACTTGTTTGGTCTCCGGCTATCTCAAAACCAGTGCTCTACCGGGGAGACCAAATCATCCTTTTATGGTCCTACATGTACCCTCATCAAGTAAATCAAATGGCACTCAACTGATCATGATCAATCCATGAGGAAAGAATGGAGAGGAAGATGAAGAGGCAGATGAAGTAGATGGAGTTGAAAGGGAAAGAAATATGCTACAGGCTAGCACTTAAAGTCTTCCATACAACATTTGACCTTGAGGATAACAAATGTCCTATCTAAACATATGTTTCTCAAAATATAAGGTGGGGGCAGATATACACAGGGATATGAATTGGGATAGGAGTAGAGATAAGGGTAGCAGTAAAGGTAGGGATAGGGATGGGATAAGGGTAGGGTTAGGGATAAAGACAGGGAGGGAGAGAGATACAGATAGAGATTAGCTAGAAATAGACAGATATAGAGATAGAGATGTGTGTGTTTGTGTGTTTGCATATAATTAGTTTTAATACAAGTTGATATAGAAGATTTATTGAGAATAAAGCTCTGATGCCATGAATCCTGTTCAAAGGGATTTTGAGAGATGTAGAGGACTTTTTGGTTCACACAGGCCATTATTTAAAAAATACACTGTATGTAGATTTTTTAAAGTCTGAATTATTTAATAAATAGAAGTTAAATTTAGAATCAAGAACTCTGGCGTTAGAGCCTTGGTCTTCTCTTGACACAACAATGCCTTTGCCTAACAAGCCGTTTCCAATGTCTGTCTAGGCACTTATATCTAGAAGGACCCTATAACTAGACCACCCAATTATTCTGTCCTGCTCGGGGTTGTTTTAATTTAAAAGAGGCTCAGGAGACATTGACAGGGTATCTGCAGGTGCTATCTGGGTACTCAGGCACTGAGTCTGAGCATAAGGTCGTGTTTAAAAAGGCCAGCCCTCACATGCCCTGATAGTCACCCAAATGATCATCAACTTTTTTGCTGAGTCATGCAGAATACTAAACAGAGAGAGGCGGGGGAGGAGAGGGGAGGGGAAAGGAGAGAGGGAGAGGCCCATTCAAGAATCCTTTTGAGGTTTCATCTAGGAAAAATGTCAAAAACATTGTCCTTGGCCAAACTTTATCCCTTGGATTATCTACAGAAAAATTCATACTGAGCCAGTTTAGTCAGATAGTGTTGGCTATCAACTGGAATCTCATAGGATACATGCTTGCAAGTACGCAAGTAAACTTGATGAGGTTAACTATGGTTGGGAGACCCACAGTAAAATTAGGGCACCATTCTCTAGGCCTGGATCTGGACTACATAAAAAGGAGAAAGCTAGCGGAGCACCAGCATTCACTGCCTCCTACATGGACACAATGTGACCGCCTGCCTCAATCCTCTAGCTGTCATGACGTCACCACTATGACAGACTGTACCCTAAAGAACTGTGAGTCAAAATAACCCCTTCTGTCTTTAAATTGCTTTTGATAGGGTATTTTGTCACAGATACAGAAAAGCAACTAAGACAGCAAGTGTCCCGCATTTCTTTTGCCCAATCAAACTCCATATGCAGGCCTCCTCTGTCTGCCAAATGGTTAAAAATCTCAAGCTCTCTTTGCTATATTCAAAGTTGATCACAGTTCTACAATGAAGCTTGCCTCTTCTACTACAAGAGCTCAAATAACATCTGTCTTGTCTGTTTAATAAGTGTCAAGTAATGGAGTTCTCTTAGACATAGGCAGACACACAGCTAACTGTATTGTAGGGCATAGTGACACTTGTTTCCATTCCTTAGGCTCCTAATTAAAACCATGATGGTGTCAGTATCTAACATTTAGTCCATGTTAGCCTGAGGCAGACAGGAGCTGAGGCCTTTAGTAGCTGTGATGGTATACAGTATGCTTCGATAATTGCAACCAGAGTCAGATGTGAGCACCACAGTCTGGCCATCTCTTTTCATCTCTTTTCAATGCAATATTCCTTTGTGGACAAGCTTCTCATTGGCCTGATGAGACCTTTTTAGAGAAAAATCAGGCCTTGAATATTTCCTACCCATCCTTCTACATGTTCAAGATGTCCTTCATTGTCTGAGGTGTTGCTAGTGACTGTTGTGCTCTCTTTCCACAGAGACATTCAAAGATGTTGCCTACAATAAATTTCTTCTATATCTAACTCTATATTAACATATCCTTCCTGCTGAGCTGACAGATAGATGGAGTTTCATTTAATTTTCATAATAACATTATCTCATTAGACCCATTTTATAGAAAAAGAATGTGAAACACAGAGGTCAAAAAATTAATTCACTATTAGATGGCAAGATAGGGATGCATTCCCAAATGTGGCTTACTATTATGAGATTATTAGCATCTATCCAGTCCTAGAAGAGTATGGGGTTAAGGACACCATCAAATGTTCCACTTAGACATGAAGTTCCCCATTAGTACTATCTTAAAAAGCTAGTATGCCTGTAAATGAGGTCAATGCACTACTACATAAGGAAAGGCCTGTTTTCTACAAAGATCTAATAAAGAAGGTAGATCAAGGAAGCTGAACAACCCAGAAAGGCAGTTCTGACATGACATATTATGTGTCAGATCTTGGGCAAATCATTTGGCTGCCTTGTCCTCTGCTCTTCATTTTGCAAACTACTGTTGGCAGTACTATCTATTGAATAGTATTCTTGTGATGACTGTCTTTAGGGTTTCTATTGCTGGGATAAAACACCATGACCAAGAGGCAATATGAAGAGGAAAGGATTTATTTCACTTACACTTTCAAATCATGGCTCATCATTGAAGGAAGTGAGGGCAGGAAATCAAGGAAGGGATCTGGAGGCAAGAACTGATGCAGAAGCCATGGAGCAATGCTGTTTACTAACTTTCTACTCATGGCTTCCTCAACCTGCCTTTATATTGCATCCAGGATCACCTGAAAAGGAATAATACCGCTAACAATGGGCTCAGCCAACCCACATCCATCATCAATCAAGAAAATGCACCACAGGCTTGCCTACAGACCAATATGATGGGAGAATTTTCTCACTTGAGATTCCTCCTTCCAAAATGACTATGTCTTGTATCAAGGTGACATAAAACTAGTCAGCTCCATGACTAAAGGATTTCACACATATATTGCACTTAGAATACTGCTTTGCTCCCACTGAGTGTGGTGCCAAAATTATTTATTACTTGTTGCTCTTTTTAAACCCTTAGTATTTATCCTAATTAAACCCAAGATCTTAGCATAATTCTTTCCCAGGTCCTGACTCCAACTCTCTCTGCTCTCTACTGGGGGCATTTTCTAGCACCACCTCCTTAAATTAAGCTGACCCACTGAGAGTTTATGCAAACAGAACCCAGTGAGACAGAGCTTTGGATCAAAGCCCTGGAGCTTCTGTATTGCTCAGGGAACCAGAAGAAGACAGAAGGCACAGTCAGGATAGCAAGGCTATTTACAAAGTTGTGGGAAGAGTAGGGAAAATCATGGAGCAAGTGTAGTTTTCTAGGGCTGGTAATCGTGGGGTTTCTGACATCTCTACGTCCAAAGGGAGTGGTTGCCAGAACACAGAGCATATGAAATGATCAGAAAGCAGATGATGCAGACATCTCACTATGACTTGAAGGAAGGAACCAAGATGTTCAAGCTTTTAACCTCTCTCTTCCCTTTCTCCAACCCCACCCACCCTTTATAGTGGATGAACTCGTTCAGAATCCATAGGATAGAGCATCTGTGTTCTCGCAGCATCAACTGCCTCCCAAGGCACAAAACAGGATGGACAGCAGTAAAACTCAGCTGTCAGTATCCCGGAAGTTACTCATTGTCTTAGTCCATGTGGACTGATTTAACACAACACAATAGCCAGGAGTGCTCATATGGCAAGCCTTGATTTTACATGATTCTAGAGGCTGGAAATCTAACATTGAAGGGAGCAAGAAGAAGTGGGGGGAAGAGAGGAGGGAGATCTTTAATTCATAGTTTATTTATGTTCTTCATAAGTACACTAAAATGTCATGAGGGCCTCTACCAATGGAACCGAATTAACTCTTGAAGATTCCATCTTAAAATAGCATCCTATTGTAGATAAAAGGTTCATACAAGTATGTGTATGCAGGTGCGCTCACCCATGAGAACGCATATAGAGGCCAGAGTCTGACATCATGATGTCTTCCTCAATAGATTCCCCACATTGACTTTGAGACAGGGTCTGTGGTGGTTTGAATATGCTTGGTGTTGGAAGTGACACTATTAGGAGGTATGACCTTGTTGAAATAAGTGTGGCCTTGCTGGAGGAAGTGTGTCGCTCTCAAGGTGGACTTTGAGACCCTCCTTCTAGCTGCCTGAAAACAGTCTGCTCCTGCCTTCTTTTTGATGAAGATGTAGAATTTTCGGCTCCTCCAGAACAATGCTTGCTGCCTGGGCAATGCCATGTAGGAGCCTTGATGATAATGGACTGCACCTCTGACCCTGTAAGCCAGTCCCAGTTAAATGTTGTCTTTTATAAGAGGTGCCTTGGTCATGGTGTCTCTTCACAGCAACAAAAATTCTAAAAAAAAAAAGACATGGTCTCTCACTGAACCTAGAGTTTGTCATTCTGTCTAGCCTAGCTAAACAGTGAGCTCTAAGATCTGCCTGTCTCTGCCTTCCCAGGGCTGCTGCTCTCAGCTTTAATGTGGCTGCTGGGGATCCAAACTCCAGTCCTCATGCTTGCACAGTAAGTGTCTTACCCACTGAGCCACTTCCTCAGCCCATGTAACCTCTTACCAATTATGGTTTTTGTTCCATCCCCTGTTCTGGAATTTCCATGCCCCCTATCTGGTTTATCTCTTAGTATTGATCTGGATCTGTTGGCCTGACTAGAAACAGAACCTTCTGTACTTATTAACATCATTTTCTGTGATCTTTCTAATCCATCCTTTAAACTTTGTCTTTCTTGCATTGAGCACACAGGACAGCCCATAATGCACAGTCTGGTTGCCCTTGTTTGTAGCTGCCTAATGTTAGTCTACAACATTGGTTCTCTGTCTTCTTAATGCTGCAACTCTTTAATACAGTTCTTCATGTTGTGAACATCACCATAAAATAATTTCATTGTTACTTCATAAAACTATAATTTTGTTACTGTTATGAATTATAGAGATAGATGCTTGTCAAAGGGCTCTCAACCCACAGGTTGAGAACCAGTGGTCTATAGCTATAGTGTTTCTCTTCTTCCACGTGCTCCTCAGTCTGTTCAGTTGGCATTGGATATTGACTTCCCATGTAGATCCTGAGATACCAGGGTCCTCAGCTTTTATGCCCTCTACTATCATCAAGGGAAGCTACCTATAACCTTGACCTGCCTCATATCTGGAACAGATGCTACAGCCTCAAGACCCAGAAACACTTTCTTTTGCAAGAAACCTTGAGTATACTAACAAAAAGACCTTCTCCCTGATCTCACTAGATATTTAAAATAATATTTGGAGATGTTATTTTTGCTCCAATTTTGTGACTCTCTGTAGAGTAAGGTGATTCACCAAATAACATGCAGCTGGTAACTGTGGCAACAGGCACCTTTTATGTAGATTGTCTCACCAAAATTGAAGTTCCATGACAACGGGGAGTTTAGTCCATTATATTTTCTTCATTAAAAAAAAAAAGAAGAAGAAGAAGAAGCATCTGTCATAATCTAGATAGAAGAGCATGAGAGCAAGAGGTGTTGATAAGTGGAGGATGGAAGCATAGAGGGCAAAATGTCACATGTGACCTTAAATTAGGACACTGGCAATGGAGGGGAATTCAGGAGGGAGAGGAGGGCAAGAAGAGGGAGAAAGAGAATCAGAAAAGAATAAAGTGTGCTTGAGAAACAGTGTAATGAGCCCTAACTCTCCATAAGTTAATAAACATTTTTAAATGAAATAAATTTTAGGGAAAGCATCTGTCACAGCAGAAACTTGGAACCATTTCAGCTTCGTCCAACCCCACAAAGGAAGGGCTGCTGTTGTGCTAATTCCAGGGATGATAATGCTTAGTAGGTTGAGAATTCAAGCAACTACAACCACCCTCCCCCATTCTGTGTGTCCTATTGTGAGTCTGAGCTCACAGCCTAAAACAGCATGGGTCTGGGAGGCCTGAGCTAGACTGTAAACTGATGGTTTAGAAATTGAGGGAGGGTTCTTCCTATGGTCTGTGCTCAGTAAAGATGGTGGTACTGAGGGCTCTGTGCTGCCTCTGTCGGAGGCCCAGGTGCTGCGAACCCTGGGTCTGGGATCTGCCCAAGTCAGTCCAGCAGAGGTGCCCAGCAATGACAACCAGATTTGGAATGGACAGAGCAGTTTTCGGTAGCTGTCATGTACCCCTCCAAGGAAATAGCCCGCTGGAAACCTCCCCATTGGTATGATGTGGAGATTTTGAAAGAAAAAGTGGTGACCAACGTGACCCTGAACTTTGGGTCCTAGCACCCAGCAGCCCATAAAGTCCTGAGACTAGTGCTGGAATTGTGTGGAGAGATTGTGCGGAAGTGTGACCCTCACATTCGGCTCCAGCACCAAGGCACTGAGAAGCTCATGGAGTACAAGACTTATCTGCAGGCCCTTCCATACTTTGACTGGTTGGACTATGTGTCCATGATGTGTGATGAACAGGCCTATTTGCTAGCTGTGGAGAAGTTGCTAAACATCCAACCTCCTCCTCAAGCACAGTGGATCCGAGTGCTCTTTGGAGAGATTACACTGATTTTTAAACTATATCATGGCTATCGTCACACAAGCCCTGGATATTAGTACCATAACTCCTTTCTTCCTGATAGTTGAAGAAAGAAAGAAGATATTAGAGCTCTGTGAGCGGGTGTCTGGAGCTCGAATGCTGCTACTTATATCTGACCAGGAGGCAACTCTTCAGCACAAAGGTAAACCAGTCTTCATTAAATCATGACAACCTCATGGTGACCGGTTATAGTATTTGCACCTGCAATGCTGTGATTCAGACACTCCCCAGACATTGCTCACGTGTATCTGAGACCATGATTACATGGATGTCCTTGGAAAAGAAAAGGACTAATCAGGCCAAAGACAACATTGGATCAAAGCATTGACTCATCACACAGTGCCAAGATTTGGAATCAGCAGAGGCTGGATTCACTCGAAAGTCTGGTCCTGTGGCCCACTGCAAGAACTCACCTTCTCTAATAGGCAGATTCAGTCCCTCTAAAACGAAGCAATGCTGGTCCTGTGGCCCACTGCAAGAACTCACCTTCTCTAATAGGCAGATTCAGTCCCTCTAAAACGAAGCAAATTCTCACTCTCTAGTGTCTTCATAGCAACCAATGCTACAACTTGAGTTGAGGAACTTGGCTACAGTGTTCAATAAACAGATGTAGTTGCTGCTTTTCTATTACTGCTAGGAATATTGTTACTGTTGTTAGGAGTATTGGGTACAAGACTGGGCAGGAAGGCCTGAAGCTTCATACTTAGCCTTGTCAAGTATGGCAGACTAAGTTTGAATCTTGGCTCTGGTGCTCACTGGCACGTAGCAGGTGTTATGCAAATGTTTATTCAAACTTAAATAGTGGGTTTGATCTAAACAAGGAATGAAAATCTGAGATCATTTACAGGGATACATTGCGAGTGAGGTAGTGTGCAGAGCATTGGAGACACATGGTGAATGGGGGCGGAGGAGAGATTCTGGCTTGATCTGTCTGGAGCTAAAGTGGGATTGAGACATAAGGAGGCAATGCTTGTGTTCCGTAATTATGATAACAAAGAGGAACCCACCTTTCAAAGGTCATAGACACCATCAGAGGAGCACTGTGTGATCCTAGCTCTCACTGCTCCTTATGTTGCCTGTTGTCTGTTTGCTCAGCTGGAATGGAACCTCATGATACTGGAATGTTCTGTTGAATCCAATCTTCCACCATGTCCCCAGGGCCTCACACCACTACCTCCTTTGCTCTTAATAAATAACTAAGTGAGTGAATGAACATTCTAGGTATCCTTGCAAGAGTTT
Source organism: Grammomys surdaster (assembly GCF_004785775.1). Lineage (NCBI taxonomy): Eukaryota > Metazoa > Chordata > Mammalia > Rodentia > Muridae > Grammomys > Grammomys surdaster. The sequence goes on from NW_021604579.1 coordinate 15,228,177, forward strand.
TCTGATCTGGAGTTATAGAATAACATCAGCCATTATATGTTGATCATTTTGATAGTCATAAGCACTAGTCTCCAAACTTTCTAAGTGTGATTTTATTTTAATCATTATAATAATCTATAATCAGTGAGTTAATTCATTAAAAAATTGTGGTTGGAAATTTTGGAATGCTCCACCCTAAATAGGTATTGGATAGAGAAGGAAGAGAGGGAAGCGCTATGCCTGCCTCAGGGCTCTTCCAACTGCCTTTAACAGTCTCTTCCCTCTTTTCACTTATGCAAAGGTTTGATTCATTCTTAGGAAATTGAATCCAACCACTGCTACCAAGAAGCCTTCTACTCTTGTTGAGTAATCTGTACACTCAGGAGGCTGAGACAGGAAGATCCAGAGGTAAAGGACAGCCTGAGCTACACAACAAGATCCTATCCCAATAAATGAAATGATTAAGAAGTATGTAAACACTAACCACTTTTAGACCAGGGGAAGAATACAGAAGTAAATCAAGGTGTGAGAAGAAAGGACTTGGCCCTCTGTGGACAGCTGGGCCAGGGAAAGTCATCAGGTGGGAAGGAGTACAGATGGCACCAGGGATGCTGTGTTGCTCCTCCCTTGTAAGCTGGGACAGGGAAAGAAATTGAGTGTTGGTGATTACCAGAGAAAGCTTGAAGAAAAACTTCCCTAAGTCCACAGGCAAGAGTCGGACCCAATGTGTAGCTTGCCTTGGGCCTGATGAAACCTTGAGATGAGACTCAACCCAACTGGAAACTTAATGTGTGCTCATGAACGAACACTGTTTTAAGGCACCAAGTTTGTGATGCTGTATTGCCCAACAGAGAGGCAGAAACACATCCCTCTCTCCCGGAAACTCTGCAAATATATCTTTCTGTTCCTCTTTTAATCTATAACTCTCCTGACCACAGTGTTAGAGACTGTGTTTAGTATCTCTTCATCTGCCCCAGGATACTAGCAGACAGAAAGTCCCAGTAAATATTTGCTCTTGAGCTTATCAAAACTTAGGCCAAGTTAAAGGAACTAACTAAACATACAAAGGAAAAAAAAACATTTCAAGCACTGCCTGAGCTAATGCTAGGCTGTGTGATCAAGTCAAATCTATCTGCCCAGGTAATGAATGAATATGCAAATGAATATGGGATGAAATCTCCATAAAGCTAGTAGCTGAATAGTAGTATAGTCAACTAAATACTTCCTCGCTGCCATGTTTTGTCCTTCCTAAGTTGAGTAGAGCTGAGTGGAGTGTATCATCCTACTCCCTCTCCACAGCTTAAAAATAATCGGTCGGTGATCCTCTGAGCCACATGAACCCACACAGGTTTCCATGACTCCCAAACCTTCTTTGCTTCCAAATGTATTGCCTTGCAATGATCTTCTCTCAAGTGATGGGAACATTGTCCTACTAGGACTATGCTATTGCCATGGAAAGATGCCGAGTGTCTGTTGGCTGCACAGAGGGTTACAGTCAGCACATCAGAAAGGAATAGAGCTTTATAATGTGTGCTTGGATTACCTAAAATTTCATTTTCTCTCTTTCAGGTCTTAAATTTTGAGATGAGTTAAGATGTGGATTCTCTAGTGAGGAATAAGAGCCTGGGACCATGAATCAGGCTAATGCTATAAGACAGCGCTGAGAGTAGAATGGGGATTCGGGATTATTATTATTATTATTATTATTATTATTATTATTATTATTATTTGTACCTATGCTCCACTTTCTTCATCTGTAAATTTGCCAGTTGGTGTACACAACCTGGTATTTGAGATTCCGTGTGAATAAGCATGCCACTGAAATCAGGAACATGGCCTGGGGCTGGGTCACAGTCTCTTAGGGCTCACAAAGCTGACCATATTTCCTGGCCAGCTCCTTAGAGCAAGCCAGGCAATAGATTTAAAGGAGGATCATCCAGAGTTCCCAGTCATAGCCAAAAGTACCACATCTGTGGGTTGCTACTCAAGACACAGCCTCACAAAGACATAAAACTGATGCCTCAAAGATCCATTCAGACCTTCCTGAGATGAGGAGAGTGATGGAGTATTGTCCTAAGTTGGGATTTGCCCATGAAATCCATGAATCCATGAGTGTAACAGGGAGAGTCAAACTGGGAACCCAAGCACTCAATTATACCTTACTGCTTTGGGTGAAACTGTGTGTTTCTTTATCTTCTTGCTATACCAGAAGAAAAGCATGTCTAATTTTGAGTCTTCCATCTTACACTTTGAAGCACCTCATGGGTTTCTGTTTTAAATTCTGCATGCCCATAATAGTTTGAGTTCCCACCTGACAGAAAAGCTACACTCAGGTGATCTGCCCTTCGCACAACCTCATCCCTTAGTTAGTAACACTTCTTCTCTTTATTTAATCAGATATAGACTGCATGATGTGAGTAGCCTCTCAGTCACCTCACTTCTCCCTTGCCAAAACCTCCAGTACCAGTGGGGCAAATTCTCTACGTTAAATGTTCTCTGGTTTGTATCCTGGGACAGTGAAAGATTCTAGCTGTACTGGCATGTCTTCCTTCCTTATGGTGATTTGAATGAGGTATTTACCATACCCTCCACAATTTGACTAATTGGTCCCAGTTGATGGTGCTGTTTAGGGAAGCTTAGAGGGTATGGAGCATGTCACTGGAGGTGGGCTTTGAGTGTTTAGAGACTTGCTCCATTTTGAATTGGCTCTCTGATTCATGCTCTGGTTCAAGACATGAGCTCTCAGCTTCCTGCTCTTAACATCATGTCTTTGCTTTCATATCATGGACTCTAACCCTCTGGAACCACAAGCCTAAATAAACTTTTTCTTTTATAAGTTGCTAGGTCGTGATGTTTCATCACAGCAACAGAGAAGAAGCTAATACATTCCCCTTCTCACAACGGCAGTGCACTGCTGAGTTATTTTATGTGGATCATTGCCCATTGTCACTATCTGATTGTAGATTAAAATTAGTAATCCTCCCAAAGATTTTTAGAAGAATTACAATTTTTCCCCAAATGTTCAAGTATGCCTCTTTGCATGTTCTCCTTTTAGAAATCTGCACCTTATCTGTAAATATATGTGTGTGTAATATATATATGTGACACATATGTAGATATATATGAAAACATATATGTTATATATATATAATACCAGGTAATAGATATTTATAGGTATATTATATATAATTTATATATACATACATATATAAATATATACATATGTATATATGTACATATGTACATGTACACATATACACATACACACACATATACACACACACACATACATATATTTTTTTTCTCCAAGTAAATCACCAGGAAGATGCATGATAAAATTTACTTTTATGAGAAACAACACTTCTCTGTCACCAGCTTCCACCCTCACACTCCACATCTACAACAATAGTACGTCATTGTCAAGCTCTCTACTGTCCATCAAATGTGTGGCTTGCATTCTGCTCTGTAACTATGGTGATTTCAATGAGAATGTTCCCCCACAGGCTCATATGTTTAAATACTTGGTCCTTAGTCTGTAAAACTGTTTGGGAAACATTAGAAAGTGTGACCTTATTGGAAGAGGTATGTCACTGGAGGTGGGTTTTCAAGTTTCAAAAGACTCATAACATTTCAGTGTGCCTCTCTGTTTGTTGTCTGTGGGTTTTGACGTGTGAGTGCTCAGAGACTCTTCCAGACAACATGTCTTCTCCTTGCTGTTGTGCGACCCTACAATGTAGGCTCTTATCCTTCTGAAGCTGTAATCACAACTAAACATTTTATTTAATAAGTTGTTTTTGTCATGATGTTTTATCACAGTAATAGAAAAGTAATATAGCACCTGAGTGAGACCTTAGGGTAATTATGACTGAGCCAGTCATCTCGGGAAGTTGACTGCCACAGTGTTACTGGAAATCAGAAACAATAAAATGTTTACTTTTCTAAAATTTAAAGACTTCTATCTGATAGTGCCAACATGGCACTCACCATGATCTTTTGCATCGGCTGCCAAGAAGCTCAAAGATAATCCCAGTTATCAATCACAATAACCATATCATCCTATGTGAGTAATATTTTTGGCTCTGCCTTCACCCACAGATACTATTTAATTGTATTTTAACATTACTGTTTTATAGGTATCTTTGGTGATGGACCCCATCAAATGTTTTCATAAGTAGATTGGATGCCCACTATATAAAACACATAATTCTCTTTATAGGGACCTTCAGTTTCCAGGTATATGTTAGAAATTCAGTAAAGAACTGAGTTATTGTCAAAATCAAATTATAATGTAGATCATAATACATAATATGTAATACATAATCTCATGCAATTGCCTATCCCTTCCTAAAAATTGCTTGTACCAACAACCTTTGGCCTCAGCTCAGTGAGTTTTTCCTCATCATAGTAAAATAAAAGCCTTGTTTCTTGGTACCACTTAAGCCATCTCAATTGCCTCTCAAGAAGACTAATTGTCTCACTTTGTCCAACAGAGTACTCAGCAATTGAACCCCTGTGAGGCCAGCCCCACGAGAGTGAGTGTGATTTGAATCACCCTCATCAGGCTTGGGAAAGCATCCACTTTCTGGCCTCTTAATATTCAACCCAGGGAAAAAAACTCAATTCAAAGGGTTTTATTTTTTCTTACCAAGCTTCTCTGTTCCAAGACACCTGCCTCTTAGTTGATCATTTCTAAATATGAAAACGAAGCAACTTAGAGTCCTGTGAAGACAAGGGATGTGGCCAACTGCTGGGTCCCGTGCCTGTGCATGCTGGGGCCTCTGGCAGAATTCAGCTGCTTTAACCTGAACCTCATTAGAAAAACACTCTTCCATATAGTCACTGCCTAGAGAGAGACTGGAAACAGCTGGAATAATCAGAGTGGGAGGCAGAGCCAGCAGCTGACAGTACAGACATCACCTTTCTCCTGTGCTGGGACCACCACAGATGGAGTGATTAGCCTGGCCGCACTCCTCCTGAGCCCCAACCAAACCTCCAAATCATTCTCCGCCTGCGTGCCAGGCAGCCACCCCCAGTGGGATTGGCATGTGAAAACTAGTGGCACATGGTCTTCTTCCAGTATTGAGCCTCCAGTTTTGACACTTGAAGAGAAAGCCTGGGCCTCAGGGGTAACCTTAAACAACAGGGCAGACTGGGAACTCTGTACTTCAACCAGAACTCCTGCTTGCCCAAGGGTATTTATCCTGTGGGAGCTGCATGCTCTTGGGATGGTATCACACTGCAAAATTAGAGCTAGTGTATCTTCAGATTTTATTTTTCCGCCCTCATTTTTCTTAGCTGTTAAGACTTAAGAATCAGACACCGACCCTGGCTGAGTTTGGAGGACTAAGCCAGGGTTCCTTCATCTTAAAGAATATCTACCTTCCATATCCCCACAAGATGATGAGACTGACATTTATGGAAACTAGCTCTGTATAGGAATGAGCACCATAATCTATGGAACCAGAAATATACTAAGTATGCTAAGCTATGATGTGCCAATTTCTGTTCATGAGATTTGAGAAAAATCTCATAAATTCTTAGGCCCTCAGAGTTGTCTGATGAAGATGATGATGATGACGACAATGGAGACGATGACATCATGCTGACTTCATTGGGACATTCAAGCAATTAAACTGACAGTGTGTGTTAAGGGCTTATCACAACCATGTGAAAAGTACTTCATGATACTAGCTGTTATGATTCGTTTGATACCTGGATTCCAGCAAATGTGTGCCAAATTCTAGTTTCCCATTGATTAAATTTCCTTTTAATATCTTGTCCATTTACTCTTAGAATTAAAGTAAAGGATGATGTTCTGTTGACCTAAAGGAAGTAATGGGCCTGATGTCAGAGCAGTGATCCCCAGAGGTTCAGCAGCATGGTCTCTGCTGCTCCCTCTGAAGATGGCTGGCCTGTGACTAAGGGAATCTGCTCCCTCAGGAGTCTCCAGGAGACAATGTATTCAGCCTCAAAATTACCTGCTTCTCCCCAATCACATAGCATTATCCACCCCATCACCATGCTGCTTAAAAAAAGACCCAAATGCTAATTACGCCTTAAATTATCATTGATTTGATTTGATGTTGAATAAGCTTTGCCATTTATATTTAGGCAAGAGCTTCAGATTGGCGATGCTCTCTCTGAGACTGGGTTTTTAAATAACTCCGCAGGGCCTGTCTTACTCGTTCAGTGTGTTTATGTCAAGAAATCAGTCCTTCTGCTCTCTGTGGATGCAGATGAATACTGGGCTGATTGGGTGCAAGGGAGGCATTCTGCCCTTGGCTACAGTACATAATGCGGAGACCAGGAGTGCAGAGATCTCCACCTGGCAGGAGACAGAGGCTGAAGGAGACAGATTCGGGTCCTGAGCACTTGACTAGGAATGAATGGCATTTGCAGGCCATGTTCAGCAGATGTGTAAGTCCTCATCACATTAGACCTGCTCTTCACTCACACTTCTGACAGCCAATGACAGGAACACAGAGCTCTTCACATGAGGCACAGGTAGTTCCTGAAGAGTGAGAGAATATATGAGAATATCCAGGTCTTCTGGCCCTAAGCCCATGAAGGAATGTTTCACACTGTCTTCCTTACCTCTCGGGGTCCTCTCATCCCATCCCCTTCCTGAGGTCCACTTTCAAAGACCCTCAGTCACACACTACCAACTTGGTGGCAGAAAAAATAAAATAAAACCAAACAAACAAACAAAAAAAAATTAGAAAAACCTCACTGTGTCTTTTACAGAGCAAAACAGTTTGCACGTTTGAAATTATCCCTGTGGAACTATCCTCAAAGTGATCATTTTACTTAAGAAAAGTAAAGGATGTCTCAAAAGGGCAAGTATTGGGTAACAATCTAAGAGCTGACCATTACTAACCCAGCCTCTGTAACCCTTGTTGAAACAACTTTGAAAATAGGTATCAAGGCACACTTTTTCTGAAACTTGAGCTTTTTTCATTAATCCCTGGGCTAGATTTTGCTTTAGAAATCAATAACTACTTCATGAAATTTTATTTTCTTTTTCATGATAACAAATAGTGCATGAAAGAAGAAAGAAAGAGGAAAAGAGTGAAGGAAGGAAGAAGACAGGGGTGTTAAGAAGGCAAGCAAGCTAGAGGTAGAACAAAATGGTGGCATGAAGCCCTAGCTTTGATAGTCAATACACACATGTGGGAGAAGGGAGATGAGGAGAGGGAGGAAGAAGAGGAGGAAGAAGAAGAGAGGGAGAGAAGGGCAACTCTTAAGCTTCAGCATGGTTCAACCTCATCCCTGCCTCCAGACCCCGTCACAGTCTTCCTGACTCTATCAATGTCAGATGTGTGAATGTGATGAAGTCTAATGGCTCTGGGGCAAACTCTACATCTAACGCTGACTCTACTTCTTCCTCACTGACTGACCTTGGGTTCAAGTCTTGCTCCCTTCCCTCATCTGTGAAATGGGAATGGTAACAGAACTACCAATGGTAACAGCAGAGTAGACTGAAGATGGGTAGCATATTAGGATTCAGGTAGATAGCTCACTAAGTCAGCTCTTGTACACCCCATGTTTGATTCTCTAGACCAGCTTCAAGGGAATGATGCCACTAACCCTAGTTGTCAACACCTTGAAAAATTATTTTCTTCCTGGGGCAACAGTTCACCAATGGCTGAGTGAGCCTTATATTTTGGGGGGGGTATGGTGGTGGGGTGAGTGTGTATATATATATATATTCTCCTTCCCTCTTAAAACTCTCCTCTGCACTTGGCCATGCCTGCATCTCCACTTTGGGTCTCATACATCTCATCTTATTATTGAATCCAGACCCCCTTCCTCTACCCACCCTTGATGTATTCTTTTATGTTCTCCCAGGGTTCATTCTTTAAATGTCATTATACTTCAAAGAAGGATTTGTTTGAAAGAAGCAAAACACAACCTAATATATATGTATTTTAATATATATTAAAAAAACTCATAATATGGACACCAAGATTAAGCACTACTTAGTTTCTATATCTCTCTAGTCTCTTTCCTTTGTATATGTTTCAAACTTGATGTAGCATAGTTTTAAAAAAAAAAAGAGTGGTCTCATAGAAATGTTACTTTTCAAACTTATTTTGCAATTTTAATGAACCACAACAGGTTTTTATTGTTTAGTTAGTCTTCAGTGCTATCATTTGAGGATGCTAGTATCCAATTTTGTGTTAGTATCATGATTTATTTATTCTTGCTTGTTTTTTATTCACATGCGTATTTCATTACCTAAGTAGTATCTGAAATGCAGTGTATGTTCAGTAAATACTTATTGATAATATTTCTTCCATATTAAGGGAGGGGATTCAAATTCTTTGCCATCAATATATCTCTTCTAATATTAGCCCTGTTTCTTGTCTTTACTGCCAAACACATCATTCAGGCTCATGGGTTTTCAGAAGTACTAATTGCTACCTAAGCTATGTTTTCTGGCTCCTGCATCCATCCACATGCTCTGCTCATCCTTAATTTGGAGAGTATCAGCTGCCTCCTGGCAAACCAATCCAATGTGATTTTGATCCTATCTTGCCTGATTACCTCAAAAAATGTATATGTATGTTGGCACCTTCCCTCTTAAAACTCTCCTCTGCACTTGGCCATACCCACATCTCCACTTTGGGTCTCATACATCTCATCTTATTGTTGAGCCCAGACCCCCTTCCTCTACCCGCCCTTGATGTATTCTTTTATGTTCTCCCAGGGTTCATTCTTTAAATGTCATTATACTTCAAAGAAGGACTTGTTTGCAAGAAGCAAAAACACAACCTAAGCAACATTTTCCCAAAGAGAAAAGAATTAATTATTCACATGATCCAAGATCAAGGATAAATGATCAAGTGTACTCGAGGCAGAAGTGACCAGACACCAACCAGATGTGGGGCTTGGAAAGGACTTACGTGTAGCACATGCAATGTCTTGTCTTTATTATGCCATGTGTTTATCAGGTTATGTCTTTTCTGACTCTTCTGATATATCAGTTTGATTGCCTCATCCAGGTTTTCTTCATCCTCATCAGAAGGAAAACGGAAATGTAGACTGCCGAGTCACCACCCCTCCTCTGCCTTTTCTTTGTAGAATGGAGAATTGAGACATTTTTCTATTTTGAATTCTAAATGGGTTAGATTTATATTAAATGCCCACTCATGGACCAATCAACAATCATTAGACAATGTCATTAGAGAGGATAATGTCTCCTGGAAATCATAGCATGCAGCCAAGCAACAGGGAAGTATAGAATTCTAGAAATGTAATGTAAGGTCTATCCCCAGAAAAATGAGAGGGGGTGCTGTTAAATGAATAAAAATCTGTCCACTAAAGCCTAATGCCTCTATATTAACTGAAGAATAATTTTGCAGAGTTCGGAAGATAAAAATAACAACTGATAAAAACACTCCCTTGTGTGTGTGTGTGTGTGTGTGTGTGTGTGTGTGTGTGTGTGCGCGTGTGTGTTCTTTTATTCTAATTCATGTTCGATGAGCCTAATTCAGCTTCCCAGGATACAAAACAAAAAGATCTTCCAGACAGTATACCAAATATTTTGACTGCTGAAAAATGTGTAGTTCCTATTTTAAACGAATAATTTAACAGCTGGTTTTCACATCAGTCTTTTATGAAGTTGACCTAAGTTTCCCTCCTCTGTGTCTCAAAGTCTTCACTGAATTAACACATCAAAAAGTACGTGTCTGAGGTCTCTCTGTAGTCACCCATTGCTCATGGAGACTAAATGATCTATTATTTGCCCAAATAAAGATGCACTCTGAGGCATGGTGACTCTTTACCTATAAAGATGATGTGAGGAAAGTCTTTTATATTTTCATTCCATGCACCCCATTGTTTGGAGAGTTTTCTCCTGTGAGAAACTGAGAATTATTTTTTGAGTCATTTCTCCTGTATGATTAAATTATATACTGTCATGTGATATGCCTATTCATACTGAGGAAGGAATATGCATGCCTAACTTATTGAATTTGAATTTGGCCATGTGGCATACTCTGGCCTATGAAATATTAGGAATATGTCTGACCAGGAATTCTGCATGTGCCTGTATGATTTGACCTGATTCCCTTCATTACTGCCTAAATGCTAGATGGGAACATTCCTTCCATTTCAATTGATGAATAAGAAGGTCAATAAGGTGAGTTACACTCAGATGACCCCTGATAATCCACATCCCTCATGTAATAGGAACAAGAAATAAAGATTTCTTGTTATAGGTCTTTGAGATATGGGGGTTATTCATTATTACAACAAAACTAGCTAACATGCTATCCAAAATAGACTGTATCTTTGTCATAATTTGTATATTTTCCCTTTTTCAGACTTTATAGATTATCACAATTAGCCATTTGCTAGTTGACTTCTGGGTAAAATAGGTTATTATTTATGAAAGGGGGAGGTTCCTGGATGATGGAACCCACCAGAGACTTTGATGAAAACCTTTAACAAGCCACACCTCTGCAGTTCAGCGTCCTCCTCACCGCAAGCCTCCGTGAAGTTGTAAAGATGAGGACACAGCTCTATGGGATGAAAGAAAATGATGTTTGGAGGATGCCAGAACATAGCCGTTTATTACTGAGTGAGTGTTTGGTGACAAAATCCATGAACCAATGGTTGAATGTTTATATAGTCTGTTTATTTGGCTGTAATTCTTTACACTTTACACTTATGCACCGGGCAAGGGCAGGTACATAGAACAGTGTCAGGAGGGTAGGTGTCAAGAGTTTTGTTCTGCTCACGACATCTAAGTAAATATGAATAATAGGCAAATGATGATGAGTCTTAAGATCGAGGAGAAGTTAGAACTGGAGAAATATATGTAGTTATTGGCCTTCAGACATGTTTAAAGCCCCTAAAACAGATGGCAACCTCACACCCAAGAGTGCAGACTGAAAAGAAACCCAATGATCAGTCCATTTGTCTCTGTAGTTCCCATAGTAACCAGCACAGACACTGTATCAACACTCAAGAAATGACTGTTGACCTGGATATAAAAGCTTTGGGCCAAAATGAAGAGCAAAACAAACACAAGGGCAGATATCCTCAAACTACAAACAGCCTCAGCATTTGACATCTAGACTTTAATATGTATTAATCATCACTCATATTCTGCTGTAATGTCTGAAGGTTATCTCCTAAGGACATCTTCAATGCTAAGAGAACATTCTCCTCCTCCAGTGTCTCTCTGAGCAACTCTATCTCTTGTATCTCTTCAAGGTCAGTGTTTTTAAATTTATACTAATATTTATGCTAATAGTAGTTGTTCACACTTATTGAGCACTTAACTGTTTCAAGAGCATTTCCAATTTCTTCATAAGCAATCCATAAGATGGATATTTTGCAATGTGCAAGTCTATCCAAACTGTAAGTAATGGACAAAGAGACTGGCACTTACCACTATCTGAATTCAAACTCTGTGATTTTTCAGCACATCTTAGCTGTGAGCATTCAGTCCAACACAACATTGGCTTAGCTAGATGAACTACAAATTCTTTAATATTTTTGGACAATAACAACATCTGTCATTCATTGCTTGCAGTGGCAAATGGAAGCATGCTAAGCAATTTTGATGCATTGGCTCATTTGCTTCTCATTAGGACAGTATGAGGTAGGTACTATTGTAATCACCATTTTACATATGGGCCCATTGAAACTCAGAGAGGTCAAATGACTCCTTCAAGGTCACCCAACTAATTTAGAAGCAAATCCTAATTTAGAAGCAAATCCAGAGTGCAAGCCCAGATCTGGCTCCCCTACCCTAGCACTTATTGAAAGCAATGGCTAAAGCATGCATGTTAATAATGTTTAAAACAATAAATAAAAGCTAAAAAACTTATTTTACATTAGGTAGGTTGGGGCAAAGAGAAAGGCATATTTCCCAAAACCAGACTTATGAAATTTATTTTGAAGTGTTTACCTCTTTTCTTAGAAAGCTCAAATCCTGTGACAAATACACCTGCCCAGGTTATCCAAGATAAATAACAGTAGGAGGATACAGATGGGAATAATTTATGTTCAGAAACTAGCTCCACATCTCAGCTTCTTCTCTCTCTCTCTCTCTCTCTCTCTCTCTCTCTCTCTCTCTCTCTCTCTGTGTGTGTGTGTGTGTGTGTGTGTGTGTGTGTGTGAGAGAGAGAGAGAGAGAGAGAGAGATCTGGGATAATAACTATGTTCTCCTGACCTTGGTTTATTTATTCATAAAATGAAAATATATTGTCCATTTGGAAGAGGATCAAATAATGAAGTAAGTAAGTAGCACCCTGTAACAAACTACAGAGACAATTCATTTTAATAGAGAGGACATTACAAAAACACTGAATAAGTTACTGTTCATACATGAAAATAGATACCTTTTCTGAATTTAAATGGAGAAAGTAGTAGAATACCCAGTAGAAATAATTTTTAGTTGTAGAAGGCAGAGGATAGTGTTCAACAAATATCTACCTATAGTCGATGTGTAGAGTTGCAGTCGTAGAAAACAAGAAAGTTCTATAAGTCTGTTGTACAGCCATGTGTCTTAGTTTATACTGCTGTGCACATATAATATCACATATTCTCTCATAAGTGGCTCTAGATTTAAATATACACATATGTGTGTACATTTTGTAATATTATGTGATATATATATATATACACATATATATGTATATGTACATATAAAACAGAAAAGCAGAAGAGAAACTGTTTGTGAAGGATAAGAAGACCAACTTGAGGGCAGATGAGAGACAGATGGTGAGCAACTATGGACCAAGTAGAATGAGGTATATGTATGGAAATACTGCAATGAAATATTATTTTCTATGCCAAATAAAAAAGCATTGATAAGAGAGAACCAAAGGCCAGGTAACAGTGGCCCATGCTTCTTATTCAAGTACTCAGGTGGCAAAGGCAGGAGAATCACCATGAATTTGAGGTTACCCAGGAGTATATAGTGAGTTTCAAGCCAAACCATACTACATTTTGATACACTGTCTTAATGAACAATCAGGGTTGGGGAGTTGATTCAGCTACTGAAGTGCCTGCTGTAGAAGCCCAAAAGCCCCATAACCTATACAAAATCCAGGAATGATGGCATGCTACAGTAACCTGATCTTAGTTACTGTTTTATTGCTATTAAGAAAACTGATGGGCCAAGGCAACTTATACGAGAAAGCATTTAATTGGGGCTGACTTACAGTTTCAGAGGGTTAGCCCCTTATCATCATGGTAGGAAACATAACAACAAGCAATCAGGCATGGTACTGGAGAAGTAACTAGGAGCTTACAACCTGATCCATAGGTAGCAGGCAAAGAGGTGGGGGGAGAGGGAGAGGGGGAGGGGGAGGGGAGGGAGGTGGTGGAGGAGGGGGAGGGGAG
>NW_021604579.1:15241917-15258656 GCF_004785775.1 Grammomys surdaster
AGGGAGAGGGAGAGGGAGAGGGAGGGGGAGGGGGAAAGGGAGAGGGAGAGGGGGAGGGGGAGAGGGAGAGGGGGAGGGGGAGAGGAAGAGGGAGACAGACTGGAATGGGCTTTCAAAACCTGACTGCTCATCCCCAGTGACATCTCTTTCAACTTTCCTAATCCTTCTGAGAAAGTTCATCAACTAAGGACAAGGCACTCAAAAGTATGACCCTATGGGGGCTGTTCTCGTTCAAACCACCCGAAACCCAACACTAAGAGTAGGGTAGAAACAGGCAGATCTCTGAAGCTCATTGGCTCATTGGCTTTGTATTCCATGAGAGACCCAATCTCAAAAAGAATAAAGATGAAGATGAAATCAAGAAATGTTCAGATAAATTGCTAGAGCTAGAAAATTGAGTAGAGTAACCCAGATGCAGGAAGACAAAAGCCATGTGTTCTTGCTCCTCTGTGATTCCTGGTGCCAAATCTTCAGATTTGAGCATATAGCCTGGAGTAACAACAGAAAATAGGAAAGAAGAGATAACAGTGGGGGGTAGGAACCCTAGAGAAAGGAATGCAGGATGCAAGCAATTTGAAGAGGAGAGTGTTGGAGCTTTAATTAGGGGATGAGGAGGTAGGCCAATTCAAAAGAAGGTGGGGGAAAGTTGGAAAAGTCACACTAAGGATGTCTGGAAAAGCCATAGGAATGACATTATTTATTCACCTAAAATTACATATAAACCTGTGTGTATACTATATAGTTTAAATAAAGTTATCCCACTTGAGCTGACAATGCACATACGCACACACACACCATGAGCCATAGATAAGCTAGCAAAACCCCCAAAACAGGCATGAGAAATCTCATTTAGGGTTGTTAGTCAAGGGAATGCAAGAGGCTTCCAACACAATACAGGCTACTGCTGTTGCGTTTGCTGTCTCCTAGAAGTTGAAGGTAAGTCACTGTTGACACCAAGCACTTTAGACACAGGATCCTCTGATGATATCAACTAGATATGGCCTTCTCTCTGAACACTAGCTTTCCTAGTACTGGAAGGTATTCAAGCTGTCAAGTAAGGGAAGTAACCAATAGTCCTCCCCAACTGTGATGCCGATGAACCCCAGCAATGTCCATGGCACAGTAATCCTAAGGATACAATAGTGGCACTCACTTATTGGCAGTAACCAATGGCTGTTAAATTGGAGTTAAGGTCTGATCAATAGAAGGGAAATCATGTCTGGTACTGGAAACCTAGCCAACTGCCAGGAGCTAGTGACGTAATGGATCTTAGAGGAGAACCGACTACTTCTGCTTTACCAAACAAGCATAATTTCTAATTATAATCCAAGATTTATCCTAAACCCACAGGTCTAGGATAGCTCTCACCCCTCATCAAAGAAACTTCTCTTTGCAACAAGCAGAGACCATCATAGAAAACCACAACTAGATAAAATTCTAAGAACAACTATTGTGGAGTACCTAACTCCAATTGATAACACCTACAACTCAACTTCTTCACCTATGACTCAGGGAACAATGCCAAAAGACTGGATGAGCCACAGGGCCAGGGTATCTGCTGTGAGATTGTGTCTCCTTGAAATGTCAAGAAAGCTTTGCCGTTGGTACCTCAACAGTGTGCCTGCCGAAACAAGACCTGAACAAGTCCAATTTCAATAGACATACTAACATAGAAACAGGGAAGAAGGAACTGCCATGGGGCCCCACCCCAGACAAGAACTAAAGAAAATTAAGGAATGCTGAAAGTGAAAAAAAAAATGGTCTTCTCCAGGGCTGAGCTCTCTGGTTGGTTTTCCAATACCAAGTGATCAGCCCTGAAATGCAAATAACACTGAAATGACTCCTCATGTTGTATTTATGTATTTAGGTGTGTGTGTGTGTGTGTGTGTGTCTGTGTCTGTGTCTGTGTGTCTGTGTGTGTATGCCTGTGTGTGTATGTCTGTGTGTGTGTGTCTGTGTGTGTGTGTGTGTGTGTGTGTGTATGTGTATAACAATAACAAAGAAATGAGGCTATAAATTCTGGGGAAAGAAAGGAGGAGTTATGGGAGAGGTCAGATGGAGAAAACGGAAAAAACAAATGATGAAATTGTATTTTAATACAATTGTATACACACACATACTAATAAGTACATCCATGTCACATATACACAGGAAACAAAATAGATTGCTAATCAGATACATTTATGCTGTGCATATCTTATTACCATCAGCAAGAAAATATGCACGAGTAAAAACGTAATATCTGACGACAACTTCACATTTTAAAAGTTTATTTCTAAAAGTCAAACTCCGTTCTGAACATCTGGGGAATACCTCGAGGATTCCACACAAATGCCAAGTTCTATTTCAGAAATAAACTTTGATGTTTGAAAATGAAATACAAAGCAAGCTGTTTCCCGGAGGCAAAGAATGCTTTCTTCTCTGGGCTGCTTGGGTGGCTTATGGCAACCCTGTCCTGCATCAGAGGACTCCCTGCCTGCCCATTGGCTTCATGCCCACTCCCCAAACTCCCCAAACTAGTTGATTGGGCTTGGAGAGATGTCTTAGTGACTCAGAGCACATGTGCTGTGCTACTCTTGCAGACAGCAAAAGTTTAGTCCCTAGTGCCTATATCAATAACCCACAACTGCCTATAACCCCAGCTCTAGGGGATCCAATGCCATCTTCTGGACACCACAGATACATATGCTCATGTGGACATGCATTCACATAGACCCACACACACATACACACACATACACACACAACACACACACAGGAAATACATATTTTTAAAAAGTAAAATAAAATAGTCTACTGTTCTTTATATGGATTTCAAATAAAATATTTAAATGCACGGTCTGAAAAGCTGTAGAATAGATGACCCTCACTTAGCACATGACTCAGAAGACATGCCCTCTACAGTGAAGTTTTGTTCATGCTGCAAACATCATTAGAGTTCCTTTGAACATCAGTCCCTCTCTTGAGTGCTGGGGGAAGAGCTGCGAGCATAGCAGGCTATCTCTGTCCTTGGGGCATACACACCAGATATGTGCCATGGATGGAGTATAGTTAAATTAAGGTTCGGAACCCAGGGGGGGAAAAACTAGAAAATGGAAATACAGAGATTCATACTGTATTACTACACTTTATTAAATATGGGAAATGTGGGTGATGTATGATTGTCCCCCACACTCAGACAACCTATATTTGTTCTTTTATTCCTTGCCTCAGCTAGTGTTACTGTCAGATTAAAACTCTGTCTTTATTCTTAGCAGATTCTTATCACTATGACTTTAACATAAATAGTTTTTCAAACAAATTTTAGATACTTTCCATGAAGATTTTATGTTAGTAATTCAGGTTATAAATACCCAACCAAAATTACTATTTTAAAATTTAAATACAAGATTTTATAAGATGCCCTGAAATCTAATCTCAGAAACAATGTTGTAGGCCAATATTTTTTTGCAGTGAATACCTCTACAATTTTATAATTGGAGTAGAGAGGGAAAAGTGGTATTTGCTTCCAGAAATTCTAATCACAGTCAATTTTTCAAGAATATTTCTACTTCAGAAAATAAAATCACATTGATTGTTATTAAGTAGATGCTGCGAAAAATGATGAATCAGTCAAAGAAACACATTCCAAGCCAAATGTAGCTTATGAGTTTGTTAGAAAACCTTAAAGAAAAAGGTCCCCTGCCCCACCCACCCCTGCCTTTTCTTTCTACCCTCTCTCCCCAAAAAACAAAGCTTTTCTATGGCTCCCTTTTAAAAGCTAGGAGCACATGTTTCTCCAATGTCCTAGGACAATGATAGAAGAATAGAAATAGGTATTAAGCCTGGTTTCTTGAAAGGAAAAAAATCTTTGGCTCAGGAGTCTCCACCTCCTGCTTCCGTTAGGTCCTGCCTTTTTAGGGCCTCTGTAAAACCATGGGTTTGTAATTGATTCAAGCTTGGTGAGCTCATCAGTGGATACACAACTTTCAGTGCCTTCCTCTCCCTCAGAATCCATCAGTAAACAACAGTCCAAAGAGAGAAGGCAGGGCCCCCTGAGATGCCCCCCCCAATCCAAGGTGGCTATGAAAAGGTACAGCCTTGTGCAAGCTCACTGGCTATGAAAAGGTACAGCCTGGTCCAGGCTCACTGCTGTGAGCCCATGATCAGACTGAGTCATCCCAAGAAGGTAACACGTGACAGACCATCTCCATCTTCCTGCTCTTTCCTTCTGTCCCCTCTTAAGTGTTGTTCCCTGAGCCTTGGGGCACTGTTATAAATGTCCAGTTTAAGGTTCAGAAGTCACTTATTCTTGATGCCTCTAGAAGCCATGAAGCTCTGCATTCAAAATCATTTACTGTAGAGAGATTTCTCCACCTAAGGCTACCAGTAGCATTTGTCTTTAAAGGAATTTTAGTAACATGTTATAAATTTTAATTTTTCATTGACTAATATATTGGCTACAAGTTAGTCACCATAGCTGCTCCCTCATGTAAAGCAGATACAACTAAATGAGCTGAAAAGGATGGTGGATTGTTCCAACCTGCACAGTCAAAGTTGTATGATAAATGTCTGCTCAGCTGTGGTCATGTCTAATCCAGCTCGACACAGATATAAAGATTCTCCAAGAATAGAATAAGAAATTTTGAAATGTTGAATTGGAGCCCACTGCTGTTCTTACTTCTTACTGTAACCTCAGTCAGCTTACATTCTCTCCAGGTGAAGGTAAGTCATGGAGACAGCCTACTTCCCAGGCCCATCTTTCTACATGTTCTAGAAAACAATGCGCTTTGACAAATGTGTGAGGAAACGGTTATCTATCTTTTTCCATTTGAAAACCCAAAGGGTTATATAAGAGGTATGATGTTATAGCAAGTGTATAACTGCCAATAATTTTTTCCACCTAAATATACTGGGTCTATACAGACCTAGGCAGTGCTAGTGCATTTTTCATTTATAATTTTATTTATTAATTAATTTTATTTATTTACATCCCAAATGTTGTCCCCTCCTGGCCCCTCCCCCTCATAGAGTTCTTGCCTCCATTCCCCTTTTGCCTCTGAGAGGGTGCCCCCCGGGACATCCCTCCTCCCTCGAGCATCAAGTTTCTACAGGATTAGGTGCATCCTTTCCCACTGAGGCCAGACAAGGCAGCCCTCTGCTACATATATGCTGGGGGCCCGGTGTCTGGTTGGTGGCTCAGTCTCTGGGAGCTCCCAGGGACCCAGGTTAGTTGACACTATTATTCTTCCTATGGGGTTTCAATCCCCTTTAGTTGCTTCAATCTTTCCTCTAACTCTTCTATAGGGGTCCCTGACCTCAGTCCAATGGTTGACTGTGAGTATATCAATTTATCTCAGTCAGCTGCTGGTAGAGTCTCTTAGAGACAGCCATTCTGGGCTCCTGTCTGCAAGTACAACATAGCATCACTAATAGTGTCAAGGATTGGTGCCCACCCAGGGATCCCAAGTTGGGCTGATGACTGGTTAGCCATATTGAATAGAAACAATATTCATCAATTTGAAGCATAAAAATTAAGGGTTGATGGGAAGAGTAAAAAATGTCACATGATAGTCAAAGTTAATTTTTACAACTTTTTCTTTCTGATATCCAGAATAAGACTTATCTTTTTAAACAGCATTCAAAAATGAATCTTAGACACTTTGTGATCTGAATACAACATTAACATTGGTATGTAGGGAAACTGTGATCTAGAAAGGTCACACATTTAAAATTGACAGCTACATGGGAGCGAATCTTATATGCCAACTCAATTATCCTAATTCCCCGTTACATGTCCAGAGAAATAATGTGAATTCAACTGTTTTGGATTGCACAACTCAGGACATTTTAAACTTTTCTCCTCAGGCTGCCTAGTCATTCAACAAATTCTTCTCATGACTCCAGATGTCCAGGCATATAAGATAGTTATACAAATCAATCATTTACTGATAATAAATCATAAGTAATAAATAAATCATAATTAAGTATTCCACCAAGCCCCACACCAGGAAGCAGGTAGAGACTATATTATATTTTGAACTAGAAAGAACCTTAAAGCTTATCTAAAACTTAATAAAAATCACTACTGTTTATTTAACATAGCATTCTTATGAGTTAGGTTACACATGCGTCTTATCAACTACTGGAGTACTCGGATGGACTCGGTAATTTACCCATAATTGTCAAGGGAACAAGTAAAAGTTGAAATTTGAACCAGAGAATCTAACTCTAGGCCTATACCCCAACTCATCAACTGTAATTCAGCAGATTCTGTTACCTGCCAATAAAGAAGGCCACATGATAGACAGAAAATGCTCATAGTTAAGGTCAGTCAGATTTGATTTCATGACTTTCATATTACTACACACTAGCTATTCACCAGAAGAAAGTTCTTCATCTGAAGGGTCCCTAATGGTGGCTTGGTTACCACTCCTCTAGGATACATGATAGTGATCTAGTTATTAATATTTATCCTCATCTTTGGAGACTATAAAGAATGGAGCACTCTGTAACATTTTTTTTTACATATTTCAAGCATCTTGGGTTTGTTGGACAAAAAGTATATGCTCAGTAAAGGAATATCTTCCTGAGTGGAAGAAAGCCTCGGCAAATTATTCCTTTGAAAAAATAGAGACTGTGGTTGATCAACAAGGTTTCATCCTACCCCTGAGGTTCTGAAAAGATTTTATTCTGGAAGTCCAGAGAAATAATGTGAATTCAACTGTTTTGGATTGCACAATTCAGGACATTTTAAACTTTTCTCCTCAGGCTGCCTAGTCATTCTTCTCATGACTCTAGATGTCCAGGCATATAAGATAGTTATACAAGTCAAGCATTTACTGATAATAAATCATAAAAAAATATATTTTAAAACAAGACATATATTTATATAATTTTACCACCTATTACATATAAATATAAAAATTATATATACATATATATAAATTTACCATCTATTAAAGAGAAAAGCAAAGTCACATACTAGTGAGATGGCCATGCTCATTTATTTTTATGTAAAAAAGATTTAATCTTGGCTAATTATTTTATGCTGCAGGACATAGAGCATCTTCAATGTTTTAAAGTTAATTGACACTTTGATTTTATTATCCTCAATGCTGAGAATGCTACTTTACATAAATATGCATTATATAATGACAGAAGAATGTTTAGAATCATTTCAGAAATTGTTGGAAAGTCTGTCCTAATCAATTTATTTAATGATTTTTTTAAACGAAACTTTAGTCATCAATTCACACAGCAGTTTTTAAAATCACTCTTTCCAACACAATGCACTCCAGTGAGATACCAATTCAATACTTACAAACTGAAGGATGATGGTAAGAAAATATTAAATCTGTGCTTCCTGTTATATGTCTATAAACCATTATATGTCTATAAAAAAAAGATAACTCTGTAGGTACTAAAAACACACTGCAAATCCTAGCATACACTGCGTGCAATAGTCTAGAATCTTAGCTAAGGTGTTTCAGATATGTTCCTTGGCCCTGGGTGGTACAAGGACAGAGGTCATAGCATTGCAAGATGTAAATATATGTTCAGAACCAAGGTTACAGTGAGATCACATGATGCAACACAGTGAGAGATGCTTAAATACCTTGAATTCATCATGCTTTAAATTTTGGCCATTTTGCATATTTAGAAACCCCAAAGCCAAGCTTTTTCACAAGCTCCACATTCAGTCACAGAGCCCAATATGGGGTTATGATACACAGTTTCAGAAGGTTGAAACAGATAACTCTCCTTAAAGATAGATATACTTGAGTTGAGTCTTGAAGATAATGCAGTTGAAAACAGGAGAGGCTGGACCTCCGGAGGGAGCTGCACAAATGGTTTAGTGATTTGAAAGCACATGCTGCACAATCGGGAAGGGCAGAATCCAAATCCTAGCATTCATATAGCAAGCTGAGCATCCTAAAAACGCCGTAACTGTAGCTCTGAGGGATCCAAAGCCTTCTCCTGCTTTCATGTGCACAGAGGGATGCACTATACACACACACACACACGCACACGCACATGCACACACACACATTTACTCTTGCAGATACATAATAATACAAAAATGAATAAATGTAAATCTTTAAAATACTAAATTGAAAAAAATAAACCTGATGAATATTTAGAGAACTTACAGGTAACTGATCTTGGGAAAGCCTCTAAGATGTGTTTCTGTGATCAGCTTGGATTTATGACCTCAGAATTCACAGATTTTCCATTGATAAGCAAAGCCCATGAACTTCAGTGATGAGCAGAATACTAATGAAAATGTGGATGGATCAATAACTAGGGTCTGAGTTCGATTAGCAAAATAAAGCAGATATTCTCTTTGTGTTCACAGATATTCATCGTCCTCCTTTCCAATTGTCACACACATCTTAACTGAACATTTTCACACAGAGGTCACTCTTGGGCATAAACTTAGTAGTTTAAAACTGAACCCAACATCATTGGCCCCTTGGTGTTATGTTCCCCAGTTTACCCTCTGTCAAAGCTCACAGCCAGAACAGAAATCCTGGTTCATCCTGCACCATCCTGAATCTTCTCCCTCTAAGACACATTGACTCCATTCCTAATTGTCATTTCCTTCTTTCTTTCATTGTCCCCACATATACCCCACTGGGTTCTTTGTATCTGATTGTTTAAACTGTTGTGATTCTTTCATGTGTGATTTGTCAAATTTTAGCAGTGGCTGTTTAAATCCTGTATGCATAGATTCTCTAAGATTAAAAACTGGTCGTGTTACTTCCTACATAAAACATGTCCATATTTCCTTCACTGTTAGACTCAAGCCTACTTCTGATCCTGACATTCAGGACTTAGCCTCCACCCAGCTTTTGCTTTTATCCACTGACAGCCTTCCAGTTGCAGCAAATCTCCTAGGGACCTGAATATTGGAATGACTGTCCATGCTTCTGACTCATAGCTTCTAGAATTTTATCAAATACTACCTGACAGGCCTTGTTAATCAAAAGTTCTTCAAAGTCCACATTCTCTTTGTTCTTATTTTCTTAAGAATATATTGTTGTTACACAATAAGCCCCGTGCCTGCCTCGTGTTTGCAAACCTGAAATATCTTCTACCTTTCTTTTTTATTGTTGGTATTCATAAACTAAGTCTTTATGAATCTCCATTTCAACGTGTTTTAGTTGATTTCTAAAAACATTTATTGATTCTCTGTCAGGATACTGGCTGTATTGAGTTAGACATTAGGTAAAAGACACAGGGGAAGAACAAATATGTAAATAAGAACTTACACTGTTGTGTGCCTAAGAGAGAAAACATGTAAAGAGTCCATAGAGAATGAAAAACTGTGGTCAGTGCTGCTTCTTAGTATCTAACACTGTAGGAACCATTTAACATACATTGTTGCATGAAGCCCTTAGAAAAACTTTAAGATAAATGTACATAGAGTTCTTGTTTAGCAGGTTAGGCATTGTAGCTCAGATCACTAAAATGAGCTTGCTGAAGTCACTAGACTGCTACATGCTGTAGATAGAATTTAAACCTAGGCTTTGAAATTCTACAAATGTCACTCAACTCCTTCTCACTCTACCTGACTTTAGTCCCACGAGTATCCAGACACACCTAAGGCTCAGATGATGAAAGTGTTCACTGAAAAAATGGAGGCCACCAGTGAGGCTTAGGCTACTCCAGCCCTTGTGAGGGAAATTATCATCTAATGGGTGGGGTTTTACAACATTTTTGCTTATTATTTTTAAGTATCTGGGTGTTTTGCCCATGTGCATGTGCATCACTTGCATGCAGTACCCACAGAGAATAGAAGAGAGCAGCAGATCCTCTGAGTTACAGGCATTTGTGAGCTGACATGTGAGTGCTGGGGATTGAACCCACGATTTCTGGAGGAGCAAGCAGTGTTCTTCACTACAGCCATCTCTCGAGGCCCCAGGTATTTGGTTTCAGAACTGATTATCATTGTCTTCTAGTCCTAAAGTCTCTAGATGTGGAGAAATGATATGGAGAGCATCCATGGAGAGTTGGATGAATATGTGACTTTCCTGAGTATAGTGTTCACATCTGCCGTGAGGTTTCCTGACTCCGGCTCTCATCCCCTCTGAGTCTGACTGCACAGGAGGTACACCCATGTATTAATGGAAATGGCTAGACCTGAAGTCAAACCAAAACAATGGGTGGGGATGTGGAATAATGCTATTTTAATCTTTGAATTGTTCCACTTTTGTCCAGTTTATTCATTAATATATTAAAAATAGATTTTAAAAATAAATGAATAAAATGTAAGTTGAATCAACAAATTCCATCTGAGCTCATGCTTCTGTTAAACTTTGAAAGGGAATCTATGTGAGGAAAGCACAAGTTTTCCCTAATGTGTGTCCTATTGAAACAAAGACTGTTAGCTAAGCACATATGAACTGTCAGTCAAGATATTAACTGCTTTATACACATGAAATCACATTTGAATTTCAACTATTTTTAACAGCCTTGTGAGTTACAGGAATTAATATGCTGCCCTCTTGAAGAAGAAACTAAGGGCTAAAAAGATCACAAATCCCTTGAGGCAGAGGCTATGGGAGAGAGTTGTTTTCAAGCCTATTTTGACTGATTATAGAACCCATGATCCCTAGCTGATATGCCTCACCAAACTCAGTTCCGTGGAGGTAACAGAGCACGCCATCCATCCCTATGCCCAGCCTGGGTTGGAGAGCCTACATTGAGCAGTAAAGCAATGTTGATTTGGAAAGCGAGGGAGAGGAAATTGTATATGGGAAAAATCTGAGTGAAGGTTGTTTGAAGAGGATGCAGTGGACACTGATACCCATGCGCCTTCCTTTCCTTCCAAGGTATGTCCACAAAGGTTCAACTCCCTCTTGATGACCTCACTGATGCCAGAGTAGATGGGGTCTAGCACCTAACATTGCTTTGGGACTATGTATATCTTGTCTCTAATTATATCCACTGCCCAGGAACTCATAATGTACAGTAAGAAATAGTTCTAGAATCTCATTTTTTCAAGCTAGCTGAGACTTGGTTCTTCTTGGAACTGAACAGTTAAGAGAGGAGATCTCTTACATTTCCTTATTAACTCTTAGGCTTTTAGACTGTAGCTCATAACTGCCAAGGCCAGAAGACTCTGGGAAAGAGGATAAAGCCTTTTCATCCTTCCCTCAACTAGTACACCAGCTCTCTTACCAAGGGAAGGCTAAAGAGTTAAGTCTCTGGAACCAGATAATATAGCTGTGAACCCAGCAGTGCCACTTCCTAGCTCTGGGGCTTAGGCAAGCTACACTGGGCCTTGTCTTCTTTGTCTTAACATTTAATTAATCATAGTACTTAGTTCATCTTACTCAGTTATTAGAGAAATAAAAAAGGTGCTGCATGTAAAGCTGTTAGAATAATTCCTGACAAAATATGAATACTGAATAAATTTTAGCATTATCTCTCATATTGGACTTCTTTGTTGCTTTAAAATTCTGTAACTACAGAGTGTCTTTGAGATAACCAAGTATTACATGAAAAAATGAGTTGTGCATATTCAGAAAAAAAGAGTCCTTGTACACTTCATCAGAATTCAGTCTCCTGTACTGATGAGCACTTGTTTAGACCATCTGTGGGATCTCTTCTACCACATCTCTGGTGGTTGTGAGAAAAGCCTCTGCATCTTTGGGTCTTTTATTATCTTCCCCAGAAATGAAACTGAGTGTCCTGTTTTGTTTTGTTAACTTGACACAGGCTGGGTTCTTTTGGGAAGATGTGGCCTTCAACTAAGTAAATGTTCCCACAATCTTAGCCTGTGGGCAAACCTCTAGGACATTTCTTCATTAATGAGTGATGTGTAAGAGCTTTTCCAGTGTAGGTGGTATCATCCCTATGCAGGTGGACCTGGAGTATATAAGAAAGCAAATTGAGCAACCCAAGAGGAGCAAGCCAGTCATTAATATTCCTTCATGGTTTCCTCATTAATTGTTGCCTCCAGGTTCCTGCCTTGGCTTCTCCCAATGGGCCATAACCTGGCACATATATCCCAAATAAACCCTATTTTTCCGAATTAACCTGGTTATGGTGTTTTATCACAGCAATAGAAACTTTACTGAGCCACCAAAGATCCTTCATGTTTTGTCTGCATTAAGAATATTGTTGCCAGTGATGATGAGATATGGCTATGATGCTAGCACACGGGAGACTCAAGGAGGAGCATGGTGAGTATCAGGACAGTATGAGCTAATGGCATCCTGTCTGTAAGAGAAAAGGAGAGAGGGATGCAGAACTAGAAAAGGAGCAAAGAGGTGGGGGAGGGAGGGAGGGAAGAAGGGAAGGAAGAAGAGAGGGAGTTAGACTGGGTAAAAGAACATGAAGTTCAATTCAGTGATATGATAGTGTCAAAGGCCAGCACTCTGCCAATGTGATTCCTATCCCTTGTATCTAGAAGATTATTTTCCAAAATAATGAAAGAACATGTAGCAGTTCAGATGTTGGTGCAGCCAAAAGGCCTTCCTTGACCACTCAAATTAAAGCAGCATATATAGTCATTTATGGTTTTATTTTCTTAATTGAAATCATGGATTCTAAAGTTATTTTTATTCTCCCATATATATTCCCTTTGCTCAACAATTTCTTTAAGAAGAAGGAATATATATGTCTTGATCTTTGCTGTCTTAATATTTTGATAGTGTTTCATACTTACTTCATTCTCGATATACATTGGCTAGATGAACGAATGGATGATGAATGGGTAGATGGATGGATGTGTGGATGGATGGATGGATGGATGGATGGGTGGATGGATGGATGGATGGATGGATGGATGGATGATGAATGGCTAGATGAATGGGTGGATAAATGGATGGATGGATGGGTAGGTGGATGAATGGTGAGGGATGGCTGGATGCATGGATGCATGGATAAATGGAAAAAGGGAAACTGGAAATACTTCTGTTCATGGCAGGGCCTCTTGCACTTTTGAAATGCAGAAGAATGTTATCAAGATCCATAAGAGACCCACCAAATCACAGGAGAAAAGGAACAGGAACTCACAAGTGTAAACAGAGCCATGGCTTAGAGAAAGAGCTTGCCATCAAGTTGCTACAGCAGAAGACAGTGTGGAGAAAGCTTCACCTCTGACAAGCAGAAGAGTCCAGTGTGACTATAGGAAACTGGGTAGGAAGAAAGACTCTGAAACCGTGCTGTGCTAGTGAAAGTACAGTAGGAAGGAAGCTGACTGAACCAGCCATGGGGCCCTGAGACACATCACTCAGCCCATTAAGTTGGCTGGGTCTGGTCACTCTCATCCTCTGTCTTGTCTTCCATACAAGCAGATGAGGCAGGAATTGTGTGGTTTGGCTTCTAGAGAGATCCTTGGGTGTGGGACAGTAACAAGTACAAAATGCTCTGTGAACTATCAAGTGCTGAGGGCACAGAGATTTAGCCACTACTAAAGATAGGAGAGTAGAAACATCTCCCTTATCTTTGCCTTCCTTCCCAGATCATACGAAGACGCAGACACCTCATTTGCCTGTGTGGGAATCCTAGTGCTTTCAATATAGCTTGAGTATAGTGGGGACTCTGAAACATCTGGTTGGTAGAAAAGGACATTTTAGAAGAAAAGAACCTCTCTTCATGAAGGAAACTTTGGTATGAGACAAACCTCAGTCACCATTTCCTAGCAATGTGACTCTAGGCAAGTTGCTTAAACTTTCTGAGCTCCACTCTCCACAACTGTCAAAACAAAAGCTCCACTCAGCTGTGGTGAGGACTGAAATGACTCAGGAGGAATCAAGGAAACCTCTTGGTACAAAGCAGATGACTTGTGTGACCCCTGTAACAACAAAAAAAAGGAAAATGGCTGAGCATTAGCGATTTGTAAGTAGGAAATGAAACTAGTGGCCCAGTAGGGGATAATACGTCAAGATTGCCAATCATTACGCCATATTGAACCACTCTAAGAACAGAGGAGGAGCTAGCTAACCCTCAAATAGAAAAACATGTCAGCACTGACATGTCACAAGAAGAAGAAGACTGGATGGATGGTTTCACTGAGTGGCTAAAAGGAAGGACTTGGTTTTATTCACTGGAAGATGAAATTGTGAGTGCTGGTTAAAGTCATCTTGAGAGGTTAATATCACTGACACTTTCATCTAGAACAGGGACCTATTAATAACGTGTAGGATTGTTATAGGGGTTCAATGATATACATAAAGTGTTGGGCAGATAGAGAAGCATTAAATACAAAGACTGATTCACCAAGCCCCTGTCCTTCCCTGCCCTTTCCCAGTTTGGTTGAGACTCCCAACAGCACAGCCATGTTACTGCTGTGGCATCTCTGCTGAATGAGCATGGTGTCCATTTGCTCATCAGTGCAGACTAGTGACCCTTTCACAATCCACTGAGCTGTCAGGATTGGGCTCTCTACCACAGCTCTGATCGCGTCACTACCTGTTCAAGTGCTTCTCATGGCCTTCTATCACATCAGACAGTAACATCTGTCAGCTTTGAATGAAACCCTCCCAGATCTCCAGCCAGCTCAGAAGTCCCACTCCACCACTGCTTGGAACAACCTATTTCCCAGCTGAACCAGACTAGTCAACAGGTTCCTGTGCCTGCCACCCCCTCCCTGGCCACCTATAACACCCTTTGAAGGAGGAGAATTATGTCTGCTTTGGGATACTAAGAGCCACGTGGAGACATTTTATCCCAGTGTGTTTCAAATCAGGATTTACTGAATCCAAAATGGGGTTTTCAGCATTATGTGTGCTTCTAGTGAAAACGGGACCCCCCCGGCAATGCAGTCAGCAGGGCTCCTCTATTACCAGTCTCAGGGGTTCTCCAAAAAGAACCCTGTTTAATTTCTTCCATTTCTCCTCCTCTAACAGGCACTATCAGGTACCCTCCTTCTGGTAGCCTGGCAGAGCGAGTGTGAAGAAATCTGACTGAGGTTCTGCCTCACCTTCTCCTTTCATTTGAGTCAGCATGCAGTTCCTTCCCCAGTCCCTCTTTACCTGAGAGATCTGAGATAGACCCATGCCCCTCTTCAGCTCCCCACCACGTGAGAGGCCCTCCTGCCTCTGCTCTCTCACCTCCCCCATCCCACTCACTACCCAAGGAGATTCCAGCACACAAATTCCTTTAATCTCAGTGTCCAGTTTCACTGATGACCTTACCAGTCCCGGGTTCAGCAATCAGCCCTCCTCTTCCCTCCTCCCAGGTCAATTCAAGAGATTTTTGCTGCTGCCAAGAACAGCTTCTAGGGACAAAAGTGACTGCCTATCTGGCCAGGATGAAGCCATAAATGGTTCTTTTTGAAGGCGCAACAAAGGAATGAGACAGTAACAGGCTGTCCACCATTGCTCAGGCCCACCTTTATGCCTCATTCACTATCTAGGTAAAATGAAAATCATTTTTGATTAGGCTGAATTAGATGATAAATCTGGGAGTCCAGCCCATAAGGGCAGCAAATCCAGTTTTCTGCAGCAGATGAGCAGGCAGGCAGCCATGCAGCGTGATCAACATTTTCTTTGGCTAGAAGTGGAAATGAAGGCTCTGTGCCATCATCCACTGCTTTTGCAAGTGCTCATTACTGGTCACCACAAGACCACCCTGTGCTCCACAAAGCCCCTCTGAAGCTTCAGCCGTGCTCTGTGGTAGTGCTCATTTCTGTCTGCTATTCCATGATAGTTAGATGGGGAGCTGGAAAGCCATCTCTGGGGGAACTCATGCAGTGGAGTTCACCGTGTTCAGCTTCATAGTGCTGGAACCGCTGCTGCAAATGACACTCTTACGTGGTAACTTGATGCAGGAGACAGACAGAAATGGGGTTTCTGGGTAACCTTCTGCAGAAATTTGAGATTTGAGAAGAGCCCTTAAATGCAATGATTCTTCCCATCACCAGGCATGTGCAAGCCCCAGGTCTATCGGGTGCAGAGAAATGATCACTGATTAGCTCTGATCATGAGGTCATCAGGTTCCCTTGCCCAAACCTGGTACCAGGGTTTATATGATGAAGGGAACATTTTTTTTAACCATATTACACTCAGTCTTTCCCCACTAGAAATGAGAAAAAAATTACACAAACTATCAGAAAAAAAAAGATAAAAAAACGTGCATAATGTATTTGAATTCAGGAACTGGATGGGAACATGAGCTGAGCAGGAGGTGAAAAAAAATCAAGTTGGTGTCAGACTTCAGATGACCTATGACTCTGCCACATCCTAGCTGTTTGATGGGGACGACTTACCTAACCTTCCTACTCCTAGATTATATGATCCACTTCATTCTGTGACTCCTTGAAAAGGCACTTTATAAAACAAAGAATGATGCTGATGATGGTGTTTGTGCGTTGGAAGTCAGTCCCTGTCCCCTGGACCTTGGCTGGACGCTGGTGGTTACTGCAACCAAACCAAACACTTCCTATGTCAACTAGTAAGAGAAATCCTCTAATGTTTATGATACCTAGGATGAGAGAACAGCCTCACATCTTGGTGTTCCAGAGAAATTAAATTCTTGCTCTCATAACAATGTGTTCTTAAATTTATCCAGCCTCCTCTCTGCAGCAAGGAGCCTAATATTTGGAGAATACACTTTTAAATTCACTTTGCTGAAAAGCTTTCCTAGGTTCAGCTAATAGGACGTAATACAGGGAGATGGGAAGGAGATCAGGGAAGAGAAGAGAAGTTGGAGAATTTCTCCTCCTTGTGTCTCTGTCTCTGTTGTGTGTCTCCCTCTCTGTCTCTCTCCCTCTGTCTTCCTCTCTGTGTCTCTCTGTGTCTCTT
>NW_021604579.1:15258756-15260327 GCF_004785775.1 Grammomys surdaster
AAAGCCATGAACTGAGATCATGAGGCAGCCTCATCTGAAAGTCTAGGCCTTACCTAAGTCCCCCAGGATGACCATCCTCCAGGGTTCCAGTTCTCACCAGGCTCTGAGTATGGGCTCTGTAGAACCACCCTGCTTTCATCCTTCCAGCTCTAGGGCAGATCATGGCCTCCTATACCTGCTGCTCCTGGGATGTCTTTATTCATTTCACTCTTGGTCCTTCTTGCATGTTGTGATCAATTCCTTATAGAGATTCCATTTTTTTTAAATCACCCAGCATGTGTTCTGTCTCCAACAAAGCCTGACAAATGCACTTCCCATCAACTCTAAGAAGATGTTCTTTATATATCTACCCATTGAATTAAATGAGTCTTGGAGAAGCTAAGTAATATACTCAAGATTGCACAATTAAGTATCTGATAGATACCACTACAGAAAACTTTAAACTGATAAAAAAAATTGCAGAGAACAAGTTATTTTGTGGTGCTCACTACCAGTTGAACCATCTACAACACTATTCCTGTACCTAAGGATCAGAGAGCATCCTAGAAGAGGGAGGGTAAAGGTTGTAAGAACCATAGAATCAGGATGTCTGCTGTGAGACTGTGACTCTTAGAAATGTCAGATTGGGTTACACATAATTGAGTTGTTGACCAAAGTAGTCCCAAGGGAACTTCCAAATAACCCAGGCTACTGCCAAGACTATAGGGTTCCCCACAAACCGAAGGCAAGGTCCAATTGCTGAACAGTACCTATACAACTCACTGAACATGAGGAAGTAGAGCTTGTGCCTACATGGTCACTCAGCCCTACATGCTAGCATCTTTGGTACAGGAAGGTACTTTGTATGCTACCAAAGGAGAGACAAAAGCACCAATCTAGGCACAACTCTGAGCTACAATGGTATCCTGCCTGAAAGATATGCTAGCGTAAAAGTGGCACAAAGCTTGTGGGAGTAACCAACTAATAACTTACCTGACTTATGGTCACTCCACAAAATGAGACCTATACCCAACTCTGCTTGAGTAACCAAGAACCAAAACGAGGAACCTGGGATAAGCCCAAATACTAGTGTTCTTTAAAAAAAAGTGAGAGTATAAAATGACTCCTAATGACATTCTGTTATGCTCATTGATTGGTGCTTTGCTCAGTCACCATCAGAGAAACTTCTTCCTGTAGCAGAGGGGAACAAATATAGAGACCCAGAGTCATCTAATATACAGAGAAGAGAGACCTTGGAACACTCAACCCTAGAGAGAATGTCTCCATCCAAACCCTCTCATCATGGATCAGGGAACCCTGTGCAAGAGAAGGTAGAAAGAATGTAAGAACCAGAGGGGATGAAGGACACCAAGGAAACAAGGCCTTCTAAACCAACAGAATCAACATACATATGAACTCACAGAAACTGAGGCAGCCTGCACAGGGTCTGTGTTTGTCTGCACCAGAACTGAAGGAGAAGTGGCCATATGCCCCATCCCTAACCCAGAAGTGGTCTCCAGTCAATAACCACCTGCAAATGAAAATGTTTTCTCCAAGGGAGTTTCACTTGAAACAAGCTACTTGTAAGGAAG
>NW_021604579.1:15260727-15302745 GCF_004785775.1 Grammomys surdaster
AAAGCCATGAACTGAGATCATGAGGCAGCCTCATCTGAAAGTCTAGGCCTTACCTAAGTCCCCCAGGATGACCATCCTCCAGGGTTCCAGTTCTCACCAGGCTCTGAGTATGGGCTCTGTAGAACCACCCTGCTTTCATCCTTCCAGCTCTAGGGCAGATCATGGCCTCCTATACCTGCTGCTCCTGGGATGTCTTTATTCATTTCACTCTTGGTCCTTCTTGCATGTTGTGATCAATTTCTTATAGAGATTCCATTTTTTTTAAATCACCCAGCATGTGTTCTGTCTCCAACAAAGCCTGACAAATGCACTTCCCATCAACTCTAAGAAGATGTTCTTTATATATCTACCCATTGAATTAAATGAGTCTTGGAGAAGCTAAGTAATATACTCAAGATTGCACAATTAAGTATCTGATAGATACCACTACAGAAAACTTTAAACTGATAAAAAAAAATGCAGAGAACAAGTTATTTTGTGGTGCTCACTACCAGTTGAACCATCTACAACACTATTCCTGTACCTAAGGATCAGAGAGCATCCTAGAAGAGGGAGGGTAAAGGTTGTAAGAACCATAGAATCAGGATGTCTGCTGTGAGACTGTGACTCTTAGAAATGTCAGATTGGGTTACACATAATTGAGTTGTTGACCAAAGTGGTCCCAAGGGAACTTCCAAATAACCCAGGCTACTGCCAAGACTATAGGGTTCCCCACAAACCGAAGGCAAGGTCCAATTGCTGAACAGTACCTATACAACTCACTGAACATGAGGAAGTAGAGCTTGTGCCTACATGGTCACTCAGCCCTACATCCTAGCATCTTTGGTACAGGAAGGTACTTTGTATGCTACCAAAGGAGAGACAAAAGCACCAATCTAGGCACAACTCTGAGCTACAATGGTATCCTGCCTGAAAGATATGCTAGCGTAAAAGTGGCACAAAGCTTGTGGGAGTAACCAACTAATAACTTACCTGACTTATGGTCACTCCACAAAATGAGACCTATACCCAACTCTGCTTGAGTAACCAAGAACCAAAACGAGGAACCTGGGATAAGCCCAAATACTAGTGTTCTTTAAAAAAAAAGTGAGAGTATAAAATGACTCCTAATGACATTCTGTTATGCTCATTGATTGGTGCTTTGCTCAGTCACCATCAGAGAAACTTCTTCCTGTAGCAGAGGGGAACAAATATAGAGACCCAGAGTCATCTAATATACAGAGAAGAGAGACCTTGGAACACTCAACCCTAGAGAGAATGTCTCCATCCAAACCCTCTCATCATGGATCAGGGAACCCTGTGCAAGAGAAGGTAGAAAGAATGTAAGAACCAGAGGGGATGAAGGACACCAAGGAAACAAGGCCTTCTAAACCAACAGAATCAACATACATATGAACTCACAGAAACTGAGGCAGCCTGCACAGGGTCTGTGTTTGTCTGCACCAGAACTGAAGGAGAAGTGGCCATATGCCCCATCCCTAACCCAGAAGTGGTCTCCAGTCAATAACCACCTGCAAATGAAAATGTTTTCTCCAAGGGAGTTTCACTTGAAACAAGCTACTTGTAAGGAAGTCTGCATGTCCAGCAGTAGATGGCCAGGAAAAAATAAACATATGCTGCCTTTGGAGACTCCTTGTTCTGATAGTGTCCTGGCAGGACTTTGCTTGCTTGCTCTTCCTTCCTTCCTTCCTTCCTTCCTTCCTTCCTTCCTTCCTTCCTTCCTTCCTTCCCTCCTTTTTTCTTTCTTTCATTCTTTCTTTCTTCCTTTCTTTCTTTTTTCTTTTTCTTTCTAATTTTTATCTTATTTTGTATTATTTCATTTACATATTTTTAATCTTTTTCTTCTTTCATTTTTTTCCTACAGGTTCTTTGCATATATATTATGTTTTCTAGTTCAGAGTTTTTATGGGATTTCTGAACATGTGAATAATGAGTGAGTCTCTGCATCTGTATCTGTTCGTTGTGCCTTTTGTCAGGTTCTTTTCTTTCTGTTTCTTTGTTCCATCCAATTCTGATGTGTTAGGTTTTGTTTTATCTTATTACATTGCATTTTATTTTGTCGTGTTATAATTGGTGTGTGTGTGTGTGTGTGTGTGTGTGTGTGTGTTGTGTTTTCAGTGTCTGAACTGAATCTGAACCCTGAGTTCTAGGTTAGTCTATGCTTTTTACACCATAAGCCTCCCTTTAAGACTAGACAACATGAGGGTACACAATCTTAGATGCTGGGAAATCCACTGTAGCCATCATTTTAAAAGCTGCTGAATTTGTTTCGGTTTTCTTGGTGTTGACAGTCAATCATGTATGTTTGAAGCTAAAATGTGGCTTCTTATAAGCAGGCAGTGAGAGTTAAGAGAAAATTAAAGATTAAATACACTACTGGTTAGGTCTGCCTTTGGATTAGCTCTGAGGCCTCAGGTAACACAGCTCTCTTTCTTTTTTTGTCTAGTCCTCTGTTTTTAAACAAGAATTTGGGGATTCAATAATTCACCATTCTGAGTGCAGCTCTGTGTAGCTTTGTGGCGATTTTTCTTCACTCTGCAATGACACCTTCCTCATACATGTTGGAATATTTTTGGCACACAAACCCTTAAATTAGAGTGAATAAAGAGAGTTTTTATGCATCCCACTCCTAAAGGGCTTTCAGAGCCTGAACTGGGACGAACAGCAGAAGACTTGGCAGAACACAGTTGAAAGCTGTTGTGACCCTGACTGAGAGGGCCCAGGCATCCTTAGGGAGATTGGCTTGCTGGGGGCTGACAGCAGTTCAACCAGGGAGATGTTATTGTGGTGGTCCTTTTCTTCACTGCCTATGTCCCAGATCCAGTACTTCTATCTGAATCATGTTCTCAGCCTCCCAGGAAGCAGGCCACTGGGTTTAAGCCAGTGTCCAGTGATGGAAAGAGCCCCTGCTACAGGCTGAGGTGTTTGAGCCTTGTCTAGCTCACCATCTGCCCTTTGAGAGGACAAGCATCTGTTTAAAGAAACAGACTCACACCATAGGTATAAACTCAGGCATAATTTTGGCCTCTACTTCCAGTCAAATGAAAGAAAGAGAAAGAAGCCTAGCCTGGTAACCACATCTGTAATCAGAGCCTTTTGGAGGGTAACTCAAGGGCATTGCTTCAAGTTTTAGAACGAGGAGAGAGAAGGAGGAGTCAGAGAGTGCAGGAGGACGGAAGGAAGGAAAGAAGGAAGGAAGGAGAGAGGGAGGGAGGGAGGGAGGGATGGAGGGAGGGAGGGAGGGAGGGAGGGAGGAAGGTTAATTAGCCAGAAATATCATTCATATTCTCTAGGATCTCCTATCTCTGATTCTCATCCAGGAGCAGACATCCGGTACAGTTTGACCCTAGAATTTAAGATCTTCCCATTTTATATCCTGATGATCAGTGCAAGTGAGGAAGGTAGAGAGAGACAGGGAGAACATGGTTTAAACACACTAGTTGTATCTGCACACTAGCTAGATGGAAGATTAGGGGATGAGCTAAAATAATTTCAATCTTTAGAGTCTTAGTTCCCCTATGGGTAAGCCAAAGAACCATCATACACTCCTTATAGGGGATTCCGGCAGACATTGACAATCTATAAAACATGACAAATCCTCACCAGAGGGCAAGGACATCACTGAGAAATGTAACAAGCTGAGAATGTTTTTTATCTACTAGGATTGCTCTAAGAAGGTCACTTTTGATCTGTTGAGCGGGACTGCTAGAACCATGCCAGATAAAGTATCCTTTTAGGGAAGGTGAGTGGGTGAGTGGTGCCTACAGTCTCCTGAGGTGAAACATGGTGAGCACACAAGGGAAAGGTAGAATGAAATGGCTGAATGGCTCTGGGCAGACGAGGAGCTCTTTCTTATCCCCTCAACTTCACTGCTCTAAAGTCTCCATCAGTTTGAAGGGATGCTGTGTGGTTGGTCTGCCCTTGTTGTGTCTTTTTTCAGACATGCCTAGATATGGCCTAACTCAGGTCTGCATTTTCTGTGAGTACAAACAAGAAGCACTGTTATCTTCTCAGAAAATCCCTGTCTTTCTCCTGGTACCTGGAACTGACCTCTAAATCCTCAAAGCTCACCTACAGCTGTGCACATGATGCAAGGGTCTTGTCATTCGAGTACATGTGTCAATATCTCCTTCAGGATGCTATACTTGAATTACATCTACAGCTCAGCCCTCCAGGGAGCACCAGCAGTGAATACTTATTAAACAGTGGAAAAACGCTGACAAAAAAAATGGAACTTGGCAGCAACCAATATACTTAGACTCTATATAAAGAGACATCAGACACATATCAAAGAAGGAACTACTTAGGGATGGATAGTTTATAGATTTGATGGAGGACAACAGGCTGGGTCTAACTCCAATTTTTTCTCTCTCTGTAAAGTGGGTCTAACCAAGACCAACACACAACCCCTATGCACACCGCAGTTTACTGGTACAGTCTGGATATTTGCGTTCCCCACGAATCTTACGTTGACTCTCCAAATGATAGAATAGTATCTGGATACGGCAACTGCAGGGAGATTAGATCGTGGGAGTGGAGTCCTCTTAAGTGGGATTACCGTCTCATGGTAGAGCTCCCAGAGTTATCCTCTCTGCCATGGGGTTTGTACAACAAAACCACAGATGTGACTAGGACTCAGGCCCTCAGCAGACACTAAATGTGCCAGTGCAGCCTCTGCAACCTGGAGAATGTATGTGTGTTGTTTATGGACCACACGGTGTCTTTAGCAAACAGACTGAGACATCGATATAATTATCACTGTCTAGAGTTATACATTGTTGCAAATTATACCCACACACC
Source organism: Grammomys surdaster (assembly GCF_004785775.1). Classification (NCBI taxonomy): domain Eukaryota; kingdom Metazoa; phylum Chordata; class Mammalia; order Rodentia; family Muridae; genus Grammomys; species Grammomys surdaster. Next base: position 15,265,528 of record NW_021604579.1, read on the forward strand.
CAGAAACTGCAGGTCCTCTCTCTCCCAACCCCCTTCTCTATATTTATGCCTATAATAAACTCCATGCTTTGAAATACATAGATTATCAAATGCAATGCATTATTAAGGTGCAAGTAAATTACATTCCTATTGTTCTGAAACATTCATCAACATTTTGATCACTAGGAGAAAACCAAGTTTATTATTTTGAGCACACTGCGTTCCAGCCACACACATAGATTTGACATTTGAGTTAGCATGGGAAACTTGAAAACAGGTGTTTCTTTTCCCTTTGGCTTTCTGACACATTAAAAATAACTAGAGCACTGTTCATGTGACATTAGTGCCATTACAGACTTCTGTAGTCTTTAAAACCCTGCCTGAGGAAACTCAGCTTTCCCATTCCGAAAGGACAAGGATGTCATTAGCCATTGTTTGCTAAGTTTGAAATTCATGAATAGTAAGTGAAAAGAAAAACAGCAGCCCAAGTATTAAAACAAAAAACCAAAAAAGTCACACACACAAAAAGATTACCTTCATCTCAACTAGATTTAACCTGGACAGAGTGGAATGAAAGTAGAAAATCCCATCACCTGTTGGTGTCCCTCCTTAATCCAAAAGGACCAGTTGAGAAAAATGGAACTCTAATGCATTTTTGTCTTCTAGATGCCAAGAACTGTAAAAAGACAATTATCACAAGTATTCCCAGATTTAATTTAAAAAGAAAGAAACTAAAGTTCATTTTACTAAACAAAGTTCATTTTACTAAATAAAGTTCATTTTACTAGATAAATTGTCACATATCTAGTAAGTAGCAAAACCAGAATTTTATTTCAAGGTTTCCTGGCCTAAAGTTCCACTTCCTCAGAGGGACACAACTCAACAAGCAAGTACCAAGCTCTTGTGTTGGGCAGCCGTTTTTACCCATTCTACAAGCACCCACTGAGCCCCTTGTGTCTTCCAGGCACTGTGCCTGTCACACAGAGGCCTGACTTCTAATGGCAAGTAGGTGTGCAGCTCGTACAGCAGCTACAGTGTCCTGAAAACAAAGTGATGGAGAACGGGATGTTGTACTTCTTTCTTCATCACATTTGATATGGCTGTCTCAGTGCTTCCATAGCTACAGCAAGGGATAGGCAAAGCATCAGGCATATTCAAGTTCAGCAGAGGACTGACACTTGAGATATATCACCACAGGCAAAGATGCCCCTGCTTGTAACATATTACAAAACACGGAGCCTGTAGACCTCCCCACGAAGGGAGCTAGTGTAATTGCTGCACCTTCTCTTGTAGCATTTAAGGTGTTATCTCTATAAATACAGTGCATTTTGCTTTAATAAAAGATGAATTTTCCAGAACAGTGACAGTATTGACCTTACATATTATCCAAATAGAAACTGTAATGAAACAAGTCCTACAGTGAGTAGTTATAATAGATATGCAAATATTGGTCTTTTCTTAAAGGTCTTTCGGCCTACTCACACGTGTCTCTTATGTGTCTGAGGGTGAATTCAGCCTGCATTTATAATCTCGAAGGAAGTAGGGGAAGAAGAAGGGGGGTTGGGGAAGTGTACACAACAATCTTGGAACATAGAGTCCAGGAGGGCTATGCCAAGTCTCCAGCTCTGAGAACACATTTTGGGGTAACTGCTATACATTATAGGCATTTTCCATTTAGTCTACACAATAGACAGGACACCAGTATAGACATTGCTGTTTTATAGATGACTGCGGTTCAGAAAGTATATGATGCTCACAATCACACAGCTCACAAATAGCTTCAGAGTCTCAGCATTCTGATATCCCTATGCTAAGGTGACGTCTGCTTTAACTACAAGCAGCTCAGTCAGGGTCTAGCTGTAACAGTTGAACTGAACCTTTGAATTAATGTTCTTAGCCACTCTAGCTATAGGTAGTTATCAAACATCTCTTCTTTTTTCTTCTTGGTATTTCAGGAAGTGGTTTGTAATCTAAAGATGTCACTAATTGGATCAAGAGATTACAGGGTTTCTAGCTCCAATTAATACAACCACAACACAACCCCCATCCTAAGGCTCAAAATAGTGGGTCAAAAGACTATAAAAGCCAGAATCCAGGAAGTCTTTGTATATGTGACAGGAAAGCTACATCCACTATACACTAAAAAGATGGCTGTCCACACAAGGTCTGAATAGTGACACCATCAGTTGCTATGCCATGGATGAGGGAAATTTTATGAATCCTCATCCATAGATTGAAAGTTATAGGCAATTAACAACTGCTGAGAGATGGAAAATTAGCCTTCTCTACGAATGAGCCCCTTGATTGGTTATCTAGTATCAAGTGGTCATCCCTAAAACCACATCTATATGGGCAACATTAAAGGAGCTCAGCAGGATGCATTTTTTCATTCATTTGTAAATATACATATACATACATATATATATATATATATATATATATATATATATATATATATATATATAGAGAGAGAGAGAGAGAGAGAGAGAGAGAGTTTGTGTGTGTTTACATATATTCTATATTATACATACTATATTAAGGAGGCCATGAATGTGAGGGGAGTCGGTGTGTGTGAGGCAGATGGGAAAAGGGTGGAAGGGGGCAGGGAAATGATGTACTCGTGTATGAATTTTTTAATTAATTAATTATTGTAAGAAGAGATGTACAATAGATGCCAAAGACTTGTAAAGGAGAGAAATAGATGTGCAGTTCAAGTCCCCTTAATGCATCTGTATCAAACCCACCAGCAAGTCTGCCCCTGCAAAACGGAACAATCCCCTTTCAGAGTTGTTATGCAGTGTGGATTAAAAAGCTGAAGTGTCTGACACCGGATCGCCTTTGCATAGATTGGACACTTCATTGCCCAATGCCATTCATCTGCTGGAATTTAAGAAGCTCCTTTCATAGGAAAATGCAAAACTTTAAGGGCATCTGTTTAGATACCCAGGGGCTAGACAAGCCCCTGTGTTCATAGACAGCCTGCCAGAGAATGAAAGGCTACTCTCTTCTTGAAACCACTCCACACTTCGAGGTCAATTCTCTTTAAAAGGTTCTTAGTTATCTGAAACAGTACGTGTCAATGAGAAAAAGGAAATACACAATATTCCTCCCAAGTTAACAAGAGATCTTGCCGTCCGCTAACCCCTTAGCTATATATTTATATCTCCTTTGGATAAATAAATAAAAATGAGCAGGCAGCACATGGCTGAGGCCTCTAGGCTCCTCTGAATAGTGTCTACTCTGATTTTTTGATTCTTCACTGTCCTTTGTCCTTGGCTTTGGGTTTTAATTGTCACCTGGAAATTTTCTATTCAGCAATCTATCTGTAAACTGATATTATTAGCCTATATTATTTAAAGTCAGCAGAAACCTTGTCTACTTGTACACTATAGTGGCATAAGCAGGTGAGGTCTATTTATACAAAGCCTGCAGTCCAGGAGTGAGAGGCACAAACCTACCCTATGCACAGACCCCACAAAGTATGGACTATGAGGATTATCCTTATAAAACACATGAAGGAAATTTAAAACATGCAGCAAGGAAAAGCTAGCTCAAGGAGATGACATCTTGGCTAGAATTAGAAAGAAAAGGGAAAGGATATTGTGTTGTGTCAAAAGAAACATTCCAGAAAATAAGAATAACCTATACAAAGGCCCTGAAGTGAAGACTCCAAGAGTAGATAGGGAAGAGGCCAGAGAAGGAAGCTTGAGTCAGAAACATGAGTAGGTAATGGATCTTATGAGAACTAACCCCTAAAGAAAGGATTGATTAAGATGAAATAAAAAGCCATTAGAAGATTTTAAACAGGAAAATGATATGGTGTATTATGAAAGTGATTTTTCTATCAGTTCTTTTTTGGGAGGTAGGGGGAGAGCATATGGATCATGTGAGACAAAAGTGGAAATGGATACTAATTTAAACAAATATGATGGGTAGCATAAATTTGGTGCATAGCAGGGAGAATAGAGAGGAGAGAATGCATAGATTTAAAGGACTAGGGGTTAGGGAGATAACTCAAAGGTTAAGAGTGATTGCTATGCAAGTATAAGGACCTGAGTTCAAATCCCTAGCATCCACATAAAAGCCAGGCATGACCATATGTGCTGGTAACCCCAGTGGTAGGAAAAGAAAATAGGGGAATCCTAGGGACTCCCTAGGCAGCCAGCCTAGCAAAACAGCAAGAGTCAGGTTCAATGAGAAGCAGAAAATAAGGTCAGGGTGATAGAACAGGGCACTTATATTCTCCTCCAGCCTCCAGACCCACACAAGCATATACTTTCATATATCTAACACACATATACTGTATAAGTGCATAACCCAAATAAAAGTAATAACAGAAGCAGCTAATAAATAGCATACTGGAGGGGAAGAAAAGAGAGAAATTAAAACTAACGTGTATATTGGAGCGTGAAGAATTTCCTAAGTAAAACTGCCATTTCGGTCATGTTGCTTTGACACATGTGAAATGTGAGATGTCTTACTCGTTTACCAGTGAAGTCCAGTAGGGAATGGGCATTTGCACACCTGAATGTAAAGTGTCTGCATGGATCGGGCTTAAAGAAGCTTTTTGGAGCCCTGGACATTTAGAAGGTACTTGAACCATGTTAGAGAGAATGAGATTTTCTAAAACAGGATTCAGCTCATGTGGGGATCCAGGTACAATGAAGATTCTGGATGTGGAGGGTCTGGGCTGGTCGGCTGGTAATGGGATATCTAGCGAGCTCCTGGATGCTACTGCAGTGCAGCAGACCTAGCTCTACACAGCAGGAATCAAGACGGAAGTTTAGGTGAACTTGGCTGGAAACTGATGCCAGTGACATCCAGAGTCTCTGGCAAGGCAGGCAAAGGTGAAGCCAGCCACAGTGATACCCTTGCTTGCCCCTTGGATACTTTTCATTCTCCCTCCCTTCCTCCTACCCATAAAAATGCATGGGTCCAATTTGGCATCAAGGGCTATGTTTGATACTTGCCTATGTTTCTCTACTGACTAAAGTTTGCCAAACCTTAATTTAGTCTTTTATTTTGCAGGTAAATGTCTCACTCCCTGCTGCTAAGACCTTTCTTCTGAATTCAAAGTCTGTTTGCCTGTTTCTAGAAATATCCAGATTGAAATTTAAGAATGTAAACACCTGTTTGATAGGTTCCCTCGGGGACCTTAACTACCGCTCTGCAGATGGTGAAGGAGGAGCACGGAAAAGTGAGAATAAGATGCTCCCCTTAACCTTGGACACCGAAGCAACCAGGGATTTAGTTCAGCCGTTCCAAACTATAGCCACATGTGGGATAGCATCTTCTAGATTGGGAGATGAAAAAAAAAAAACAGATCATATCTTCCAAAGCCTATGCTCCACCAGAACTCATTACAATTGCATTGATGAGGAGGAAGTTAAGGAAAACAGGGGGATAAGAACCCCTCCCCCCCCCATACACCACTTTCTACTTAAGGGAAACAACCCAGGCTGAGTCTGACTCATCCGAAAGCAAACAAGTCAGTAAAACCAATGGTGCGCCAAGGCAATCAGGTCCCTGCTCCAGCCCAGCTACTAAATTGTATCATGTTTACTCCCCAGCTCAAAGTTGGGGAGGAAGCAGAAGGTGGAGGTGTGGGAGGCCTTACATTTAAAGGAACAACAGTGATAAAAGATGGAGCATTCGAAAGCAAACACTTGCCAATTTTCCAATGTGAACTGCTTGAAACAGGAGCGACACATTAAGAAATGCACACATACAAAAGGTCAGAAGAATGCCTTTAGACATGACTTACTTACATATATCACAGTAATGGGGGCTAATGTGGTTCTGACTCTCCCCCTCCACCTCCTGCCCACCACACCACACCCAGTACACAAAGAATGCTGGAATTTTGAACAGGTCTAAAGAAAAAAAAGGAGTGTGTATAGGATTTATAAAAATACTGGAGAGAAGAGGACATATTGTTTCTTCAGCTCATAGTTCTGTCTCCTCCGCATCTGACAGCATGAATGCCTTGTCCATGTGGAGGGTGTCTTGGTGTGAAGAGCAATTTCACATACATGATCCTATATAAGGCTCTGTAACACTGTGAAGGAACTCAGAATTGCCACCCTTCTTGTTTTAATATGTGAAGAATCCTAGACATGGAGATATAACAGGATTTGTCTAAAATTGCTTCCCGAGTCAACAGTGCTTTGAGAAATCAAGCAGAAGCTCAGGCCCTCATGCTCCACGATCCCCCTGAAGTTGGATGGTGATTTGAAGGGCAACCCCATCATTCTCACCACGGGAGAAACTGTGCACTCACCCCTCTAAAGTGTGCTCAGTTCTCACCTATGGAGCATCCCGTCACGCCAGACTTTAAGGCCACCAAACCAAGTTTGTTGCTCATAGTATGACTAATACAGACTGTCAACTTGGCAGGACCCAAAATCACCCAGGAGTCCATCGTCCTAGCATACCTGTGCTATGTAGCCAGCTGCTTCCCCTCCGACCTGCACCCTTGACTTGTGAGCTGAAGTTAACCTTTCCTTCCTTTAGTTGCTTTTGTTGGGTATTTTATCATAGCAATAGAAAGTATACACTTAGCACTGGTATGTCAGAACTATGTCAGCTAACTGGAAAATGTTTTTAAAATCCGAAGGTGTACTAGCTTATCACAGGTTCCGGCATGGCCAATGCATCTTGAGTAGAGGAGGGAATGTGCAAGAGAAATCATGATAGAAAGGGTGAAGGAGGGAAGGCTAGTAAAAGCAGTGAAGTTTTCACATCGTGCAGTGTTTGTACTCCTGAGTCAACAGCAGGTGGCGGTGGTGACAGAGATGGTGTCTTTCTTCTGTGGTCATGGTGGTGATGACGGTGATAATGTTGCTGTTGGTGGTGGCTACAATGGTTTCTCTCATCATGATAATAATGATGATGCAGATGACTATAAATCGCATTCCTGAAAGAGCACAAGGTTAAAGGTTAGACTGACCTAGATACTTAATTTTATCACTTACTAGCTGATTCTTCTCCCAAATAGAGGTGATGTTCATCAACTCTCTTGGCTTTAACTGGATTCTTTTCATGTTAATGAACTTGAATGCTTTCCCTTCACCAGTCTTGGTGCTGAATTCCAAGTGTATATGAATGAATGAGATTCCATCCCTACCCTGAGAAGATCATGAAAAGCAGAGATTTTGTTAGATTCTAATACTTAATATAAACTGCCCCAAAATGGCAGGTATGTATAATGTGCTCTGGAAGTACAGACAAAGTGTGACTAATTCTATATATGTTCGTTCTAAGGAAGGCATCACAGAATAGACACTTGAACTACCAAAAAAAAAAAAAAAAGTTACAGGTAGGACAGAGGACCATGAATACAAATGCATAGGCTCTTGAGTCACAACTGCCCATGGGGACAGGAAGCTCTGTGCTATGAAGCTTGTTTGTTGATGTGAAGGTATTCTGCAGAGCATAAAGCACCATCTCTGTACACTTAAGGACATGCTCTATTGATGTGAATCTATAGCCAGCATGAAGGCTAAGTTTCTAGCAGGCCCTTTTGTCTTCATACTTACTGTTAGCCTGCTTTCTGCTGCCGTGTCTAGAAAGCACAGCCTTCCTTCCACAGCCCCAGGGCTGGACTTACTCAGTCAAAGAAGACAGGAAACGTAAAGCATTTGTAAAAAGATTCAGAGAAATCATTCAGAGACACACTTTGAGGTAGGAAAGCTACTCATGTGGCTGACTAGAGCGATCAGGTACATTTGCATGAGTCGAACGTTGTGCTAATGAGAGGGCTTCGGGCTAATCACATTAGGAACTATCTTAACTCATTACCCCACATCAAACAATGCACAGACCGGACAGAATACTGGAAAATAAGGCAAAAATAAAAGAATACCCACAACCTCACAACTAAGATAACTAACTAACTTGCATTTTTCAACTTTTCCTCTTCACAAAATTGAAATTACTTTAAAATAATTGCTCTATAACTAGCCTTATTTCAAAGGAGAATACTATGCAAGCACATTCTCATGCTATGAAATTTCCTACAACATTTTAATTGTGAAATGTTTCAGCTGTAAAACATGATTTTAAGAGACGCGCAGCATGAATGACACACACACACACGTCCTAACTTAAGAAGAAAACTACTCACTGACCCTGCCTATTAGCATGGTTGCTGTGATTCTGTAAGGAGGTAGACATGAAACCCGCTACTTTGCCACAGACCATCCTTGGTCTGGCGTCCTGGGTCTAGTCTCTCACTGAGAGGAGCCTACTGCACTGCCTCCAGTGAGGTGTCAGAGTTGGAGAAAGCAACTTATGCTCACCCCACCAAACTAGGTCTGCAGCCTTCCCCAACTACATGATTTCTGTTCTTCACAGATGGGACTATAATGAGAAGTCTTTGTCATGTCCACAGGCTCCCACTGTGGTGATCATCCCAGGTGATTCTTTTTGTCTCTTTTGGATTGCTTTTCTTGTTCATCTCAGGGCTTGTCATATTTCATGCTAAGTGTCTTTAAAGAAAGGGTGGTTCAAACATTTTTGACCCTGAGACAGATAACTTAGAGGTTAAGAAAATGAGTTCAAAGGTTAGACTTGCTCTCAGCCAGGCACATATTTATTACTTAACTCTCCAAGTCTTGGTTATTTAACCAGTAAGACAGGGAGAAACCTAATCCTGCCTCCCATCCTCAGTCTGAAAGGCTGACAGCCACATGACTATGCTCCCTTTATTATGACCTCGAATTCAACCATCAAGATCCTGTTCCATCTTTTTATGATAGTCATCTTCATGAAGGATATTGAACTAGCTGTACCCCTGTCTCCATGGATACTGAAGTTTGTTGTCTAAATTCCCCTGAGTTCTGACCATAGCTGACTTCAATCATAGCATAGGAGCCAATTGGGCTAACGATGTTCCTCTCTGGGGTTTTAAAAATTTATCTTGAATGTCATGGTCAGTCCCTCCTCGTGGAAAATAGTAGGATGAATGTGAGACTCAAGATGTTTTCATCATGTTTCTGCTATGGTTTGGAAATGTTGAGATTGTCCCCAAGTGTTTGTGAGTTAATATGTAGACGTGGGGCCTCATCCCTCACTCACTGACAGCATGCTCTCAGGAAGGAATTATTATTCTGGAGGGACTTCTCAGTTAGTTCATAACAAAGGGTTGTTTTAAAGAGCAAGCTGCTCTGAGTTGTCCTCAGGCTTTTGGTCTGGTGGTGTGACCTCCAACCCCCCCCCAACATGTTTCTATTACCCATAGCACTGCCCAATCCAAGGTCCTAACAAGAGTCAAGCAAAAGTCAGCACTCAGGTCCTTGGACTCAGAATTGTGAGCTAACTGTACTGGCAGGTTTTGTGTGTCACCTTGACACAAGCTAGAGAGAGGAAGGAGCCTCTGTTGAGGAAATGCCTCCATGAGATCCAGCTGTAAGGCATTTTTTTCAATTAGTGATCAACAGGGTAGGGACCAGCCCATGGTGGTGGTGCTGTTCCTAGACTAGTAGGCCCGGGTTCTGTAAGAAAGCAGTCTGCCAATCCTACATCTGATAAAGGGCTAATATTCAATATATACAAAGAACTCAAGAAATTAGACTCCAGACAACCAAATAACCCTATTAAAAATGGGGTATAGAGCTTAACAAAGAATTCTCAACTGAGGAAACTCAAATGGCCGAGAAGCACCTAAAGAAATGTTCAGCATTCTTAGTCGTCAGGGAAATGCAAATCAAAACAACCCTGAGATTCCACCTCACACCAGTCAGAGTGGCTAAGATTAAAAACTCAGGTGATACTAGATGCTGGCGAGGGTGTAGAGAAAGAGGAACACTCCTCCATTGTTGGTGGGACTGCAAGATGGTGCAACCACTTTGGAAATAAGTCTGGCGGCTCCTCAGAAAATTGGACATAGCATTACCTGAGGATCCAGCTATACCACTCCTGGGCATATACCCAGAAGATGCTCTAACATATAACAAGGACACATGCTCCACTATGTTCATAGCAGCCTTATTTATAATAGCCAGAAGCTGGAAAGAACCCAGATGTCCTTCAACTGAGGAATGGATACAGAAAATGTGGTACATTTACACAATGAAATATTACTCAGCTATTAAAAACAATGAATTCGAGAAATTCTTAGGTAAATTGATGGAACTAGAAAATATCATCCTGAGTGAGTTAAGCCAATCACAAAAGAACACACATAGTACTCACTCATTGATTATTGGATATTAGCCCAGAACCTTGAAATATCCAAGATTCAACTCACAGACCACATGAAGCTCATGAACAAGGAAGACCAAGAGGGGGTGCTTCGGTCCTTCTTAGAAGGAGTAACAAAATACTCAAGGGAGCAAATATGGAGACAAAGTGTGGGACAGAAACTGAAGGAGGGGTCATCTGGAGACCATTCCACCTGGGTATCCATCCCATGTGGAGTCACCAAAGGTAGATACGGATGTGGAAGTCAGGAAGTGTATGCTGACAAGAGCCTGATATAGCTGTCTCCTTAGAGGTCTGCAAGAGTCTGATATATTCAGAGGCAGATGCTCACAGCTAACCATTGAACTGATCATGGGGTTCCCAATGGAGGAGTCAGAGTCAAGACTGTTGGAGCTGAAAGGGTTTGTGGCCCCATGAGGAGAGCAACAATACCAACCAACCAGAACTCCCAGGGTCTAAACCACCAGCCTGGGAGCACTTAGGGAGTGATCCATGGCTCCAGCTGTATATGTAAGGGAGGGTGGGCCCTGTCGGGCATAGGTAAGAGAAGAGATCCTTGGTCTCATGAAGGCTGGATGCCCCAGTGGGTGGGAATTTGAGGGTGGGAAGGCGGGAGTTGGGGAGTAGGTAGGGGTACATCTGCAGAGAAGCAGGAGGAGGGGTGATGGGTTAAGGGTTTCCTGGGGGGGGGAATGGGGTAAGGGGATAATATATGAAATGTAAATAAAACATCCAATTAAAAAAAAGCAAAGAAAAAGACAGCATTCTGAACAAACCATGTGAAAAAAGCCAATAACCAACACCTCTCCATGGCTTCTGCATCAGCTCCTGCCTCCATGATCCTTAGTTCCTGTCCTTACTTCCTCAGTGATGAACAGCAATGTGGAAGTTTAAGCCAAATAAACCCTAACTTGCTTCTTGGCCATGGTGCTTCATTGCAGCAATAGAAACTCTAACTGCGACACTGACTAAACCTATTCTTTATAAAGGCACCCATATTCAGGCATTTCATTGGAGTGGTGAAAAACTGATTCCCAAGATTTCCCTTCCAGAGGCAGGAGTGATGGTTTTAGTGGTTTAGTGACTGCTGCTCTGGCAGAGTCCCTAGGCTTGTTGAGCAGCTCACAAGGACCTGTAACTTCAGCTCCAGAGATCATGACACTTCATCTGGTCTCCACACACATTGTACCCAAGTGTGCAAACCACATACAAACAAGCTCAGAGGGCACCCACACACATGCAATGCAGTATACATACACACACACACACACACACAGACACACAAATGTGTATACACATAAAGAAACATCAAAATAAATATTTTAATTAAAAGACAATGCCAGCAGAAGGGATAAGACATAGGACGGATTAGAAATATCTTTAAAAGTGATATAGTCAAGATTCTCTGTTTGCTGTTAGTAACAAATTAAGGCCCAAGGAAACACCAAGATTTTACAAGGACCCTGTGTACCTCACTGTTGATTCTGTCTGCCAGATGATTTCTTGGTCGAGCTGAAACTGTCTAGGGGAAGCGCAAGCATGGAGGAAGCACTAGAGTGGCCTTGTAATGGAAAGTAATGGTAAAGACCATGGAATTTGCTCAGTTCTGAACGGTTTCAGTTTTCTTAGGGTAAGTTGCTCAGCACCAAGTCTGTACAGTCATTTGTTGGCATCTATAGGGGAGCGATTCCCCTCTGAAAACTGCCATTTGCAGTAACTCCTGCTCTGGTATACTTTACATTGTGTTTAGACAACTTAAAATTCCCAACACCAAATTTCTATATAAACACTTGTCATAATGCACTGTTTGGGGGAATAGTGGCAAGAAAGCAGATATCTGTACACATTCTGTAGAGATGTGGTTTTCCCAAATACTTTCAACCTAGAGTTGTTTGACCCCACAGATGCAAGCCCTGAGGATACAGCATAGCAACTATACGGGTTAGAGGACACTGCAAGCTTACCCGTCTTTTTCTTTCTTCTGCAGCCAACCATCGGGCTGAAATTATTCATACGCTTCATGGGCCTGGGTATTTGGATATGCAAATCAACTATGTCCATGCATAATTAAGACAGACACTGTGGAAAGTTTCATTTTCCAGGGAAAAGGCTGCCAGGCGGCTGGAGAGAAAGGTCAGAATGGATGGCCGCCTCAAATTCTCATCTCAGACTGTCGGTGAAAGATAATAGAATCACAATTATGCTGCCCTTTGCTTCTGTTGGATGCACTGGGAAGCCTCCCGGGATGCCTTGTCTCCCTTCTAGGCCTAGAGAGACCCTGGGGCTTTCCATATAACATGCTGGGACTGAGTATGTTCTGCCTCAAGTAAAAGCAGAGGCAGGTAGCTGTATGCCTTGAGGCAGAAGTTTGCCCTCTTTCTAGAGTAAGCAGGCTGTCTTTAGGAGCCAGGAGGGTACACTTTCTATAGGGCAAACATTTGAAGTAGAGTGTGCAAGTTACCAAACTCTTGGTGGCCAACCCCAGGCACATCTACATATGATCCTGGTACCATATGATCCTCTGGGTGGGGAAGGATGCCCTGTCCAGATCTGGTACCTCGGAGGAGGTGTGATGAGTCTGGCTCTGAGATAATGAAGAGAGGCTGAAACCCGAACCAACTGCTATTGGAAGCAAGTTCTGAACCCAGGATAAGGCATTACTGTGAGGAAAACAGACAGAATAGCAGGTGAATTGAGAGCAGAACATCCTTCAGCTTTCTGGCCTAAGACACAGTAAGAAGCCTGCTTATGACAGGGAAATGTATTTTTATAGTCCCAGCCACTACCTGGCAGAACACACCAAAATAAATGGCTTACCCCCTAGCCCCACCCACCCCTTTACTTAGCATCCATGCCCAATTTCCCTCATATGTGTGAACCCCAAAGTTGGTCACAGTTACTCTCAAATATTCTATTGTGTTACTGGGCAATATTCACCTTATTAAAATAAGATGAAAAGAGAGAAACTACAGTCTGCATTCACACACACACTTCTGGGCAGGGATGTATGGATATCTATTTATGACAAACAAGAAAGGAATCCCCCCAGCCTTTCTTGTCCTCGTCTCTGTGGCTGATGGTGGCACCTATAATTTCCTTCTAGTATTCCTCATTTCACTTGTCCCTAGTTTCCATCTCTCTGGCTCTGTTCTTCCTGATAATGTGACACAAAACTCCCCTCTTAAGAAATTCTGGTCATTTGTCTCCCCTTACTTTGTTTGCAAGCATTTCCCATTCGATTTTACTCTGGGGTATGCATTTATGTAAAGGAGTGCGCCCTGACTCCAGTCCCTCCCTACCCTCAACTCACGGTGATCACCTCTTTATCTGTGGAAATTAGGTTCCTGATGCCCATTGTTACATTAGTCCACTCCTATTCTGGATAAATGTCAACTTCGAAATCAGTGAGACTACTGATCTTCTTAGTAGAACCATTTTGCTAGTGGACATGAGGATTTCCAAATCAACAGAGCTCAAGAGTTACCAGGATAAAGAGGAAAGTCCATCAGGATTGTGGTGCTTCCTATACAACCCTCAGGAAAGTCTCACGCTCAGACATGAGAAGTGGGGTGGACAGGGTGCTGGATGCTCTAGCCGGCCCCTATTTGCTACAAAGACTTGCTTCACAAACGCTGCACATGCCCTGGGGCTTCAACTTTCCTGCAATGATTGAGGCCAGGCTATAAAGAGCTGGTAATCTTAGCCAATGCAGAAAAATTCTTATGCTTCATACTTGCTTTAGAGTTCCCTGCCTGGTCAGCTAAGGCTTTTCCCAATCAATATTGAAGCTTGATGTCTGCCTTTTCTCAATCCTGTCTTATGGATTTCCTATGGATTAAGGGTTATGAAACTTCCCTCCTAAAGGGGCAACATGTTTTTGCCAGGAGATGCAGCAAGAGTCTCAAAGCACAGCTGTATGCTGTTTCTTGAATGTTTGGGCATCCTGTGACCAGAGACAAATAGGTAAGATATGGACTTAAGATATGTATTTGAGACAGATGACCGTCCATATTTAAGAAGTTGAAGCAAGCTGAAGTTAACTCACCATTGGCAGAGCATTGTCTAAAGAAGTTGATCTCTGTAAAGCCACAATGGCAAATGAGCAGGATTTCCTCATGCTCACCTTACGAAGTCTTCAGGCCTGCTATGTCACTGAAGAGTCTAGGACGTACATCTGGGCCTCGTATAAAAACATTAATTTGTTACAATGTGGTTGGTCTATCTAGTGAAATGTTAAGCTCAACAAGAATTTTATGTTTCTTATGAAAGTTTTTAATCTTGTGAGAAATATTAACTGAACTCTAAGAACCCTTTGGCGAACCAAGCCACATATAAATCAACAAAAAATCCACATGGACAGACCTCAAATACCCACCAGCCACCTCATTTCTCTCCCACCGTTATGATCCGCACCCACCCATATCTGGTCAATGTCTTTATCTTAGTCCTCTTTCTCAGACTATAACAAAATACCCAAGGCTAAGCCATTTATAGAGGAAAGTTAATTTAGGCTGCAGTTCTGCAGGCTAGGAAATTCAAGGTTAAGAAGCTGTATCTGGTGAGTTCCCTTTGTTGGTTCATAATGTGGCAGAATCAAAGGCGAAAGAAGACACACAGGTGTGAAAGGAAGGAGAACGAAACTCCTGACAGAGCCAAGCCATTCCTAACAGAAAGATGCTAGCCCATCCACAAATATCCGAAGGCCAAGACGCAAATCAGTCCTAGTAGGCCCCACCTCCCAATGTGATCGTACTGAGAAACGAAGACACTAACACCTGAACTTTTAAAGATCATACTCAAACCGTAGTAAACTTTATGTCTAATTTCAAATAACTGTCTTCTACTACTTTGTAATCAGAGGCTTCAATATTTTGAGTTATTTGTATATGTGTGTGTACATGCATGTATGTGCATATATATGTATGTATATGTATATATATATAGAGAGAGAGAGAGAGCAAGAGAGAGAGAGAGAGAAAGAGATGAATAGATGTATAGATAGATAGATAGATAGATAGATAGATAGATAGATAGATAAATGGATGGATGGATAGATAGATAGATAGATAGATAGATAGATAGATAGATAGACAGACAGATAGACAGATAGTTATTCTATTGCAGAGAGGCTGGGAGGCATGGCCTGTACTACACATAGGTACTTGATTTATAAGTGCACTGGGGAAACAATGCCTTATTTGAGACAGGGTGTCTTACTTTGTAAACCAAAAGCTTCCTGTTTTTGGCTATACTAACTACTTATCAAATTTTCATGATGTATACTGGCTGTAATTTTCGATTCCCACATCATCAATCAATTTCACATCTTTTTCTAGGTGACAATTCATATCTACTTTAGTAACTCTGTCACCTACAATGGCTATCCTTACACTCCCTCCTCAATTCACATTTATGGTTTCCTGGGGATCTCCCATGACTAACATGGTAGAATTGTTTAAATTCTGAACTGTTCAGTATATGGCCAGCTCCGTCTGTTGGTATAGCTGAAGCGTAGTGCTTTTGAATATAGATGTCTCGTATCAGTGTTCACAGAAATCTTCACAACTGAAAGTACGCAAAGAAGCCAAGCGAACAGTGTAATTCATCCCAGGAGGGCATCTGGCTTTGGTGTTCTGGCAGCCTAGTGCTTCCCCAGTGCACTTAGAGATCAAGTACCTATGTGTAGTTCAGGCCAGGCCTCCCAGCATCTCAGCAGTAGAATAACTATCCACTCATGAGCAATCTATTTTTAGTCCCCTTTCATGGGGGCGGGGGGTAGAAAGGTTTTGTTCTCATAGGATTCATGTATATTCTAGATATGTGTTTAGCCTTTTACCCCCACAGAATCTCAGCAGCACCACACTCCAAGGAAGCTAAGGGATCCTTTACAACATTATGTTAAATCCAGGCACACACTTTATAATAGTCTAAGTAACTCATGTGACCATGAGTTCCTGTACAATGTGTAACATCCAAAGTTGCCAGCTTGGTACAGAGTTGGAATGAATGGAATAATGTACCAGCTTGGAATGACATCTCATGGTGTCAGAGCACTGTCTGCAATACGTACTTTGAACCAATGGCACACTATGTGGTGCCATTTGCCTGTTAGAAAACATAAATTCAAAAATAAGAATAAAATGGTATGTCACCATCTCGTCCAATGACATGCATGAGAAACATGTGTAAGAATTTGGGTATTTTTAAATCCTCCTGGCAGATTGTCAAAGAGACTTACCATGCTGGCAGGGGTGACTGGCTAATATGATCAGAATATTCAGGTTGCAGCTACATAATAGGGGTACAAGTGAGTACATCTAATATTCAAACCATTTATGGGTACATCTCTGAGTACCTTCTTTATGCCCAGTAAGAAAACAACAAGTTAGCAGCTACAATGACCCCAGCCTTGACTAATTACAGTAACTAAGAGTTTTGACAACTCAGGTTTAAGACTCTGGGTAATCCCATTAGGCAAGAACTTTGATTAGAAAAAGTGCTGGGCAAGGGTAACTGAAATGTAAACTAGCCAACTCACAGAGAGGGGAGAAATACAGAAAACTGATACAGTGGTTCCTAAATCAGCCCAGAACCAAGACCCAACCTAAGTCAACACCTGAGTGTGCCACATACCTCCCTTGTACGTTGTGGGGCGAAATGTGAAGCCAACATTCAATGGTGTCCCTAGAATTTCTCAGTGGAATTAGGGTCTGTTTCTTCACAAAAGTAACTTATTTGATAAAGCACCTGTTATTGGCTTTCTTTCCTTTCCTGCTTCATATCCTCTCTTTCAAAACAGGATGCTCTATATTGCCTCCCAAATAAAGAATTAGCTCTCAAGCCTGTCTCAGGGTTTACTTACAGTGCAGCCCAAACGTACAACATGGTGTTTGATTGATTTTTAAGACACTGGTTTCCCAAATCCCATTTTAATATCTCAGCAATTCTGATTACCTTTACAGTTGATATTTCACGGCTCAGTGGGCAGCTTTTTTTTTTTTCTAAAAAAGTCACAATAGGCATTGTTGGACATTATAACCTGTGATATATGAAAGTCAATGAATTGCACATATTATTGTACATTCCACAAATTTCTAGGATCATGCAGACTCTTATATGAAGAGAACAAATGTCTCTTTGGCCAGTCATATGCTAAGCAAGGCCCAGGAGCTTTTGCTTATAGTCTAAAGGGTCTTCAAAATGACCTGTAATGCTGTGGATGTTCCCATTTCATAGACAAAGAGACTGGGGTAAAATGAATCCAGGAGCTTTCTTCCTTAGGATGTGATAAACTCAATCTCTTCACTGTCTTTAACTATTTAGAAAATTAGTTTGTGTAAAGGGCGTATGAGTGGAAAGAGATGGGAGTTTTCTGGTTTTCCTTTTCCTTGGCTAAAATGCTAACAAATTATTGTTAAAATATCATCAAATGTTATGAGATGAGAAATCAGGTACTAAAGCACAACCAACAAGTGGATACATTGGCACAGCCCCTTTAGAAAATACTGGACAGCAATCAGTAAAACATGTTTTTCAATGCACATAAGACTTAGTAATGCCACTTTTAAGGGTATTTTCCAGATAAATAGTGCCATAGGTACACAATAAGGATGCTTCCTGCAGCATTGCCTATAAAGTAAAACTATAATAACTTTCAAACATATATCAATAGGAACAGATTTTTTTTTAAGTTGAGTTCTGTTCTTATAAAAGAGCAGCAGGACTGGCAAGATGGTTTCATGGGTAAAGGTGCTTGTTGCCAAGATGGACAACTGAGTTCCATCCCTGAAACCCATATGATATAAGAAGAGAATCAACTCACACGTGTTTTCCTTTGGTCTCCCCAGGCACAGTGTGACATGCTCTTGCATATGTGTGCACACATACATAGAGAATAAATAAAAATAAATAAGGAGGCTAGAGAGATGTCTCAGTGTTACTGAGCTCTTACTGCTCAGAGAACTGAAATTCACTTCCCAACACTCACATAAGACAGCCCAGAACTGTCTATAATTCCAGCTCCAGTAGATCTGACCATTTCTGGCCTCAATGGTCATCTGCACACATACATGTTACACATAAACTCAGGCAGCCACGTGTATACACACAGATAAAAATAAATAACTCTAAATATACTTTTCAAAGAAAAGAACAAATGCACCAATTAAAATGATTAAATCCACACTCATCAGTCTTGATAGAGTCTCAAAACATGAATTTAAAAGGAAGTTATAGAATGATCAGGAGAGCTAAGTCATCCTTAGAGAAAACAGTGCAAGATCAAAAGCTACCACACATTGCATATGAATATACATATCTGTGTAAAGGTACTATAGGAAACAGACAAGCTGACTCTAGATAAGACTCATGACAGTGGCTGCCTTGAGAAAGCAAGAGGAGAAGCTGGAGTCAGCAATAACGTCAAAGGGGTTATTTATGATACAATTTGTAGAACTTTTTCAGTGATAGACTACTTGGATATCATTTATACAAGCACACACACACACACAGGAAAAAGTGCAAAAGCAAATACCGGAAAGGTGTTAATTCTTATTTACTGGTAGACAAGACAAGAATGTGTGCTTTTGATTTTCATAGGTCTCTTCTTTCTTTCTTTCTTTCTCTCTTTCTTTCTTTCCTTCTTTCCTTCCTTCCTTCCTTCCTTCCTTCCTCTCTCCCTTCCTTCCTTCTTTCCTTCCTTCCCTCCCTCCCTTTCCTCTCCCCTCCTATTCCTCCTCCTCTTCCTCCTCCTCTTCCTCCTCCTCTTCCTCCTCCTCCTCCTCCTCCTCACCCTCATCCTCTGCTTCTGTGGAAGGTGTGTATTAGCATGGATGCCTTTGAAGACCAGACGAGAGAGTCAGATTCCATGGAACTGGTGTTGTAGGTGGTTATGAACATCCTAACATGGGCTCTAAGATGCAGACTCAGTCTTCTACAGGAGTAGCAAGTGCTCAGAGTAATTTCTCCAGACTCTCCAGTTGCTTAAAATATAAATTAATATAGCTAGCTAATGTTTTTCTAACCAAAAGTGCCCATCTATTTTTCTTCATGGTTGTGATATCTTGGAAGTTGCAGTAAACACTCATAGTAGATGTGAAATATAATGAGCACGAGTTGTTTACTTAAGTAATTTTAAATTATCCATCATGTGCACAAAAACAGCATCCTGCTACCCAAAGGCTCTGTGAAATCTGAAACTCATTTGGTACCAACACCCTCATTATATATCCTCTAGCCATGGGACTCAGCCCACTAAAAATGTATTAATACCTGCTGGACGTGCTCCCATTGGGAATGTAACTAGGTACCTCTTTTGTCAAGATAACAGGTTGACCTAAAATTCAAAGTTTGTTTCCTGTAACTATCCATTAATAAACGGAAATCAGCTCAATCCTTTATTATCCATTCACTTACAAAATTAAATTGAATATATTTGTGCCACTTTCATAGGCTCTCTGTACACAATAGTCAAAATATAGCTTTCCCACTCAGCTGATACTTTGTATAGTAAAAATGACAGGAAATTAACAAAGAAGCAAATAGATACATAAGAACCCCAGCCATGGCAAGTACTGTGAAATAGAAGGAGATGTAAAGAGAAGCTGACATACTTGCCATCAGGACCCATTTTCCTCACCTTCCTGTTAATACAAAATCTCTAGGTTTAATAAACTAAGCTACTCAGTGAAAAATGACATTTCCCAGCCTCTCTTGCAGCTAGGTGTATATATTCAGGTAATAGAGTGAGTGTGACAATGAGTTCCATATCACCTTGCCAGAGATAAAATCACTTACCTTGAATTTCTCATCCTCATTGAGTTTCTCCTCCTAAAAAGTAGAAACTGTTAGATCGCCTCAGAAGCTACCTGGATAGAATGACAGTTGTGCCCTCATGACCCCTGGGATGGCAAATAAGAAATAAATTGTATTATGTGTAGGTGTACACTTTTGCTTCTCTTTGATACTTATTTTGTCATTTACTGCGATAGCAAAAATGAGTGTTTTTTATTTTCTTTTTCTTCATTTTTATTGGTTATTTTATTTATTTACCTTTCAAATGTTATCCCCCTTCCCAGTTTCCCCTCCACAAGCCCCTTATCCACTCCTCCCTCCATCCTACTTCTATGAAAGATGAGTGTTTTTATTGAGCCATCAGGAAAGGCCTCTCTGAAAAGGTAGGCAGTGGAGTAGAGAGTTAACTAAATTGAGTCATGCAAAGATGTCGAAGGAAAGCATCTTAAACAGAAGAGATAGAAACTCTATCTAAGGTTCTAAGGGTGGAGTGCACTCAACCTGTGTAACACTGAAAAGGCCACCATGACTAGTGTATGGCAGAATAAAGGTATAATGGGCTAGGCAATAATATGAGAGCAGGAGGCAATAGTCACATGGTTTTTAACATTATATTGAGCATTTACATTTTCCTGTTATGGGAAGAGTTTAGAACAGTAGAGTGATGAAATATTGGTACAAAGTTGTAAAAAATCGCTTGGCTGTAGACATAGTAAATGGTGGGAGAGAATTAGTTGGGAAGTATGGTAAATAGTTTGGAGGGGAGACAACCATGGTATACTTGAGCCGAGAGGTAGGTATATATTGAACATAGAAGGTTCTGGATATATTGGGAAGACTGAGTCACAGAGATTTAGGATAGATTTGAAATGTGGGGTCTAATAAACTTGGGCCTTACTAAGATGAGGAGCATTTCTTAGTTCTTGTTTGTATGTATTAGGTATGAGATAACAGTACAATGAGGATACTAACCAGGCAGTCAAGTAATACAAGTTTGAAACCTCAACAAAAGCCAAGCCTCGGAATATAAATCCAAGAGTCATGTGCATGATATTGAATGCAATGGGATTGCTATGAAAGAAAGGGGTCAGCTAGATAATTAGGGGGTAGTAGGGACGTATCAACAGTCCAATAACTACTGCATTTGCATTGCTGAGCTTGAGTCTTCTGAAACTCAGATTTGTCTCCAAGATAAATATTGATGGAAAGATCACGTGGCAGAGGAGATAGAGGGAGGACGTGATGCATCTTTCAAGTCTTGGAGATGGCACTATGGTGTGGCATCCTACTTAATGAATTAGGGCACTGCTTTAGAATACAATCCTGGTAAGAAGAAGAAATTCCAGAAAATTCTCTTTGTCTTTTTCTTCTATGATTGCCGTCACTTCTTGGATCAGAGAAGCAAAGTAGAGACTCTCCCAATCCCTGAGTGCACAAGTCTAGCTCTCTAGCCAGAATCTTGAAATAACCATGACATAAATCACAGTTGGTTCAAACTCTGCTTTCCAGAAGCTTTAATTATACTAAAAAACAACATCCAAAATTTACCTCCTCAAAGTCATCCTAAGTGTCACCAAGAACTACTACATAAGACAGCATGGTTTTTCCCACTGACAAACCACAAGCTGAGGAGTAATGAGGACTAAATCTAGTTTCTCTTCCAACCACCAAGCTACAACAATTACTGCTAGAGTGTTCATTTCAAAGCTGGAAAACAAAATAGAGAGTGGTCAACTAACCATTGAAAATTTTCAATGCTTTTAAACCCCACTATGAATCGTGAGGGACTGAAAGACAGCTTCAAAGAGCTGTCTTCGACAGCTGAGTTGTTCTTCATTTGTCAGATAGACTATTTGACAAAGGTCTTCAGAGAAATGACCTTGAGTTGCATACTGTATATCAATCCCATTTTCCTATTTAAAATCAGAGTGGGATGCTTGTATGTAGGAATGACACAGAACAGGACCACACAGATCTCAGTCATAGCCAACTCTGACTGGAGCCACAGCTGCCTGACTGGACACACCCTTTCCCTAACTATCAAGATAGGGGTATTTGCTGCCTTGTTGATCTCTTGTGAGAATTTCTATAATGTATATGGAGGACTTGAATACCTAGCTCACAGGACATACATAAATATATATAATATGTAATATATATAAAATACATTAAAGAAAACAGAAGTATTAACCCAAAATATTTTAACTATATACAAAGTATCAGTGGTCACTTTTTTATTTTTGCTTTTAATCTCCTAATACTCATAAGCAGAATATTATGTACAGGTGACAAAAGTGTGGAGATGTTGCACTATTTTAAAAGGCCACGCACAGTAAGAACATGACAGAGTCAAGATATAGACACATGTCTTCTAACGATATAGAATGTGTGTTCATGAGAGATGGTACTGCTTTGCCAAAGGTATATCTCCCTAAGTCCTTCTCAACTCTCATGCTGTCCCTGTGTGAATCATCACATAGAATTAAACCCTCCTCTGGTCCATATGCCCATGAGAGAAGTTAGCCCTCCACTTCCTTTATCCACACACACAAAAAAAATGACAGTGAAAACAGTGTTTACTACACAGCTCTGTTGTGGGTATTACCCATATTTCACACACACACACAATTTGTAGTGCAGTGCCTGAGGCACAACACCAGTGATGGTGTCTGTGCTAACGACCACTACCTGTTAAAGTGACTACTCATTTTTAATTTAAGCTCAGATATTTATGTCTTTTCTAACCCTTCCCTGATCCCATACTCACATCCACCTTTAGGTTAAACTCAGCCTTCTGTGGCTCTACAGTAGTCACTGGCTTGTTTCTATATCCTGCATGTTGTAAATAATTTTGCCATGAACATGGAGTGAGCTCTATCATTGGTATCTTGCTGTCAGTTCTTCAAAATATATGTGTAGGAGCTGGAGACAAGGCTTGGGAGTTAAGAGCACACACTGCTTTTACAGAAGACCTGAGTTTGGTTCCCAATATTCATGTTTGACAGCTCTCAACTACCTTTAACTACAGTTCTATGAAATCCAACTCCCTCTTCCAGATTCCAAAATTCCCTGCACTGACATATGCACAAATACACAGACATACATATTACACATAATCTTAAAAACAAAATATCAATACATGGAGATATTTGCACATGGGATTGCTTGTCATAGGATATTTGTGTTTTAATTTTTGAAGAACCTCCACATTAACTTCTAAATGCTGTGCCATCTCATATTCCTAACAATTGTGCAAGAATTTCAACTTCTTCACAACTTGATACTTGTTATATTTTCTAGAAATCATCCTAACAAGTATGAGTGACATCTCATTAGTTATGAATTGTCTTTCCCTGGTTGTTAGCAGTGTTGAACATGAGTCTATATACTTGTTGGTCATCTATATACAGTAGATTACTATTTAATCCTTACAAAGGAGGAAGTTGACTTTTACAACCACATAGATGAATGTGGACCACTTGCTAAGCATTCCCTAGAAAACAGTTCTCTAGTTTTCTAGTCCAGGGTTCTCTAAGGCAGTGGTTCTCAACCTTCCCCAATGCTGTGACCCTTTAATACAGTTCCTCATGTTATAGTGACCCTCAAAATATAAAATTATTTTTGATGATGTTTTATAATTATAATTTTGCTCCTGTTATGAATAATAATGTAGTCATCTGTGTTTTCTGATGGTCTAAGGTGACCTCCATGAAAGGGTGGTTCCACTCCCAAAGGGATCACTACCCACAGGCTTAGAACCACTGCACTGGACAAACAGAATAAATATATATGAGATTTATAAGAATGGATTATAAGCTGTGGTCCAGATTGGTCCAGGAAGCCTGACAGTGGTTGTCTTCTGACAGAAAATCCAAGTATCCAGTGGTCATTGTGTCTACCAGGCTGGATGTCTCAGGTGTTCCTTGGTATATACCACATCAAAAAAATAGGGTCTAATATGAGTGAAGGAATGAACTTGCCAGCAAGTGTGAGGGCAAGTAGGCAAAGGGTAAGCATTTTCTTATTTCATGTCCTTTTCAGAGGTGGCCATCAGAAGATGTAGCCCAGATTTAAGATAGGTCTTCTCACTTCAAATGATCCAATCAAGAAAAATATCTTATAAGAGTATACAGGATCTTGGGGTTTAGTTCATTCCAGATGTAGTCAAGTTAACAACCAAGAAGAGCCACCTCACTAAGTAAGATGCTGGTCATACAAGATTAGCTACTGCATAATCATGATTTTTATTATATGAGATCCAAATAAACACACAGAAATAGATAATAGAATGCTAACTATCAGTGGATGGGAAGAGGGGCATAGAATCATTTTGTTCAATATATGTAAAGTTATAGCTATAAAAATGAGTATGTTTCAGAGTTCTCCTACACAACATAATTCATAGTTAACAAAGAAGATTAATAGTGGCCAAGAGTAAGAGACATGCCCCACTCCCATTGGTGATAGTCCAACAAGAACATCAAGCTACATAACCATAGGTATATGCAAAGGACCTAGCTCAGACCCATACAGAGTTTGTGTATGTCACCTCAGTCTTTGTGAGTCCCTATTAGCCCTGATTGGTTGATTCTGTGGGTCATATTTTTATGGTGTCTATGGTTCTCTTCTCCCCCTTCTGTGGGGTTCCCCTGGCTCTGTCTAATGTTTGGCTGTGAGTCTATGCATCCACTCCCTTTCATTGCTGGATGAAGCCTCTCTGATAAAAATTGAGCTAGGCACCAATCTATGAGTATAACAGAATATCATGAGGAATTATTTTAATGACTCTTGTCAATAGTGTTTGGTTCTATCCTGGGTCTCCAGGATGTCCTGCCTCTGGTTCCCAGCCATCCAAGCAGTGTCAGGCATGGACTCCCTCTCACAGAATGGATCTCAAGTTGGACAAGTCATGGGTCTGCCACTCCTGACAAGTTCTGCACCCCCATTACCCCAGCATATCTTTCAAACAGGACGGATTGTAGGTTTTCAAAGATTTCGTGGCTGGATTGATGTTCCAGTTTCACTTCTTGGAGCCTTGCCCGGCTATAGAAGATAGCCAGTTTGGCCTCCATATTCCCCTCATTACTAGGAGACTTCATTAGGGTCACTTTCATGGATTCCTTGGAGTTCCACTGGTCTAGATTTCTACATCACCCCCAAATATTCTCCAATTCCAGTCATCTCACCCAGTATTCTCTCCCTCTATTCTTATCCATACCCTTCCCCAGTCCACTGGTAACATCTATTCTATTTCCTCTTCCCAGGGAGATTCTCTATGGAGCCCTCCTTGTTACTTAGCCTTTTTGGATCTGTGGTTTGTAGCATGATTAACCTTTACTTAACAGCTAATGTCACTTCTAAGTGAGTGCATACCATGTTTGTCTTTCTGGTTCTGTATTACCCAACTCAGGATGATCTTTTCTAGCTCCATCCATTTGCTTACAAATTTCATAATGGCATTACTTTTTAACAACTGAGTAGTACTACACTGTGCAAATGAACTACGTACTTTAAATCCATTCTTTAATTGAGGGATATCTAGATTGTTTCCAGTTTCTGGCTATTATGAATAAAGCTGCAATGAACATGGTTTGAACAAGTGTCTTTGTGGTAGAATGAAGTATCCTTTGTTTATATGGCCAAGAGTGGGATAGCTGGGCCTTGAGATAGATCAATTCTCAATTTTCTGAGGAACTGTCATGTTGATTTCCATAGTGGCTATATTACTGTATGCTCCCATCAGTCATAGAGGACTGTACCCTTTGCTCCACATCCTCACCAGCATGAGCTGTCACTTGTGATTTTGATCTTAGCCATTCTGACAGGTGTAAGAAGATACCTCATAGTAATTCTAATTTGCATTTCCCTGATGAATAAGAATGTTGAACATTTCTTTAGGTGCATCTCAGCCTTTAGAAAGTCCCCTGCTGATAATTCTCTGTTTAAATGTGTACCCCATTTTAAACCGGGTTATTTGGTTTATTGATGTCTAGTTTCTTGAGTTCTTTATATAGTTTGAATGTAAGCCCTCTGTCAGATGTAGACTTGGTGAAGATCTTTTCCTATTCTGCTGGGTACTGTTTTATCCTTTTGACTGTGTCCTTTGCCATATAGAAACTTTTCAGTTTCATGAGGTCCCATTTATTGATTGTTGTTTTTGTGCCTGTGCTATTAGTAGTCTGTTCAGGAAGCTGTCTCTTATGCCAATGAGTTCAAGGCTTCTCCCAGTTTTCTCTCTTATTAGGTTCAGTGAATCTGGTTTTATGTTAAAGTCTTTGACTTTTTTTTTTTACCTATTATACCTCAATAAACAGAAAGGAATGATATTTTTCCTCTTTTCACTGCAGGTGGCTATTAGCACTGGCCTGCTGCCTTCTCCTAGAGTACCCCTGCATGGGTATGCTTCCAAATAGACACCGGCTGACCATGTTCCAGCCATCTCCACAAAATTCGCTAACATTCTGAGATCACATCTCTTTCCTTTCTTTTCATCAATCTCTCACATCCAATAAACTCAGAAGACCTCCAGAATAATTATATTATATTAAAGGCAAAGACTATCTCACTTCACAGCAAGCAGGTTTTACTAAACCTGTGACAATACCAATAACATCTAAGAGAACTTTCAAGAACTTTAAAATGTATGAAGTCCATTCACCTTCACTATTCATTCACCTTGTCATTCATTTTCGAGAGCCTCCATCACCTCTGTGTGCCAAGGATGCAAAACAGAAGGAAGGTCACCATCCTTGTTAGGAAATGATGCTCTAAGATGACAATTGGACCCTTTCCTCCTCAATCCTTGTCATGTCTTAAAGGTGAAATGTGTCTCCCACCCCCAAACCCCCGGGCTCATGTAGTTGGTTCCTACTTATCTATGGAAATTTATCTATGGAAATGTAGGGCCTCGCTGGCAGCCATTATATTCATCCCTTTGAAGGTAACACTAACTCTCCTGTTTACTGCTACATAACAAACAGCCATCACAAGCTCTGCTACCACTAACCAAGCCTCTCCTCCTACTATGTCTTCCCAGGATGGACTGTACCCTCTAGACTGTGAAACTAAGCAAATTTCTCCTCCCTGAACTTGCTTCTGTATTCTATCCCACCAATGAGAAATCAGTGCAATACTGAAAGACCTGGATAAAAGGAGGAGAGACAGGTGGAAGCAAGGGTGTTAACATTTTCACTTACACAGGTGCTTGGTGAATATTCATTGAGTCAAATCTAAATCTACAGGGGGTCTTGGGAGACCAGTCTTTTGCTCATGGACTTTGAGCTCTTCACTTAACCATTAGAGCCTCAGTTTCCTCTTTTTTTTTTTTTAAATGGGGACTACAATGCCAGACCTGCATGACTCCTAGACAACTCATACCTTACTTACTTTGGAAGGTTGTCATGGAGATTAAAAGGGATAAGGCACATAAAAGTGTTTTTAAAAATTAAAAGCCTGGATCAATGTGAGGGATTATTGAGGTCATTACTGCATTGCCCAGTGCAAATTGGTGGCAGTGACTGCCAGCTCCAGTCTCACAGGCACCTCCTCTCCTTAGTGCATTAACAGATCACTAAAGCTATTTCAGGAGACTATGTACCGAAAACACAGATACTCCTATACCTGAGATGGGGCTATATCCCAACAAGCCCATCACAGTTGAAAACACATTTAGTGTGTAGCCTGCTACACATCCACGCTTAGCAACACAGTGACTATAGGGCATCCGGTTACCCTTGTGAAGATAGTGTGGCTGACTGACCTGCAGCTCACTGACACTTCCCAGCTTCATGATCAAGTTTATGTCACACTTTGCTAGCCTAGAAAGAGACTAAACTTCAGAATCTGAAGTGTGCTTTCTGCTTAATACCTATTGTCTTCCCACCATCAGCCAGTCAAGAAAAATTATAAGTGGAACCCTGATAAATTAGAGACATTTGTACTCAAGCCCCAGATTCCTTCACAGCATGTGACCATTTCAGCTAAAGGCCATTGAATAGTGTTTCCAGAAAGCCACTGTTTTCTCTGACAGGAAGAGGCTGATTCTATTATAGTGGGGATTTTATCCTTCACCCTTCTTCCTACCTCCAGTGCAGATTTGTGACTTGGAAGTAAAATGGCTGTCTTGTAAAACCTGAGTTCTGTGCTTAGGGTATCAAAAAAGGATGCTAAAGCCAAGGTCCTTGACTATTAGTTTAAGTTCATCCAACTGTGTTTCTCCACTAAAAATAAATACAGACACACGACAAACATGCATCTGTACACACACACATACACCTTGATTTACTTAAGCCACTATGATCAGATTCTTGTCAAAATAAGGTAAATACAATTTTAATAGACAATAGCTGTTTATTATAGCAACAACAGAAATAAATTAATGTGTTCTCAGCCACTTTGCTACAGTTTTGTGCCCTCAGAGTCATTAAAATGTACATTATAGGGCTAGGGAGATGATTCAGCAGTTAAAAGAAAATCTATTCTTGAAGAGGACCCAAGTTTCACTCCTAGAAACCATAGCCAGACAGTCAAAACTGCCTGTAAGTCTAGCGCTAGGTATTTTTGACACCTCTGACCACTGAAGGCACATGTCTACATATGTCCAGACACACACACACACAGACACACACACCCCTTTTTAAAGTGTGCTACAGTTTTGTGCAGTTTCTACAGAAACCCTGGGTTCAAGAGCTGTGTGTTTTTAATAGACTCTTAAGTGTAAAGTAGCCACAGAAATACCTTTGGAACAATGTGTTCCAAGTCAAAAGGGCATGGTGCCTATTAAACACTCAACAAATGTGGATTGTACTTTATTGAGTGCACAGGAGATTCTAAAGCAATGCAAGGTTCAGAACTAAGCTGGGAGCTACTGCTCCTTAATGAAGCCATCTGCTTTCTGATGGTTGCAATACAGCACTACAGGGCAGGAAGGACTGCCTATTCATCCGACAGGCGGGCACTTAAGCATTCAGATTAGCATCATTAGCCACTAAATACATCAAGGTATCAAACCCAGAGGTCTGACTTTGGTGACAGACATCACTGGACTCATATCCTGGCTGCACCGCTCCTGCTTAAACTTAAATACATATATTGTGAAGGGAGCAGTTACTGTATTGCTCTCACGCTTGATTTCCTCTTTGTTTGGTACTTAACTTCACATAGGTTGTCATGAGGTTCCAGTGGGATGGCAGGTGTGAGCACACTCAATGTACACAGGCTCCTCATTAATATGATTTGTCTTCTCTGGTCTATCAGGTGACCAGGGCTGTCAGGAGAGGGAGGGGAGGTCAGAAGAAGGACAGAGTTCATTATGGTTATAGAATGAATTCCTAAAATATAGAATACTGATACGCAAAGAGCCATGGAAAAGGGTGCTTAGGTCAAAGCAAGCCTTGAAGGAGATGTGGACTCTAAACTTGTGAAGTGGTAACTGCCTGCCAGGCTATAGCACTTGGGAGAATAGGAGCAGGTGCCAGAAGAGACATTCAAAGCCTTGCATAGCTCACTAGTTCTTCTCTAAAGAAGTCATTTCCCTGAGGACCCAGCAGGGCTCAAAATATCCTTTGCCTCTAACACTATTCAATGTATTTTGGGCTGAGGAGGGGATGGGGGTGAGAAGAGCTGAGCTGAATGCTATCTCTTAGCAATAAAAGCTTTAAGAATATATAAAGCTTCTCCTAGGGAAGATGTGGAAGCAAACCAACACACATACATGCACACACGCACACGTGCACACACACACATCCCATAACACACGTGTGTACACATATGCATGCACACCATAAATACACATGCACAAATTCATATATACACACATACATGCACATACACACCATGCATACACACATGCACACATGCATACATACCCCACACACGTACACATAGACACACACACACTCCTCCCTACTCTCATCTCCCAGCCAACAGCTGCTAACCTCTGTGAAACTCCAACTGCCCTTCCATCAGCCAGAGTTTCTCAGTAGAACTATTACCAAGCCCAAGCCCATCCTGCTCTCAGGCTTTGCGTGCTTCAATTTGTTTTAAACACAGAAGTTCTAGAAGGGGGGAGAGGAACGCAGAGAACATAAGACCTGTTACATGCTACTGTTCCACAGCTAGGTGTAACCCCACTTGTACTAGTCGAACAGTAGGAAGGGTTCTGGTTAGGATGCAGGAGATCAGCTCTCAATAACACAGCAGATCTGAGAATGGGCAAGTCATCTAACCTCACCAACAGCTAGTACTCTTGAGCTTTTGTTAAAAAAAAATTAAGAAAGAAAAAATAATGGCAGCTAAAAGTTGTGCCACTCACACTGAGTAGTGAGCTTGTGCTAAGGTCTGCTTCACTTTGGTACATACCCATGCATGGATAGGGTGTGTGTGTGTGTGTGTGTGTGTGTGTGTGTGTGTGTGTGTGTGTTAGCATGCAGGTGGAGCTCAGAGGGCAACTGGTGAAAGTCAGCTTTCTTCTCCTATCATCTGGGTCACTGAGGACTGAATTCAGTTGGTCATTATTAGGACATGTAACATCACCCATCACCTCATTGGCCCCTGTTCCAAAAGCTTTTATGAATCTATAGTAGTTCATCTCATCCTTTCAATAACCACATGAGGAGGGAAGCCTATTGCCCGTGTTTTATAACTGTAGAAACAGAGGCACACAGAGACATACTGAAGATCACTTGGACAGTGAGAATAATACACAATGCCTGGTATGTGCGAGGGTTGACTCAGTGGTAGCTCTCTACAGGCTTCTTTGTCTCCCTATATCCCCAGGAGACACAGATCATCTCTCAATGATTCAGAAAGGGGAGCAACATTGACCTTACTATACAAATAACTATCTCAGTGGAGAAAATGGAAACCAGGCTGGTCCTTCAAACATGAGACATTTGATTCAGAGGCTTTGTTACTTGGTTGCTAGAAGAGTTGCTATGGAAATCAGGGTAGTGGCAGGAAGAAATTGCTACCATTTTCAGATCTTCTGACTGAAACAAGAGCCATGAATGAATCCACCATCCAGCTGGAAGGTTTACCTTGAGAAAGAGCCATCCATAGACAGAGGCACAAGAAGGTGGAATGGGACAGCAGTGGAAGACAACCCGGTTTCCTTCCTCTCTGTCCTCCATCACCTGTGAGCGCCATGCACTGACCAAGTCTATTTGGAAACTAGTTGGGCTGGGAACTTCAGGATTACAAGTTCCTTAAATATGGGTAGTAGAGTAGAACAGGGATAAGCACAGACAGATAAATTATGACCACAGAGAGGAATATGTGAACTGATTCAAGTACTGCAGGGGATAGCCTAAGCTCGCTGAGCCATCTCCAGCTCTTAGGATTGCCCAGAACATGATTTCCTCAGCTCCTTACTTGTCCCATCAGACCACGTTTACTAGAGCTTCTCCAACACTGACAAGCCCCAAACACCTCTCTGAATTTACTTCTTCCTGAATCTGAATTTAGGGGAGTTCTAAGACTTCAAGATTATGTGGCCAAAATTCCTTTGACCTTTTTTCTATACCCAGTCTTGGAGCCATTTTTCTGTCTCAATAAAAATGCCCTTCTACTCCCATATCAGTCAGGACAAAATTAGGAAGCTGAAAACTATGAGTATTGTGGGTTAGATGATTTGTGAGAAGAATAACATATTTATAGCAGAGTCAAAATCAAAAGTAGTAAATAAATAACAGCCATAGAATCTGGAATTAGAATATCAAATAAAAGCTAGCACCCATCCCTTCTAGAACACTGGGAGGAGTGAGCAAGATAGAGCTCAAGTTGGAATTCACAAAGGCACAGGGGTAGTCAAGCACAGCCTCCTGGTGGTGTGTCTCTAGGGAAAAGCTGAAGGAAAAGTCTTTTTTAGACTGTTGTCATGTTTGCTTTTGATCGTGGATTGGTGCTAGGATGTAGGGTGTTCAGACAGAAGGAGGAGTTAAGCACAGAGTTGGGAGCAATACAGATAAATTAAAATTTTTCTGCTATTTCTGCATCTAATTTTCACCAAAAAAGACAAGAGAATCCAGAGTCTACCTACGCTTCTGCATAGGTCTTCTTGCACTTCGTTTAGCCATAATGACTAAAGAATGGCTACTGTTTCCCTTGATGCCAAATCTTATGCACATTTCTATTTTGGTCCACTCTACTCAAACTGTGAAGTGAGATGGCATTCCAGCTCAGCCAAGCCTTGCAGTCTAAAGCCGGCTGCTCCCTAATTCCAGGCTGATTCACCCTTTGCCCTTTCTGGAGTCTTGCTCCTTTCATGCCCTCTCAACTATTCACTGTGCAGATTCTGTCCCATCTGTCCAGAGAGTGCCCTGATCTCTCCCATATTGTAACAAAGAACCTTTTCTTCACATTGCCACTGTCTAAAAAACTTTCCCACCTCTTCTCTTCATTCATCATTCTACCAAAACTCAGAAGAGGAAGTAGAATATTTACAGGATAATCTCAAAACCTGACCACCTGCCTGTTTCTGAAAGCACTTTGATTGTGCTTTCTCTCTGTTGAGGTGGTAATGCCCTCTTCACCTAGGGAGTGCAGGGCTCGCCCTCTCTAGAGCACTGCCATCTATCCATTTCAGAAGCCTTAATCTGTATCCTGAACTCTGAGTTTTTCAGCCTCTGGTTGGTTCTCTCCATCACTTTGAACCTGTGCTGAGGCAGAAAAGGGTGGTAGGAGTGTGTGGCAGAGGAAGCTGTCGCCCTTGGTAACAGAAAGGGAAAGACACACAGAGAGACCAGCATCCCACGACTCCTTTCAAGAGTACATTTCCAGATGACCTACCTTTCTTCTAATCCCCACCTCCTAAAGATCCCATCTCCTCCCAGGAGCATTCTAAGCTGAGGAGCAAGCCTCTGGGGAACACTTCCGACAAAAAGCCTCAGCACAGAGTTAGTGCTCCTTTTCACCTTGACTCCATTCCTACTTTGGTAACTATGAAGTCACTCATTCCTGAATTGCTTGTCTTCCTCTCCCTTGTCCTCCTCTCCCATCTTCCATGAGTCTCTCTTCCTCTGCCCAAACCTAAAGCTGCACTTGTTCAAGGTCCTGCTGTGCTCGTCTCATCGCACATCCCACAATGTATGCCCTGTCCCAGTGAGTTCACCCAGCCCTAGGCTTCAGATGGCACCAGCACGCTAATTACTCCCACACCCTTAGTTCCAGTCCAGACTGCTTTCCTGAGCATCAGTTATTTCCAGCTACCAGCTGCAGATAATATGAAGTGAAGCCCAAAGAGGACTATTCTTGACTGAGCAGAGATGGAAATGAATAAAAATCAAACAATAACAATCTGCTGGTGATTTGCAAGGCCTTATTAGGGTTTAGACATTATGCTGAGACTCTTCCATGCACTGTCACTTTAAATCCTCATGAACTCTGAGAGGTAGATGTATTTTTGGTACCAGCCTACAAATGAGAAAAATGAGGTCTTGGAGGGATCATAAGCAAAGCTCAGTCAGTTCTGGCCATGATGAAGCAAACAGCATCAGACTTGCCTTGAAGAGCCAAGCTATCAACTGCAAGGAAATATATGCAAAACATATTCACCGTAAAACACTTGCATGGAGACTATGAAGAGAAACATGATCTCACTTACATGTAGCATATAAAAAGGCTAAACTCATGGAAGGAAAGAATAGATCGGTAATTAGCTGAGCTGGGAGAGAAGTAGATAGGAAAATGGTAATTATTAATTGTGGGGCATAAAGTTTTTGTCAGACAACTCTAGAAACCCACAGCACAGGGTGGTGGCTATGATCACAAGCTATTTATATCAGAATTGCTAAAAGAGCATATTTTGGATTTTTTTTACCACCACACAAAAGCAGATGTGTAAGGTGATAGGTTTATTCATTAGCTTAACTTAAATATTCTAAAATGAACACACCACAGTGTAGCTCATAAATATATAATGTACTTATCAATTAGAAAGAAAATTATTAAATAAGATGGGGAAATAATCCTTGTAGCTTGGAATAGAAGGTCATGTCCATTATTTCAGCAGTGGGGAAGCTGAGGCAAGAAGACTGTCACAAATTCAAGACCATGCTGTGTTCACAGTGAGTTCTAAGCAACCCTAGATTACAAAAATAAAAAAAGGTCTCCACCTGAAGCTGACCCTGTGACACAGCTATCCATACCCAAATTCATCCTGAAGAAAACTGGTCTCCCAGGAGTACTGACACACAGGCTTGCAGGAGGGACAAGCCACAGTCAGAGACAGCAAGACCAGCTAACACCAGAGATAACCAGATGTCAAGAGGCAAGGGCAAGAACATAAGCAACAGAAACAAAGGCTACTTGGCATCATCAGAACCTAGTTCTCCCACCACAGAAAGGCCTGGATACCCCCAACACACCAGAAAAGCAAGACTCTGGTTTAAAGTCACATCTCATGATAATGATAGAAAACCTTAAGAAAAACATAAATAATTCCCTTAACGAAATATAGAAGAACACAGGTAAACAGGAAGACATCCCTAAAGAGGAAACACAGAAAATCCCTTAAAGAATTACAGGAAAACACAACCAAACAGGTAAAGGAATTGAACAAAACCATCCAGGATCCAAAAAAAAAAAAAAAAAGAAATAGAATCAATAAAGAAATCACAAAGAGAGACAACCCTAGAGATAGAAAACCAAGGAACGAGATTAGGACTCAAAGACACAAGCACCATCAACAAAATACAAGAGATAGAAAAGAGAACTTCAGGTGCAAAAGATACCATAGAAAACATTGACACAACAGTCAAAGAAAATGCAATATGCAAAAGTCTCCTAACCCCAAACATCCAGGAAATCCAGGACACAATGAGAAGACCAAACCTAAGGATAATAGGTATAGGAGAGAGCAAAAATTCCCAACTTAAAGGGTAAGTAAACATCTACAACAAAATTGTAGAAGAAAACTTCCCTAATCTAAAGAAAGAGATGCCTATAAAATTGCAAGAAGCCTACAGAACTCCAATAGATTGGACCAGAAAAGAAATTCCTCCTGTCACATAATAGTCAAAACGTCAAATGCACAAAACAAAGAAAGAATATTAAAAGCAGTAAGAAAAAATAGTCAAGTAACATATAATGGCAGACCTATAAGAATTATACCAGATTTCTCACCAGAAACTATGAAAGCTAGAAGATCCTGGACAAATGTCATACAGACCCTAAGAGAACACAAATGCCAGCTCAGGCTACTATTCCCTGCAAAACTCTCAGTTACCATACATGAAGAAACCAAGATATTCCATGACAAACCCAAATTTACACAGTATCTTTCCACAAAAAAAAAATGGCCATCTTGCCAAAAGCAATCTACAGATTCAATGCAATTCCCATTAAAATCCCAACTCAATTCTTCACAGAGGTAGAAAAGGAAATTCTCAAATTCATTTGGAATAACAAAAAACACAGGATAGTGAAAACTATTCTCAACAATCAAAGAACTTCTGGAGGAATCAACATCCCTGACCTCAAGCTGTACTACAGAGCAATAGTGATAAAACCTACATGGTATTGGTACAGAGACAGGCAGGAAGATCAATGGAATAGAATTGAAGACCCAGAAATGAACCCACAAACCTATGGTCACTTGATCTTTGACAAAGGAGCTAAAACTGTCCATTGGAAAAAGGACAGCATTTTCAACAAATAGTGCTGGCTCAACTGGAGGACAACATGTAGAAGAATGCAAATTGATCCATTCTTATCTCCTTGTACAAAGCTCAAGTCTAAATGGATAAAGGACCTCCACATAAAACCAGATACACCGAAACTAATAGAAGAGAAGGTGGAGAAGAACCTAGAATACTTGGGCACAGGGGAAAAGTTCCTGAACAGAACACCAATGACATATGCTTTAAGATCAAGAATTGACAAATGGGACTTTATAAAATTACAAAGTTTCTGTAAAGCAAATCACACTGTCATTAGGACAAAACGGCAACCAACAAATTGGGAAAAGATCTTTACCAATCCTACATCTGATAGAAGGCTAATATCCAATATATATATACAAAGAACTCAAGAAATTAGACTCCAGACAACCAAATTACCCTATTAAAAAATGGAATATACAGCTTAACAAAGAATTTTCAACTGAGGAAATTCAAATGGCTGAGAAGCACCTAAAGAAATGTTCAGTATCCTTAGTCATCAGGGAAATGCAAATCAAAACAAACCTGAGATTCCATTTCACACCAGTCAGAGTGGCTAAGATTAAAAACTCAGGTGATAGTAGATGCTGACGAGGGTGTGGAGAAAGAGGAACACTCTTCCATTGTTGGTGGGACTGCAAGATGGTGCAAACACTTTGGAAATAAGTCTGGCGGCTTCTCAGAAAATCCTGAGGATCCAGCTATATCACTCCTAGGCATATACCCAGAAGGTGCTCTAACATATAACAACTATGTTCATAGCAGCCTTATTTATAATAGCCAGAAGCTGGAAAGAACCCAGATGTCCTTCAACTGAGGAATGGATACAGAAAATGTGGTACATTTACACAATGGAGTATTACTCAGCTATTAAAAACAATGAATTCGAGAGGTTCCTAGGTAAATGGATGGAACTAGAAAATATCACCCTGAGTGAGTTAAGCCAATCACAAAAGAAAACACATGGTATTCACTCACTGATTATTGGATATTAGCCCAGAACCTTGAAATACTCAAGATTCAACTCACAGGCCACATGAAGCTCATGAAGAAGGAAGACCAAGTGGGGGTGCTTTGGTTCTTCTTAGAAGGAGCAAATATGGAGACAAAGTGAGGGACAAAAACTGAAGGAGGGGCCATCTGAAGGCCATTCCACCTGAGTATCCATCCCATGTGCAGTCACCAAAGGTAGATGTTGATGTGGAAGTCAGGAAGTGCATGTTAATAAGAGCCTGATATAGATGTCTCCTCAGAGGTCTACAAGAGTCTGACATATTCAGAGGCAGATGCTCACAGCTAACCATTGAACTGATCATGGGGTTCCCAATGAAAGAGTTAGAGTGAAGACTGTTGGAGCTGAAAGGGTTTGTGGCCCCATGAGGAGAGCAACAATATCAACCAACCAGAGCTCCCAGGGTCTAAACCACCAGCCTGGGAGCACTTAGGGAACGATCCATGGCTTCAGCTGTATATGTAAGGGTTGAGGGCCCTCCTGGGCATAGGTGGGAGAAGAGATCCTTGGTCTCACGAAGGCTGGATGCCCCAAGGGGTGGGAATTTGAGGGTGGGAAGGTGGGAGTGGGTGGGCA
>NW_021604579.1:15302845-15338943 GCF_004785775.1 Grammomys surdaster
TTTGAGGGTGGGGAGGTGGGAGTGGGGGGGTAGGTAGAGGTACATCTGCAGAGAAGCAGGAGGAGGGGTGAGGGGATGGGGGTTCCTGGGTGGGTGGGGGATGGGGTAAGGGGATAACATATGAAATGTAAATAAAACATCCAATTAAAATAAAACTAACAGAAGTGATGGACCAAATGGATTTAACAGATATCTATAGAACATTTCATCCTAAAACAAAAGAATATACCTTCTTCCCAGCACCTCATGATATCTTCTCCAAATTTGACCATAAAAACAGGCCTCAACAGATAGAAGAAGATTGAAATAATCTCATGCATCCAATCAGATAACCACTGACTAAGACTAGTCTTCAATAACAACAACAACATAGCCCACATACACATGGAAATTAACGCTCTACTCAATGATAATTTGGTCAAGAAAGAAATTAAAGATTTTTTAGAATTTAATTAAAATGAAATCACTACATACCCAAACTCATGAGCCACAATGAAAACTGTACTAAGAGGAAAACTCATGGTTCTGAGTGCCTCCAAAAAGAAACTGGAGAGAGCATACACTAGCAGCTTGACAGAACACCTGAAAGCTCTAGAACAAAAAGAAGCAAACACACCCAAGAGAAATAGATGGCAAGAAATAATCAAATTCAGAGCTGAAATCAACCAAGTAGAAACAAAAAGAACTATGCAATGAATTAACAAAACCAGGAGCTGATTCTTTGTGAAAATCAAAAAGATAGATAAACTCTTAGCCAGACTAACCATAGGGCACAGAGATAGTATCCAAAATAACAAAATCAGAACTGGAAAGGTATATATAACAAAAGAAACTGAGGAAATTCAAAAAATAATGAGATCCTACCACAAAACCCT
The DNA here is from genome assembly GCF_004785775.1 of Grammomys surdaster. Lineage (NCBI taxonomy): Eukaryota > Metazoa > Chordata > Mammalia > Rodentia > Muridae > Grammomys > Grammomys surdaster. The sequence goes on from NW_021604579.1 coordinate 15,303,721, forward strand.
ATACTCAACAAAACTGGAAAACATGGATGAAATGGATAATTTTCTAGACACATACCAAACATCAAAGTTAAATCAGGATCAGGTAAACAATCTAAACAGTTCCATAACCCCTAAAGAAATAGAAACAGTCATTAAAAGTCTGCCAACCAAAAAAAGCCCAGTACAAGAGAGATTTAGTGCAGAATTTTATCAGACCTTCAAAGAAGACCTAATACCAATACTCTTCAAACTACTTCACAAAATAGAAATGCAAGGAACACTACCCAATTCTTTCTGTGAAGTCCCAGTTATGCTGATGCCAAAACCACACAAAGACCCAACAAAGAAAGAAAACTTCAGACCAACTTCCTTTATGAATATTGATGCAAAAATATTGAGCAAAATTCTCGAAAACCCAATCCAAGAACACATCAAAATGATCATTCACCACAATCAAATAGGCTTCATCCTAGGGAAGCAGGGCTGGTTCAATATATGGGAATCCATCAATGTAATCTACTACATAAACAAACTCAAAGAAAAAACCACGTGATCATTTCATTAGATGCTGTAAAAGCCATTTGACAAAATTCAACTTCCTTCATGTTAAAAGTCTTGGAAAGAGCAGGAATTCAAGGCCCATACATATACATTGTAAAAGCAATATACAGCAGATCAGTAGCCATCATCAAACTAAATGGAGAAATCCCACCAAAATCAGGGACTAGACTAGGCTGCCCACTCTCTCCCTATCTATTCAATTTAGTACTTGAAGTTCTAGCCAGAACAATTAGACAACAAAAGAAGGTCAAAAGGATACAAATTAGAAAGGAAGAAGCCAAAATATCACTATTTGCAGGTGATATGATAGTATACTTAAGTGATCCCAAAACTTCCACCAGAGAACTCCTAAACCTGATAAACGACTTCAGCAAAGTGGCTGGATATAAAATTAACTCAAACAAATCAGTAACCTTCCTCTACTCAAAAGATAAACAGGCTCAGAAATAAATTAGAGAAACAACACCCTTCACAATAGTCACAAACAATATAAAATATCTTGGTGTGACTCTAACCAAACAAGAGAAAGATCTGTATGACAAGAACTTCAAGTCTCTGAAGAAAGAAATCAAATAAGACCTCAGAAGATGTAAAGATCTTCCAGGTTCATGGATTGGCAGGATTAATATAGTAAAAATGGCCATCTTGCTGAAAGCAATCTACAGATTTAATGCAATCCCCATCAAAATTCCAACTCAATTCTTCATAGAGTTAGAAAGAGCAATTCTCAAATTCATTTGGGATAACAAAAAAACAAGGATAGCAGAAACTATTCTCAACAATAAAAGAACTTCTTGGGGAATCACCATCCCTGACCTCAAGCTATACTACAGAGCAATAGTGATAAAAAACTGCATGGTATTGGTACAGTGACAGGTAGGTAGATAATGGAATAGAAGTGAAAACCCAGAAATGAACCCACACACCCATGGTCACTTGATCTTTAACAAAGGAGCTAAAACCATCCACTGGGAAAAAATACAGCATTTTTAACAAATGGGGCTGGTTCAACTGGCGGTCAACATGTAGAAGAATTCAAATTGATCCATTCTTATCTCCCTATACAAAGCTCAAGTCCAAGTGGATCAGAGACCTCTACATAAAACCAGATACACTGAATGTAATAGAAGAGAAAGCGGGGAATAGCCTCAAACATGTGGGCACAGGGGCAAATTTCCTAAACAGAACACCAATGGCTTATGTGCTAAGCTTAAGAATTGACAAATGGGACCTCATAAAACTGCAAAGCTTCTGTAAAGCAAAGGACACTGACAATAGCACAAAACAGCAACCTACAGATTGGGAAAAAATCCTACATCTGATAGAGGGCTAATATCCAATATGTTCAAAGAATCAAGAAGTTAGACTCCAGAGCACCATAAAACCCTATTTAAAAATGGGGAACAGAGCTAAACAGAGAATTCTCAACTGAGGAAACTCAAACGGCTGAGAAACATCTAAAGAAATGTTCAGCATCCTTAGTCATCAGGTAAATTCAAATCAAAACAACCCTAAGATTCCACCTCATACCAGTCAGAATGGCTAAGATCAAAAACTCAGGGGACAGCAGATACTGGCAAGGATGTGGAGAAAGAGGAACATTCCTCCATTGCTGGTGAGATTGCAAACTGAAACAACCACTCTGGAAATCCATCTGGTGATTCCTTAGAAAATAGGACATAGTTCTACCTGAGGACCCAGCTATACCGCTCCTGGGCATATACCCAGAAGATGCTCCAATATGTAATAAGGACACGTGCACCACTATGCTCACAGCAGCCTTATTTATAATAGCCAGAAGCTGGAAAGAACCCAGATGTCCCTCAACAGAGGAATGGATACAGAAAATGAAGTACATTTACACAATGGAATACCTCTCAGCTATTAAAACAATGACTTCATGAAATTCACAGGCAAATTGGATGGAACTTGAAAATACCATCCGAGCGAGGTAACCCAGTCACAAAAGAACACACATGGTATGCATTCACTGATAAGTGGATACTAGCCCAAAAGTTTGAAATACCCAAGATACAAATTCTCAGACCTGAAGAAGAGGGAAGACCAAAGTGTGGTGTGGGTGCTTCAGTGTGTCATAGAAGGGGGAACAAAATACTCACAGGAGGAAATATGAAGATATAGTGTGGAGCAGAGACTGAAGGAAAGGCCATCAGAGACTGCCCCACCTGGGGATCCATCCCATATGCAGTAGCCAAACCCAGACGCTATTGTGGATGCCAGGAAGTGCTTGCTGACAGAAGCCTGATGTGGCTGTCTCCTGAGAGGCTCTGCCAGATCCTGACAAATACAGAGGTGAATACTCGCAACCAACCATTGGACTGAGTGCAGGGTCACCAATGGAGGAGTTGGAGAGGGGGAACAACAGTGTCAATTGGCCAGACCCTCCAGAGCTCCTGAGGACTGGACCACAAACCAAAGGAGTATACATGGAGGGATCCATGGCTCCAGCCTCGTATGTGTCAGAGGATGGCCTTGTTGGACATAAGTGAGAGGAGTGACCCTTCAGCCTGAGAAGGTTTAACGCCCCAGTGTGGGGGATTGCGGGGGGGGTAAGGTGTATTGGGGGGGGGGGGTGGTGTTGAGGCATGGGGAGGGAGGATGGGATAGGAGGTTCCAGGGGGAGATCTGGAAAGGGGATAACATTTGAAATGTAAATAATGTAAATATCCAATAAAAAAGACTAAAATAAAAAATAACAACAAAAATAAAAAATAAAATTTTTAAAAACCAAACATAATGTACTTTTAAGTCAATAATAAGAATATAACTAAGTTGATAAAAGTAGAAATAAAAAATTAGAACAAGTGCTTGACCAAAGAAAAAATACTTAATATCATCCAACAGGGGAAAATCTCAGGACCAGGATGAGATACTGTTGTGTTTACATATTCAAAACTAGAATGATGGTTAATGTTAAGTGTTCATGAAGATAAATAACCTCATCCCCAGGCATCACCAGAGCTAACCCAATTCATTGGAAGCTACGTTTCAGTATCCTTTAGGTAAAGAATGTGTGATAAGGCCTAGTAATTCTGGTCCTATATGTTTAGTCAAGAGAAATGAAAGCATGGGAAACTAAAGCAAGGTGGATGAATGATGGTGGAGAGGTGACTTGGAAAAAAAAAACTCTATCAATGTCTAACTTCTGATGAAAATCTGAATCTCAGTAGACCTAAGGTGGGAAAGAAGTGATCTCTTAGTAAATAGTACTAAAACAGTCACATGATCATTTAATAGTAACAAAATGAAAGGGACAGTAATTCATGTAAAGAGACTGATTGTTATAGTTACTGTTCTCATCTCAGTGACCAAACACAGCAAGAAGCAACTTGCGGGGTAAGGGGGATTCTTTGGTTCATGGCTTCATGGTTTACAGTCCATCATGGCAGAGATGGACTGTAACAAGAGACAAAGGTAGGAGGAGCATGAGATAGCTGGTCACATTATGTCCTCAGTCAATAAGCAGACAGAAAGTAGGGACAGGCCACAAAGTAAGACACACCCCTACTCCTACTTCTGACTTCCTACTTCCTAGTTTCCACAGCCTTCCCAAACAACGGCTCCAGCTAGGGACCACGTGCTGAGCCCCTGAGCCTATGGAGTATGTTCCACCTTCAAACCACCACACTGATGAATCATAAAAATGTGCTAAGTGTAATTAGATAAAATGTGAATCTGATTCTGTCATCTTCTAGAAAAGGCCAAACTATAGCAGCTAAATATGGATCAATGGTTGCCTGGGGCTAGCTGTGGAGAACGGCTTGCAAAGGAGTATGAGGTTACTTTGCGAGAAATGAATGCTTTCTGCATCTTGACTGTGCCATGGTCTGTATGTGTTTGTCAAAACTCATTAAATGGAATACAGAAAATTGATTGATTTCATTACATGTAAACTATATATTATAAAACTAATTTAAGAGCCAAAATAAGGTAAATCAAAAGAAAGATGTGTACATGACACAGAAGAAGCAACAAAAGGTACACATTAATCACAATGGGGGTGTAAACAATCTACCTAACTTAGGCACAAGCCATTGTACACGTTAATCACAATGAGGGTATTAACAACAGTCTACCTAACTTTTAGGCACAAGCCATTGAAAAGTCATTCCCTGTTATTGGTTCTGTTTGCCTCTACTGGCTGAGAGCTAGGAATAGTTCCCATCCTTCCATTGTAACTTGGAGGATGGAGAAAGTTTAGTGAGCCACATTTCTAGGGCTAACATGGAGACAGGCATTCAGGAAGGCTTATAACTGCCAGTGTCTAAGGCTATTTAAAAATCAAGCTCAAAAGAATAATTAGAGAATTTTGAGGGATTAAAATCTTCTTTCCACATTGCCCAGCTCTCTGCCAGGGCATGTCACTATTCTCTGAGCATAGTTTGACCCCCTGAAAAATGGCAGAGGTGGCGGTGGCGGTTGGGAAGACAAGTTGACTTGTCTTGATGGTCTCTAAATCTTCCTACTTCCTTAGCTTTTAACAAGGCAGGCACCACTTTGTGTCAGCCACTTCCCATCTATGACAAAACAGCTGAGAAGACAGAAGCTGAGGGGATGGCTCAGTCGGCAAAGTACCAGCTGTGCAAGCATTAGTGTCTTAGTCCAGATCTCAAGCACCCAATAAAGAGCTAGGCACAGTGTGTGTATCTGTAACCCAGCACTGGGATGCGAGACAGTTCGATCCTAGAGCTCACATGCCAGCTAGTCTAGTTAACCAATGAACTCCAATTGGTTTACTAAGAGAATGATTCAAAGACTAAGGCCACCAGTAATCAAGGAAGACACCAGATGTTGGCCCCTGTCTAACCTTTATTCCCTTCTATACACACATGCAAGCCCATACCCGCATAAATACCTGCACACATCCATATACCAGACAGACACATAAGTAACAATATAACTGGAAAAAGGAAAGAAGATCTTGGCTTGTTTCCACTGGTTCTAGTCCAGTCTCTTGGCTCCACTGCTGCTGGCCCTTGCTGAGGTAGAACACTGGGACAGAAACATGTGATCAAGAAGACGGGTTTACATTGTGACATATAGGAGGCAGAGAGAAGGGGCAGAGGCACGGGGCAAGAAGCACAGTTCCAGATCACATTCCCCACAGGGACCTACCACCGAGAGTCATCTCTCAGTTTCTTCATGTTAGTGGCACCAAATCAATGGACCCATCAACAGGTCAACCCAGTGATGAATTTAGCACCTGCATGAGCCTTTTAAGTGGGGTCACTTCAAATCAAAGTTAGCTAGCCTGCTTCTCCTGGCATGCTTGTATCCAAGAGACAAGAGTTCTGAACTCCTGTATGTATGAGCTTCCTCTTTCTCTATACATCCTCAAAATATCAGAGGCCAGGTGGAGAGAGTGAGAACTCAAAGAAAGAGAGGACTGGTCACCCCAAAAACACCTGGGGCCCAACTTCAAGATCAAGTCTTGGGAAGCTAAAGGCAAAAAGAAAGAAGTGGACCTATGGTACCTATGGGACTAAAAACAGAGCAATCCATTCATCAGACAAGCACTTCATGAAACACCTACTGTGTGGAAAACCTCTACCACACCATGTTTAATTACCTCCTGTCAGCCTGGTGCTGCAATTTGACAGTGAAACAGACAAAGTGGGATCCTGCCTCTAAGAATCTGAACTAAAAGTGTCTTGATCATATTTGTTGTTTGAAAAGAAAACAGGCTGCCTTGCCTAGGATGGACGACAGGTGTGAAACTCCACGGTGTACAACGAGAGTATCAGGACTCAGAATGAGTAAGAGTGTGATGTCAGCCCGAGGCTCTTTTTTCCCTAGAAATCTAGGTTGACTACAGTCTATGTGCAGCCCACGCCAGTGTCCCTATTCATGATATGTATTAAATAGCACTAAGAGGGAGAAGGGCAAAGGAGGGAGGGGGAGTGATAGAAATGAGGGACCCCAGGTTATGTGTGCTAGGCTCACACTTCAAGTTCTCCTTGCTGAGATGCATTCTGTCTAAACCTAGTTGAGAGGCCAGTTGTTCCCAGGGGCTCTGGTTAAAGGGAGCTGCTGCTGCCGGCAGTGGCGACCCAACAAAGATGTCTCATTGCATCTTGTTCCTATCGATTACCCACCAACAGATCTCTCATCATTAGGCATTCCCCATGGACTAAGCACCAGATAAGTCCTTTCTCCTTTTGTGCCTTTAATGACATTCAATCCTCCTTGTGATCTCTGCCCTCTTCCTAGAGGCAGGAGATTGGGGGAGGGGGAGGAGTAGATACATAGATACAAGAGGAGACAGGGTAGTGGGGTTTAGGGAGATGGGAGCAGAGAGAAAGACTAGCAAGCATAAAAGACAAGGAACAGAGACACTCAGCAATGGAAGAGACAGAGAGCAGATAGAGACTGAGGGAGGGAGCCATGGCCAGAGAGAATGACGGTAGGACAGACATGGAAATAAAATAACAGAGAGAACCAGAAAGAAGCAACCAGGTAAGGAAAGGAAGGAAGAAGAGGGACCAGTAGCCATCCTTTAGGTCATGGTGTGGGGTGCCATGGTTTGAATATGCAGTGTCTACAGGTTCATGTGTTTGAACACTTGGTCCTCAGCTGGAGGCACTATTTGGGGAAGTTGTAGAACCTTTGAGACTGTGACCCACCCTAGCAAAAGTAGGTCCCTGGGAATAGCCTTGATGATGGTACTAGAATCTGATTCTGTTCTGTCTCTGCTCCATGATCCACCAAGACCTGAGGCACCTCTGCCACATACTCCAGCTGCAACAGTGCTGTGTGTTTATTGCCACAATGGCCCCTGAAAATGGAAGGCAAAGCAAAGCCTTTCTCCCTCGGGCTCTTTCTGCAGGTGTTCTGTCACAGACTAGGTACACAGGGTCATTTGCTCTGGAACCCAGGCACAACCTGACACAACTTAAGGGTAGCATTCCTGTCTGCCAGTGTGGGGATTGGTTCCGCGGCCTCAATCCCCTGCAAGTCAAGAGTTAGTGTGCCAGAGATGTATGCCCCCTGCTGGCAGGCAAGTGCCACCTGCCTTTGGTACAGACACTGGGATGAGAACAGGCAGAAGAGTCCTCAGAGTCCTCCAGGACCAGAGCCTGGGCCATTCCTCTTGCCATTCCTCAGGGTTCCCTGGAAAGTTCTGTCTCTCCCTGGCTTTGTGGCTCCAGAGAGAACACTACAGCTGCCTAGTGACCTCCAGATTCCCACAGCCCCTGCTGTCTTAAACACACAATTGCACTCAGTGTCTTCCGCTCCAAATCCCACCCAGTCTGCCTCCCAGGTGCCTAACACTGCAGCAGGAAGCCTGGAATTCTCTTTTACCCCAACTTCCCACCCTCAATCAAAACTTTCACTTATCCTGTAGCTTCAGTGACTTTCATATTTCTTAACTTCTCGAACCCAAGCCTGTTTTCCACAGAAGTGTTTAATACAGGGTTAATCCTAGTATCTGCTCCACTAGGTTGTTAGGAACAGTCAATGAGTTAATACCTCACCACACTGGGATAGTGAGCTCCAGTTGTATAGACAGAGTGAGCCAGAACCCTCAGTAAGCATCAGCCAGTGGTTATCAGCCATAGATGACACTTCCATAGCTTTGGTTCTCTTTCAACCTACTGTTGGCTCTTATCCATAATGCCTCCTAACTGAGCTAGCCCCTGTGCTGAGCACTTGGATCCCAGTACAGTATATATTGTGAACTCTCAGTGTAAAAGCGCAGACAGCCCTTTGGCTGAACCAAGGAATTGGAGACTGTCTAGACCAAGTCGCTACTCTCCTCAGCACCTCATTACTCTACCAATCTGCTTCCCACTCTGTCCAGCTAACAAACAGTCACACAGATGCTCCCATCCAGAGTCCAGTCTGGACAAAGACTTCCCAAGGTCACCCCCAGTTACAGAAGGTGACTCAGATTGGGTGAGGTACCCAACAATGACCAATGGAATGGAGCCACATCCTTCATCAAAGGCAAGAAAGGAGATATTCAAATAAGAGAAGAAAGCACAGGCTTTTAGACATAGCAGATGCCCATGGATTATCATCCTGACCCCAGCCTGACCCCTACAAAACCTGGGAGGGAGATAGAACCACAGAGAGTCACAGCTGGGACTAGAATGGTCCCAAGAAATGTCAGCACAATGCTGAGGCTGCTCAGAGGCAAAAACTACCAACTTTGCCAGGATAACCAGAGGACTCCTAATCATTGCACAAAATTTAATCGGAATCTCAGAGGCAGTGGTGTTAGGAAAGTATATATGTATATTTAAAAGCTTTAAAGAAAACATCAGAGTCATAATTGTGGGTTATGAAATATATGTGAAACCTATTGAAATTCACAATTGAGAGTTCTTATTTAGATGTTTTTGAGATAATTATATGAATGATTTGCTATAAAATTTAATACCTATCATTTAAATTGAGGACAGTTGGGGCTTGGTCTTTTACTATTTAACCATGGCAAAATCAGATTTGAGATCTGAGGGAGGCAGTGTTGTTTAATGAGCAGAACACTGTCACTGGGGTTCAGAAGCCCTAGTCTAAAAATGACTACTACTGTGACACAGAAGTTACATGTCCTTTCAATCCTAAGTCCTCATCATAAGACAACACCAGTAACAACAGATCCTAGAGCTCTGAGAATCCTGAGTAACACAATATATGTGATAGAACCATGAAACTTCCCTGCTCAAAGCCCCAAACAAAGCCCCAGGTTGATTGCCAGTGGCGCCTGCCCCATAACAAGACATGTCTAAGCTCACCTTCTGCTCCCCCATTTCCACACCCAAGTCCCATCTAGCAACATGGACTTGCTTGCTGGGTCCCAGACACCACAAGACCTATACCATGCATGAAGCCCATTGGTCTCATGGCCTGGAAGCTCATTGTATGAGTTGAGGTGGTATCCAGGGTATGAATCCATGTGGTGTTTACTGGTCCTTGAGGCTGGTGCCTGGGCAGAGAAGTCCCATAATGCTGGCTCTCAATAGGTAGTTGCTAAGTCTACAAGGCTGGGAGCCTCGGCTCTCTCAATCTGACTCCAGATTGAGGTTTCCTGGGAAAATGATGGTCCTTAGTCCATGATGAGAGTTTAGAAACATTGGTTGTAATAGTGAGTAATCAACAGCATCAGCGAGCAAATAAACTTCATGACGAGAGGGGAGTCCAAGCCAGCAAACAACTGGATGATCTCCCTTCAGCCACACCCTTTCTATTCAGGATGCTACTGAAAGATGCTGCCCACACTGTGTGAGTCTTCCACAGTTATCGTGCAATCACTTCTCCAGGTGAGGCTCTCCACTCAGGCATGGACTCTCAGCTCTCAGGTGTGGTCGTACTACTGTTACTATTTTATGTCTACATATTCTTCCCTTATTTTATGTCTATATATTTACTCCTTTGGTTCCATTCCTCTAAATAATTCTGACTCACACAATGAGCTTCCAGACCAGGAGAACAATGAGCATCACTCGACTTTGTGACAGTAGGTATCAAGGCCAACCATACTCCTCATTCTCTGTTGAGTTTAGGGCTCATCTATCCTTGCCCAAGTCTAGGCTCAGATGCCTTCCTTGGCCATCTTATCTAAAACATCCTCTCTGTCCAGCATACTCCTGTCCTCTCCTCCTTCCTCTGTTATTCATGTCTCATGAATCAGTGAATGCACAAAAACACTTAAGGAGAAAACCCAGCACTCAGTAAGTCCTTCCTTCCACAGCTGACACAATCACTTTTTTTCCAGTCTAACTCGAATACTAGCTGCACCCCAAGGTTTTTAAATAGCATAATCTAGCCCATATACAGCCTGACCATATGTCTGAGTTCCTCTCCTCTGCATTTTCACCTTCCCTTTAATACATGTTATGTAGACAAGGAAGGTGCACCATTGGTGTTTACCGAGGTGATGTAACTATCCAAGACACAGGAAAAGAAACAAAATGAATGTTCTGCAGACAGATGCCAACACTTACAATGGTCAGTTCTTTGTTGTTGCTTTGTATTGTATTGCTTTGCTTTGCTTTTGTTTTTGTTTTTTGAGACAAGGTTTCTCTGTGTAACTCTAGTTGTCCTGGACTCATTCTGTAGACCAAACTGGCTTAAATTCGGACATCCACCTGCCTCTGCCTTCCAACAGCTGGGATTAAAGGTGTGCACCACCACCACCTGGCACAATGATCAATTCCTGATAGACCTTGACTATACACTGAGAGTGACATGAGCCTGAGCCTAAGCCTGACTCTAGAAGCAGGCACAGGTAACAACCTTGTACTCTCAGGTTCCTGGAATAGCCATCCACTGCTCTTGTCTGCTTCTATACATTACTAGAACTCTCCACTTCTGCCTCATTGTTCTAGAAGAGCAGAGGGTCTTTAGACACCTCTACTGTGGAGGCCAGGCCAGTGTCCCTTTCCTGGGGCCTAGTGCTTAGTCCTTCAGAGGTCTACCCCATGTCTTCTCTAGCACCTTCACAACACTTAAAACATCCAACTGGCAGGATAAGGGACTTATTGCTTTATGTAGTGAGACTGGATAAAGTTGTATCAACAGGAAGGACAATCTGCTATACTCTCCTGATCCTTGTCACAGGAGCTGACACATAGTAGGCACTCAATAAATGCCCGTAGGGTGAATCTTTGAAGGAGAAGTAGGGAGAAGGATTTCATGTGTGTCCAGATACAAACAGTTTCTGTATTTTTTAGGGAGTTGGTGTTACATGCTAGAGCTGATTTCATGGACTTTATTCCACAGGAATATCCATTCTAGTGAAGAAGTTGAAACTCAAAGTAGCCATGGCTGACAACAATCTAAACATTCGAAGAATGGCCTCTGAAGGCTTAGGGCCTCTCTTGGACAAGCTGACCACTTATGGGAACTCTTCATTCCTGGCCCTGCTTCCAGTTCTCAGGGAAGTGTATGCCCAGATGTGATGTCTGTCAGCAAACATAGCTTTTACCAGGCTCTCTGGGATCTGGACCCTTTGATCTGAGGGACAGAGACCAGGAGTCATCACAGTTAAATGGCATAAACCAGACTTTGGAACAAATCTTTGGAATTCCCACTACTGAGGCCCACAGACTGCTCCTGATCCTCACCCATGTTGGGGCTTAGGTAAAAAGTATTTTGGATTCTCTGACATTCCCCAAAACTCAAATTTTTCATTTTTTGCTTAAGCTAACAAATAGGAGTCTGTTATTTGAAAAAAAAAATGCCCAAACCACTAAAACAAAAAAAAATATTTCCTCAGCTCTGGAGAAGAGAAATAAATGTGAAGATGTGAAGGAGTGTAATTTGTAGAGTGTTCCAGGATTTCAGTAAACTTCGGAAGCTCCACTTCCTTCCTGTGTCCAGCATAGTTAAACTCGTAGCCTTGGAGGTTCTTATGAAACAGACCTTGCAGCCCCGTTGCTTCAGCCTCATTAGGAATCAATAAAAAGGTGGCTTCATCTTTCATCCCTACCTGCAGACATCCAAGCTTCTCCTCAGCAATGTCAACAGTTGCCATGTTTTAGAGCTTTGACATCAGACAGATCGGTTTTAAATTCAATTACTGACCCAATTAGCTGTGTGATTTGAGAGGGTTGTTTAACTTCTCTGAGATTTGATTTCTTTAAGTATAAATGAGATTGTGGAGTTATCTCGTATTTGTAAGACTGTGAGCAGGAAATCAGATGTTGGGTGTAGAGAGCTGGTAAGTTTACGTCTTAACTTTCTCCAAACTGCTGATAGCACATGGGGAGAGTTGAGTCTAAATGGTAGGAAAACTTAAACTTGCTTAGTCTGGAGAATACCCTTTCAATAGTTACCTCAGAAGATATAGACCAGACTTTCCCTGTGTGTCCTTGAGGCTTGCTCTGGTAAAGGACTTACCTACCCCCTCCCCTACCATGTTCATGTGTTAAAGTCTTGGTGTTCAGAGTGGTGCCACCAAGGGGTGGCCAGACCTTTAGAGTGGAGAGACTTCTGGGAGGTCCACAAGTCATTGAGAGCAGGCTCTTGAAGGTGAGTGTGAGAGCTTGCTTTTGCAGTTCATCATAAACTACTCTTTCTTACACAATGGCGATGTGCTGGTAGTGTTTGTAAGCTTAACAAAAGCTAGAGCCATCTGGGACTAGGGTACCTCAGTTGAGGGATCACTTTCCCAGATTGGCCAGCAGACATTTCTGTGAGACATTTTTATAGTTGCTGATTGATGTAAAAGGGCCCAGTCCACTGTGGGTGGTGACATCCCTATGCAGGTGAACCTAGACTGTATAAGAAAAGTAGTTGAACGTATTAGAAGTAACAAGCCAGTAAGCAGTGTTCCTCTGTGCCATCTGCTTCAAACTCCAGTCCCTGGTAGACTGTAACCTGAAATCCAAGTAAAATCCTCCCTGAGTTGCTTTTGCTCCGTGTTTTATCACAGCAACAGAGAAACAAACTAGAGCAGGCCTCATGCCTCACCTTTGCTGCTTTGCCCCACGGTGTGGCAGATGAGGGCACTCACACTTAACGAACAAGTGAAGGACGAGCAAATCCTGCCAGCCTGTTTTGTAAATAAAGAAACTATGAATGAAAGTCTCCTCCCATCTGTCACAGAGACGGTGTGTCTCTTTTCTAATGCTTGTCATGTGGTTTTTGCTTTGATCCTAGATGCTGGGGACTGGTGGAGCTCCAGCAATAGAGGAGACCTGGTTCCAGGGGAGCATTTCGAGCCAGCAGCCCAAAGACCTCAGTGTCTCTAAAGCATCAAGTAGCAGGCTCTGTTCTGAGTGTGGTACTCTCAATACAAACCTACATTTTCCAGAGCAGGAAACTGATGCACAGAGAATTAGAAGATCCTGTGCTGGGAGGAAATCTTTCCAGTCACGCTGCCACTCTCCTGCGAACCAGCTCCTTTCTCTGGCTTCCGCTCTTTTGGCCCTCAGGGGCCACCATGCAGCGTATGAGAACAGGATGACCTCCGAGTCTACTAGAGCTGGAAATCTCAACGCCTCTGAGACAAAAGAGAACAACTTCTTTTGAGAGTCTCCCACCTGTAATTGGCACGGCCAGATCTCATCTTCCTTACTTTCTGATAAAGAAGAGAGGCCACTGAAGTCCCTGAAAGACAGTCCTTCTTAACAAGGACATCAGCCAGCCCTGGGCGGTTCCAGCCGCTTTCAAAGCCACCGCCCTGAGCCGGTTTTAATGATCACGGAGAAACTTCTGAAAGAACCATAAGAGAAGGACCGGATAATTGCACTAGAAATACATGCCACCATGACACTGGCCCTGGGCCCAGGAGCTTTTGGAGAAACACGTTCAAGGTCAACTTCTGTGGCACCTTAATTCCTTCAATTCTGCTCCAGGATAATTATAAAAGAAAGAAAGAGCTTCCCCCACCACCATCACACCAACCACTGCCCCCACCCTGATGAAGCTAACAGCAAAGAATGATTCCTAGTGGCCAAGTGTAATGAATGACATGACATCTTTCCCATTAGGAAACTGGACTGTAATCTTACAGTCTGTGTGACCTTAAATAAGTTGCTTAGCCTCTCTGGACCTACTATTCTTCAGGAATAAAAAATATAAAATAGTACTACCTGAGGGGCACGTAGAAAGTCTGTTGGCAGTGCCCAGCACGGTGGGTGTGCTCATGTCACTGTCAGGAGCAGAGAAATAGATGTGACATTTTCCTACTTGCTGTTATTGTGTGTATCTCTTGTCTCTGGATGTGCTTATAAGACAACTAATGAATCTTCAAGAGCTTGCCCTGACTTCATCTCCCACTCTTGTCCTCTTCCTGATGAATAAACTTGGTATATTCATTCGCCTTCTCCTGGCCCTACCCAGGATGTTTGTGCTTGATCTTCCTATTATTCTGCACCCAGTTCTTCATGGAGTTGATCATCGTTCAAGTCTATTCAATCCAGTCAACAATTCTTCACAAACAACACTGCTGTTCACAGTCTAAAGGAGTCTTCTAGCCCAAAGTCAATGCCACACTACTCTACTGAGGGTGTGATTACACTATATGTATGTATGTATGTATGTATTATACTATATGTATAAATGTATACATACATAAAATGTAATCACACACATATATATAGTGTAATATATATATATATACACATACATATATGTATATATACATATATATATATACATATGTGTATATATATATACATATGGAGAGAAATTTGAAGCAATCCCACTAAGATCAGGGACTAGACAAGGCTGCCCACACTCCCCCTACTTATTCAATATAGTACTGGAAGTCCTAGCCAGAGCAATTAGACAACAAAAAAGTCAAAGGGATACAAATAGGAAAGGAAGAAGTCAAAATATCACTATTTGCAGATGATATGATAGTATACTTAAGTGACCCCAAAACTTCCACCAGAGAACTCCTAAACCTGATAAACAACTTCAGAAAAGTGGCTAGATATAAAACCAACTCAAACAAATCAGTAGCCTTCCTCTACATAAAAGATAAACAGACTTAAAAAGAAATTAGGGAAATGACACCCTTCACAATAGTCACAAATAATATAAAATACCTTGTTGTGAATCTAACCAAGCAAGGGAAAGACCTGAATGACAAGAACTTCAAGTCTCTGAAGAAAGAAATCAAGAAGATCTCAGAAGATGGAAAGATCTCCCATGCTCATGGATTGGCAGGATTAATATAATAAAAATGGCCATCTTGCCAAAAGCAATCTACAGATTCAATGCAATTCCCATTAAAATCCCAACTCAATTCTTCACAGAGTTAGAAAAGGAAATCCTCAAATTCATTTGGAATAACAAAAAAAACACAGGATAGCGAAAACTATTCTCAACAATCAAAGAACTTCTGGTGGAATCACCATCCCTGACCTCAAGCTGTACTACAGAGCAATAGTGATAAAAACTACATGGTATTGGTACAGAGACAGGCAGGAAGATCAATGGAATAAAATTGAATACTCAGAAATGAACCCACACTCCTATGGTTACTTGATCTTTGACAAAGGAGCTAAAACTGTCCAGTGGGAAAAGGACAGCATTTTCAACAAATGGTGCTGGCTCAACTGGAGGACAACATGTAGAAGAATGCAAATCGATGTATTCTTATCTCTTTGTACAAAGCTCAAGTCCAAGTGGATAAAGGACCTTCACATAAAACCAGATACACTGAAACTAATAGAAGAGAAGGTGGGGAAGAACCTATAATACTTGGGCACAGGGGAAAAGTTCCTGAACAGAAGACCAATGGCTTATGCTCTAAGATCAAGAATTGACAAATGGGACTTCATAAAATTACAACGTTTCTGTAAGGCAAAGGACACTGTCAATAGGACAAAACAGCAACCAAGAAATTGGGAAAAGATCTTTACCAATCCTACACCTGATAGAGTGCTAATATCCAATATATACAAAGAACTCAAGAAATTAGACTCCAGACAACCAAATAACCCTATTAAAAAATGGGGTATAGAGCTTAACAAAGAGTGCTAAACTGAGGAAACTTGAATGGTGGAGAAGCACCTAAAGAAATGTTCAGTATCCGTAGTCATCAGGGAAATGCAAATCAAAACAACCCTGAGATTACATCGCTCACCAGTCAGAATGGCTAAGATTAAAAAGTCAGGTGATAATAGATGCTGGCAAGGGTGTGGAGAAAGAGGAACACTCCTCCATTGTTGGTGGGACTGCAAGATGGTGCAACCACTTTGGAAATCAGTCTGCTGGTTCCTCAGAAATTTGAACATAGCATTACCTGAGGATCCAGCTATACCACTCCTGGGCATATACCCAGAAGATGCTCTAACATATAACAAGGACACATGCTCCACTATGTTCATAGCAGCCTTATTTATAATAGCCAGAAGCTGGAAAGAACCCAGATGTCCTTCAACTGAGGAATGGATACAAAAAAATGTGGTACATTTACACAATGGAGTATTACTCAGCTATTAAAAACAATGAATTCAAGAAATTCTTAGGTAAATGGATGGAACTAGAAAATACCATCCTGAGTGAGGTAAGCCAATCACAAAAGAACACACATGGTATTCACTCACTGATTATTGGATATTAGCCCAGAACTTTGAAATACCCAAGATTCAACTCACAGACCACATGAAGCTCATGAAGAAGGAAGACCAAGTGGGGTGCTTTGGTCCTTCTTAGAAGGAGTAACAAAATACTCAAGGGAACAAATATGGAGACAAAGTGAGGGACAGAAACTGAAGGAGGGCCCATCTGGAGACCATTCCACTTGGGAATCCATCCCATGTGCAGTCACCAAAGGTAGATGCTGATGTGGAAGTCAGGAAGTGCATGCTGACAAGAGCCTGATATAGCTGTCTCCTTAGAGGTCTGCAAGAGTCTGACATATTCAGAGGCAGATGCTCACAGCTAACCATTGAACTGATCATGGGGTTCCCAATGGAGGAGTCAGAGTGAAGACTGTAGGAGCTGAAAGGGTTTGTGGCCTCATGAGGAGAGCAACAATACCAACCAACCAGAGCTCCCAGGGTCTAAACCACCAGCCTGGGAGCACTTAGGGAGGGATCCATTGCTCCAGCTGTATATGTAAGGGAGGATGGGCCCTGTTGGGCATAGATGGGAGAAGAGATCCTTGGTCTCATGAAGGTTGGACACCCCAGAGGGTGGGAATTTGAGGGTGGGAGGTGGGAATTGAGAGGTAGGTAGGGGTACATCTGCAGAGAAGCAGGAGGAGGGGTGATGGGATAGGGGGTTCCTGGGAGAGGGGACAATGGGGTAAGGGGATAACATATGAAATGTAAATAAAACATCCAATAAAATATATGTATATATATATTATATATTATATGTTATATGTTATATGTTATATGTTATATATTATATATTATACATTATACATTATACATTATACATTATACATTATACATTATACATTATACATTATATATTATATATTATATATTATATATTATATGTGTGTGTGTGTATATACATATATTTATATACATGTGTATATGCATGTAATGTGTGTATATTTATACATATATATGTATATGTGTGTATGTATATCCATATATATGGATGTAGTGGTTTGAATATGCTTGGCTCATGGAAAGTAGCACTATTAGGAGGTGTGGCTTTATTAAAGGAGGTGTAACCTTCTTAGAAGAAGTGTATCACTGTAGGGGAGGGGGGGCTTTGAAGGCTCCTCTGCTCAGGCTCTGCAGAATGAGAGCTTCCTTTTGAATGCCTGTGGAAGAGAGTCTCTTCCTGGTTGCCTTAGGACCAAGATGTAGAACTCTCAGCTCCTCTCATGCTTCCCACCATGATGATAATGTCTGAACTTCTGAAAATGTAAGCCAGCCCCTATTAAATGTGGCCTTTATAAGAGTTGCCTTGGTCAAGGTGTCACTTCATAGCAATGAAAACCCTAACTAAGACAATGGATATGTTTTATCTGTGTGTACATGCATTCACATATACACACATATATATACATACACACATATACACCTACACATGTACACACGTACACACATACACACGTACATACATACACGTACATATACATCCTCTCTTCTCCACTGCAATGCAGATGTTCCTGGAGTGCAGGAATAAGCTGGTTCATGTTCCTAACAATTGAGTCTTGCAGAATATTTATTTATCAAGTGATTAAATAAGAAATAGGAAGTCTGCTTAGCCAGAAAAGAGAGGGAGACAACAGTTGATATTGTACTGAGAGGCAGGGGTAGAGAACAAGAGAAAGAAAAGCAAAACACTCAAACTGGGATATTGGAGCCTTTGGGCTCTGGAAGATTAAAAGAATGGGTACTTGGGAAGGAGGAAAGGTGGTTTCAGGGACTGATACTATCGGTTTGCCAAAACACTCACGTGTTCACATACACTAATATCTGTAAGGTATAACTTTAAGTAAATTATAAAATAATAAATATTGTTGTCTTTTGCTGATGTCTGCAGATCTTGTCTGCTGGACCTGGGATCTGAAGACCTGAAAGAGTGAGGCAGACTATAGTCTGATACTGTAGACAATCTTACTTCAGTTTCAGTATACTTTTAATACATGAAAATAACAAAGAAAGCAGTGATCTGAAGAAAGTTGTTTGAGTTCAGAAAAACATGATCAGAAATACATGATCAGAAACAAACACCAGTAAGCACATACTAAATATTAACAGAGCAGTCCTTTCCCAGAACTTTCTCAGGACAGACCAGTTTAAACACAATTGCCTGCCATAGACTAGAAATTGCATCTGGGAAGGCATGAAAGCAAGGCAGGAAGTTATATCAGGGTCCACTGACCAGATTGGGTTCTATAGCTACATTCTGACATCCAACGAGAGTAAATATGTGCTACAAATTGAATGTAAATGTTTGTCATGGGAGACAAGGGATCACATCCAAGAATAATCCAGGGAACAAAATTCACCTGAGGTAAAAGGCCTTCTGCCTTTTTTTCCTGGTGCCTCTCTCATGGTTCCCAAAGGTGTTGTTTACCACAGATCATTCATTTGATCGTGTTCCAACAAATATGATTCCTTGAGGCCTTACGAGACACCCTTGGTGTCACTTGCCCCTCCTCCTCCTACACTGACCTCCTTCCTCCTCCCCAGTTGGGGCTCTCCACCCCATTATTCTGTTTCTCATTTCATGAATCACCTGTGTCCCACTATTTGCCTCCTACTCTTCCCCACCACCACTACAGCCTCTTATAACTTCCCTGGTTTCTGTGGTTTCTCCATGTTGGATACTTCTCATCGACATTTGGAACTAGAAACTTCAGGTGAGAGAGAAAATGTGGCAGTCATCATTCTCAGTCTGGGTTACTTCACTCACTCAATACAATCCTTTCTAGTCCATCCATTTACCTGTAGACTTGATGACTGAAACTTTCTTTACAGCTGAAGAGTATTCATTCCATTGTGTAGATGTACCACATTTTCCTTGTCCATTCATTCATCTGTTGAAGGACATTTAGGTTGTTTCCATTTACTGGAACATGGCTGAGCAAGTATGTGTGGATGCTGAGTCTTTGGGGCATATATAAGAAGATGCAGCTGGGTCATGGGGCAGATTTAGATTTGTAAGGATGCTTCACACTGACTTCTACAGCGATTACACCAATTTCAAATCCCGCCAGCAGTGAGTGGGGGTTCCTCTTTCTCCACAACCTCACCTGCATTTGTTGTCAGTTGTCCTGTGGATCTTGGTCATTCTGACTGTGGTGAGGTGAAATCTCAAAACATTTCTCTAATTGCTACAGATGATGGATACTTTCAAGACATTTCTTACCCATTTTTTTCTTCTGTTTAGAATTCTCTATTTAAATTCCCTAGCCCGTTTTTTTTAAAAATGAGTCATTTGTTTCCTTGATTCTTAAGTGGTTTTTTGTTGTTTTTCATATAATCTGGAAATTAATCCAGATGTGTGACTAGCAAAGCCTCTCTCCCATTCTGTGAATTTCTTCTCCACTTGATTGATTCCTTAGCTGTACAGAACCTTTTAGTTTTATGAGGCCCCAGTTGTAGTTAGTGGTGGCCTTCATTTCTTAGCTTATAGAGTTCTGTTCAGAAAGTCCTTTGTACATTTCAATCTTGTAGGAAAACACTGCCTATGTTTTCTTCTAACAGTTTTAGTGTTTCAGGTTTCAAGTTGAGGCTTTTGATCCACTTAGATTTCATCTTTGTGCAGCGTGATAAGTTTAGATCTAATTACACACATGAACATCTGGTTTTCCCAGCACCATTTGTTGAAGATTCTATTTTTTTCTCCAGTGCTTGTATTTTTGTTTTGTGGTGTGTGTGTGTGTGTATGTGTGTGTGTGTGTGTGTATGTGTGTGTGTGTGTTTTGGGGGTTGGGGTTTTTTTTTTTTTTGCCTATTGGTCAATATCAGATGACTATAGTTACAAGTATTCATGTTTAACTCCTTATTTTATTCCACTGGTCTACCTGCTGTTTCTGTGCCAATATCATATTGTTGTTGTTATTATTAGCTCCAACACACACGTTTTATATAACAGTTATTATATATCAATTATGTTAAGGAAGTCAAGCTACTTGGGCTGACAATGCTCCCCACAAAACCCTAACCCTCGTCAGTCAAGGTGGTCCAAGTGACTCCCCAAACAATATAGATTATCAATGTGGCTCTTGGGTGACTCTCAGAGATTAAGAATGATCCCTTACTGCTGAACAAACCACACACTTAGGACACAGGACAGATCTAACCTGAAAACCTCTCCTATAGCCTAGCTTCCATGAGTCCAGAAAATACTATACAAATTATCAATGGATAATAACAATTAAACAGTCCTATCAAGCTACACCACCTATGAACAATTACCAGTATGGCATAACAGTACAGTAGGTGACACTCACATATTGGTGGCAACCAAAAGTTGTTTAATTTGACTTAAGTGCCCCACTCATAAGGAGGGAAATCATGCCTGGTACTGGAAACCTAGCCAACCTAATGGGGCCAGTGAGGTCATCAACCTTAGAAAAGAATCTACTACGACCAATTTGCTGGATCAACATAATTCTTTACTATATTCTAAATCTCATCCATATGCCCACAGAGAAGTGCAGATACCACTCCTCATCAAAGAAGCCACTCTTAACATAAATGGAGATCATCCCAAAAAACAAGAACTAGACACAATGCAGAGATCAACAGACCATGGGGAGCCTGTCCTTAACAGATGCGTCTATATCACAGCTCTTGCATCTGTATCTCAGAAAACACTGTGGAAGACAAGGTGGGAAGATGATAAGAGTCAGAGTAACAGCCGGGCAGTGGTGGTGCACACCTTTGATTCCAGCACTTGGGATGCAGAGGCAGGTGGATTTCTGAGTTCGAGGCCAGCCTGGTCTACAGAGTGAGTTCCAGGACAGCCAGGGCTACAGAGAAACCCTGTCTCGGAAACAAAAAAAAAAAAAAACAAAAACAAACCTACAACTAGCCATTGAACTGATCATCGTGATCATGGGGTTCCCAATGGAGGAGTTAGAGTGAAGACCATTGGAGCTGAAAGGGTTTGTAGCCCCATGAGAAGAGCAACAATGCCAACCAACCAGAGCTCCCAGGGTCTAAACCACCAGCCTGGGAGCACTTAGGGAGGGATCCATGGCTTCAGCTGTATATGTAAGAGTGGAGGGCCCTGCTGGGCATAGGTGAAAGATGAGATCCTTGACCTCATGAAGGCTGGACGCTCCAGGGGGTGGGAATTTGAGGGTGGGGAGGTGGGGGGGGGTAGGTAGGGGTTACATCCGCAGAGAAGAAGGAGGAGGGGTGAGGGGATAGGGGATTCCTGGGTGGGTGGGGGATGGGGTAAGGGGACAACATATGAAATGTAAATAAAACATCCAATTAAAAAAAAAGAGTCAGAGTAACAGGAAATGGCTGCATAAACAAGACTGGAACATTGGCAATATCAATAGAAATGTTAACATGCCAGTGGAGCATTTTTTGAGGGGTCTAACCCACTAGACAAAAAAAACGATAAGCAACTAATAACTTCCAAGAGAAGAAGAATTGGCCCCTCCCAGCAATGTCCCTCTTACTGATTGTCCAATACAGAGTAGTCAGTCTTCAAAACAAACAGCAAAATCAGACTCAGTGGATTTTATATATGTGTGTGTATACATATATATGAATGCATATATGCATACACATTAAATACATATCATATATTGATGCATGTAACAATAATAAAGTAAAAGAAGGTTTGACTGGGGACATGGGAAGGTTCTGAGAGAGGGTAGCTGGGAAGCCTGGAGTGAGTAAAGGTGGCAGGCCACCACCTACTCAGCTTCTACTAGGCCACCCCTCTTAAAACTCCACCAGCTCTCAGCTGCATGACAGTGAGGCCAAGCTTCCAGAACGTGAGCCTTTGGACACTCTCTGCATGTCATAACCGGGGCAGCAAGCATCTGCCCTCTACAACTGAAACTGAAAACTATGTCATCTGGTGAGGTTTGACTCATTTAAGGTGGAATGCTCTCTAGGAATTCTTGCTGCGTTCTTACAACATTCCTGGGCTGCGTTTTATCAGAATTCTCTCTGTGCAGATGAGAAAGCAAATGAACTTCTGAGAGGTGAAGGCAATCACACAAGGTGACAGAGCCCTCAGAACTAGAAAAGTACAGGAATAATTAGAAAATGAATGTGTTTCCATGGTCATTTGATTCTGCAATCCTCTCCCACATTACACAGGGACCAGCTCCCCTTGTGCAGAAAGAGCTTTGCAGCCATTTGGGAAGCAAAGGGCTGTCTGCAGAGTTTGCAGACCCTCTATTGCCCTGTGGGAACACGGGAGCCTGACAGTTGTTGGTGGGAAAACACCATGGTTTCTATGAAGAGAAATATAATAAGCTGGGAGCTGTGAAGTTTCTGAGTGTGAGGTTCTAGCATTATTTTCTTGGTTATCCATGGCATCCTCCTTCTCTCCATACCTCATTTCACCATCCCAAGGTCATATGACCAGAAAGGTTCCCTCCAAATGTTCCCAGCTTTAAAGGGTAGCCCTGAAGACATCACAGAAGACTAGGCTAGAATATGGCAACCCTGGACCTGGGTGATAGGGACAATTTTCTTCTAGTGATGTCTCCAGCTGGCTACAAACAAACCTGCTGCAAACTCCAGGTAGCAAAAGACCAGGCTTAGGGATAAGTCTTCTAGACCTGTTCCAATAACCACTTGAGAACCTTCCCTGAGGAACAACTTCTATATACCCTTCAATACACACACACACACACACACACACACACACACACACACACACACAACTTCATTTTATTAGAATTTCAGTAATGCTCCAATGAATGAATTTCCAGAATTCCTTTATCCCAGAGCAAGAGGGTTTTTCTCCTTCTTGGCCACTGCCTTCATCAGCATGCTGGTCAGCGGGCACTCTTGGCTTAGGAAAGAATTGCAAAGAAGCCACACAGCTTTATGAAATCCCACATAAACTACTTAAGGATGCTTTCTGCACTGAGGGCAGCTTTTGATTTTTGATAAATCGTCTTTATCTAGTCTGTTAAGTTCTGGGGTTAGAATTTGTGGCTCTAGGGGTCGTTTCTTTTCCTAATGGGGTCTTTTCCTTTGCCTCCCCCTTCACAGCCCTTGCACAGAGAATTTAGGAAAGTGAGGAGGGGAGGGAGCTGAACCAATGACTCCACTGGCTAAAGCAACAGTACAACACACACACGTACATACACACGTACACACACGTGCACACAATGGGCTTAATATCTTCAAAACCTATGGACACCTATCATACTCATAGAGACGATGACTGGATTCTGGGGAGCTATCAGGAGTCCCTTTTGAGGAAACCGAGAGTCCTAACAGAGCTGGAGGCAGATGCACTCTAGTGACATCGAGTCTGAGGTGCCTTCCCATACATTTCAGTACCTACAAGATTGCTATGGCCTCATTTGTATTCCTAATCTCAGAAGTAATCCAAGATTGGGTAAGATGGACTCCTCACACTTATGCCCAGGAGTTAAGCTGCAATTGTGATGTTATGATGGGGCCAAGTTTTATCTTCTTCCTGTTCCATTTACCACTAGGCTAAAGTGGTAAATCTCTGTAACCCACTTTATGTGATATGACACACCCAAAGCTACTACCCCTATGGATGACCAAATATATAAAGGGGAAAACATCAGTCTTGGTAGGAAGCTTGGACACAAGACAATCAAACTAAGTAAGCTCTGTCAGCACGGACAGCCCTTAGCACTATGCACGAATAACTCCAGTGATAGGGTCTCACCACCTTCCTGATTCATTTTACTTACCTTCTTTGTCTAACAACAGATGCTTATGAGACAGACAGGATATTAACCAAGGGGACCCAATCCTGAACACCACAAAATCACATGATCATAGATTGAAGGTTCTGAAATCAGACTGCCTGAGACTGAATCCCAGCATTGGCACTTCAACAAAACCTCAACCCCTTTGTGGCTTAATATCCTACCTGAAAACCTGGGATAAGATCATTGCAAGGTGGCTACTATAAGCTCTGATATCTGGGAGCTAGTGACAGGGATAAGCAAGCAGGCACCTGCAGTATAGAATGCTTCCAGGAACATTTTTCAGTCTGAGGTGGTAGCTGGGGAGGGCTGCTCAGAGGAAATGATCTCTGCTGAGTTATTAAAGCCACATAGTTCAATTCCAGTGGAAGAAATGAGGCTGCAGACACTCTGTTGGGACCAAAAGAAGACATAGAATGTTCCAAAATGTTGAGAGTTTAGTGCAGCTGGGTGAGAGAGTACAAGAGAACCATCTGAGCTAGCCACTTCCTTAACAGAGAGCAAGACTGTGGGAAAGCCTTTCTATTCAAGGCTTACTGTTAGACAATTTGACTCTAACATTTTGCAACTTGACTTCTTGATTCTGTACCAGTCACCTGTCTAGAGACAGGAATCATAGCTTTGCACACACAGGCCATCTCATCACGATGAGGGCTGTTACTCATCGTGAGTGCCAGGGATGCAATGTTCCTAAGACCCAGTCTCATGGCACCTAACCTAAATTCTTGTCAGGCATCCCTTTCACATGACCAGGTGAGCTCATGCCAATCCTGGCCATGCCCCACACTCCCTGCCTGGCCTCACAGATGCCCACAGAATCCAGGGAGTCCTGCAGAGTCCCCCTTTCAGTTTCCAATGGGCATCTCTAGGTCCTCACTATGCCTCAACTGGAAAGACATGAGTTTGGGCTGGAGAATATCTTTCCACAAAGGATCCTTCTGGAGACACATGCCAAGGAGAGAACAGCAGAGCCTCGGGATGCAAGAGACAGAGGCAATGCTGTTGGATCCTTGGATAGATGCTGTTTGGAGTGGCTGCCTCCTTAACTGCTCAGTTGGATGCCCGGCTTCATAAACCACTCATCCAGGTCACCAACCTGTCATCTTGTTCTTCCTCCAAGTGCTTTGAATTGAACTTTTGTCACTTTAATTGAAAAACATTTGTGTCAAATTCTTATGCTGGCCCTTTGTACCCATTAACAGCTAGAAACTGTTCAGTGATGATCTGTATGGCAAGGTGGGTGAGTTTCTTTTCTCATTGTCACCAAACACCTAGGTAAATCCATTTAAGGAAGGGATTCTTTTGGTTCCTGATTAAGAAAGGATATAGTCCATCACATCAGTGAAGACATGGGTAGCAGAAGAAAGGCAGCTGGTCACACTGTCCCCATCACCAGAATAGGGAGAGGATAGGAAGAGGGACACTGCTATAAAACCTCAAGGCCTGCTCCCTGGGCCTTGTGAGATGAGGGTTGTAGTGGTTTGTAGTGGTTTAGAGATTTGGAGGATTTGTTGTTTAGGGTTTGTTTATTTGTTTTGGGGGGTGAGAGTGGACATGATCTTACTGTGTAGTCCAGACTGTCCTGGAACTCACCAAGTAACTCAGACTCATGGCTATCCTCTTGCCTCAGACTCTCAATGACTGGCATCACAGGAGTGACCCACCATACCCAGCTCCTTCTTTTCCATTTTTGTGCCTACAGTGATGCCTGGCATGGACTGAGTGTGCTGAAGGAATGAAGAAAATGTATTCACAGAACCCCAGAGATAACACTTTTTCCAGTGGGTCTTTCCAGAAACTCTTACAGAGTCCACAAACTATGGAAACAGCACCACCAACTGAGCAAGTGTCCAGGCATATGAACCTGTGGGGCCTTTCCCATCCAAGTCTGTACACCTATTTCATCCAGAAGCATAGACCCTGCACATTCAGCACAGCACACTCAGGTTTGCAATAGCCACGCGGTGGATCTCACTGCCTACCTTCCATGTTGTGATCCTTCTTGGCACCCGAGAGGAAACCTCTTACATTCAGGCAGCCTGGAATTCCCCCTCCCCCATGGTATCCATGGCAGGGAAGTCACTCAGTAAATTGCTATGGAAGAAAACTAGTAAGCATGAAAAGAGACCCAGAGCACAGTCAAACACCACATCTCACACTTCTTTCGAGGGTGTCCTTGTGAGAGCCACTGTTGCCCCTAATGACACGCTCTATTATTCTCTTTATTCTCTCTGGGCAACAACAACAGTATTTACTAAGGTCATTCATGAATGGAATAAAAAAGTAATGTTATATTGTTTGTAAAATGAAAACTGACCTCTTTACATAAGGGACCAGTCCTGGATTTGAGAGGTCAGGGTGACTGAGAGTCTCCATGGCAGGATGGAGGTCCCTCAAGAGGCCTCAATTAACTAATCTATGAGATGAGAGTGAGGAGACAGACACTCCTGAGAAGACTCCCTGATTCTGTGTAGCTTAGCACTTGGTGTGTTCCATTTCCATGTCAGTGGGTGTCCATGAAGTGAGGTGTCAATTCACCTTGTGATGAGCAGGAAGGATAGAGGAGATAGGAAGGCACCAGGTCAATATACCAATACACCAGTGTATAACCAGGTACATGTCCTTTTCAGAACACACCCCTGTGGCCAATTTCCTCCAATCAGACTCCACCTACCACCTCCTAATAGTCTACTCTCCTTTGCAATCCATCAATGGATTAGGTCCTTTGTTAGGTTAGAGTCACTGTGATCTAACTGTCTTTGGCAACATCCTCATTGATTCACTATGAGAAGTGTTTCACTAAGCTCCTAGGCAATCAAGTTGACAAGATCAACCATCACAGGTCATCAAGATGGGCCAGCGGGTAAAAGCTCACTCCTCCAAGTCTGACAGTCTGATTGATCTATGGGTTCCACAAGTTGTAGAGAACTGACTTCTGCAAGTTTTCCCTCAGACTCCCGTGCATGCGTGTGCACACAAAGAGAAAGAGGCAGGGAGAGAAACAGTAAAGAGAAAGAGTAAAGAAATGTAAGAACAACCATTACACTAGCTAATTAGCATATACTATCTTATTCTTCCAAATGGCTCTCTGAAGTAGACTCTATCAGCCTCTTTCTAAACCAGAGAGACAGAGAGACTTTAGGTAACATGCCTGAGCTCTGCAGCTACTTAGTGGTAAGGTCTATGATTTAAACCTGATGGCAAGTTTCTCGGCCCTGTCTTACCCACTGTGCTATACTTCTCCAAAATCCCACTATGTCACTTGACAAGGGGGGCAAAGAGAGGCTGTATCTGCTCCTGACCACAATAATAGTCCTGGGTACTAGGGGGCCTGCGCTGAGTGAGAATGCCACGTTGCTAATGGAAGAAAATGCAATTATGGGGCATAATTACAGTGTGTCGCATTCTGCAATTACACTGATGGTATTTAATATAGAGCATATTCGGAAACTAAATGGGATGGGAACACCCCCAAACAGAACCACCAGGCTGCTAAGAACCTGTTCCCTCCACCCTGCAGAGTCACAGGCCTTCTGCTTAATGGGAAACATCTTGTCCCCTCTGAGCTGATCCCTAGATGCACAGAGCAATCATCCTGCCCACAGCCTCCACTCCCACGGCTACCCTCACCCCAACAGCTCTTTCCTAGTCACGGCTGACTTTGCACTGCACAGTTCTTACAAGCTTCCCACTGGTCTTACCACTTCTGGAGATACCCTTTGGATCACAGTCTGCCCCGCATTGCAAGAGTCAATAGTCACTCGATCGCTGAGACCCAACACTGCCATTCAGCTCAAGGTCCTGAGCTCACTGGCCCTGGCTGGCCTCCTTCGTTCCCTATGTGGGTCAAGCCATTCAGAATCTCTCACTCCTGCCAGATTTGTGCATGTGCATGCCTTCTTCTAATGCCTTCCTCAAAGCCTTTGCCTGACTCAAAGTCATTGAAACTCCTCTCACTCCCAGACCATGCAAGACATTGTTACAACACACCCTTTCTCTGTACCATTGTAGAGAGTCTACTGTGAGGTGATGTCCTATTTCTACTCAGCTTCTCCTTGGGGAGATAGGCTTGTTTGGGAGTTTTTTGGGGGGGTTGTTTATGTTTGTTTTGATTTTGGTGTGTGAGTGTGTATGTAGATATGATCTTACTGTATAGTCTAGGCCATTCTGGAACTCACCAAGTAATCCAGACTGGTGCTAAACTCATGGCTATCCTCCTGCCTCAGCCTCACAATTACTGGCATCACAGGAGTGAGCCACCATACCCAGCTCCTTTGTTTCCATTTCTGTATCTGGTGCCTATAGTGAAGCCTGGCATGGACTGAGTGTGCTGAAGGAATGAAGGAAATATATTCAAATCATATGCAAGTAGCAATATTTGATTTCTGTGACTCCACATTAGAGAAGACAAAGAATGGCAGCCAGTCATGGACAGGGAGTCCTTTTAGGCCTTTTTTGAATTTTTAAAAATTATTTTTTAAGAGGTAATCAGAGATACACGGAAACTCACTCAAAGTCACAAAAATATATGACAAAAAGAGAAAAAAAGAATAAAGTTTTTTTCTGTTTGAAACTTACTATTATGATAAACTACTGAGCTAGTTGTAGCCAAACAGGCAAGCTAAGGAAAAGGGGCACTTAAAGCATTGAAAATGTTGGGGCTGGAGAGATGGCTTGGTGGTTAAGAGCACATATTGCTCGTTTTCTTTGCAGAGAACCTTAGCTTAGTCTCAGCATCTATCTGGGAAGTTCATGACTGCCTATAACTCCAGCTCCAGAGGATCTTGACACCCTCTTCTGGCCTGTATAGGTGCCTGAACTCATATGTGTACATACTTGCATACATACATACATACATACATACATACATATAATCAAAATAACTCAGTTTTTATTTTATGTGTATCTGTGTTGCGCCTGAATGTGTGTCTGTGTGCCATGTGCATACCTGGTATCGGAAGAGGTCAAAAAAGGATGTCAGGTTCCCTGGGACTGGAGTTACAGACAGTTGTGAGCTTCCATGTGGATTCTAGAAATTGAATGCAGATTCTCTAGAAGAGCAGCGTGGAAACACAGCAGTGAACAAAGCAGACCCCTGCCCTCATGCAGGCTTGACTTCAGAGACCTGGGCTAGAAGAGCCGTCTTCATGAGCAGTTCTCCACCCTGTCACCTCAGAGCAGAATGAGAAGAGCACAAGAGCAATCAGATGCAACCCTAGCATCTTGTCTTACAAATGGACAAATGAGCTCTGAGAAGACAGCATTGTGTCCCAGTTTAGACTGCATTTACCTCTCAGATTCACTTGCACTGTGACCCAAAGTCATCCCTAGTTGTTAGTGCCTCAATAGACCCTGACTTGGTATTGCTAATCGCAGACTTGGGTCAAGCTCTGAACCCACTCCTTTAATGGCTGTACCCTAGTGAAGAAGCTTACATAAGCTCTGGATCTTCTTGCCCTTATCTATGGAATGGGCACCACATCAGTTCCTTTTCTCTCAATAAAAACAACTTAAAGAAAGAAGGGTTTATTTGGGGCATAAAGTTTGAAGGTGCCATCATGGTAGGAAACAGGATGGCAGAAGTTTGAAGCAGCTGGTCACATGGCATCTGCAGTCAGGAATAAGAGGACAAAGAATGTTCCTGCTTAGCTCGCTTATTCCTTTCTAACACTCCAGGACCCAACCCAGGGAATGGTATCATCCTCTCTTAGAATGGGGCTTTCCACCTCAATTAGCCTAATCAAACTAATGCTTCACAGGCCTGCCTGAGGGTTAACTTAATATAAATAATCCCCTGCTTGTGATCAGGGCTATTCTTCTAGATGATTCCATATCTTATCAAGTTGGCAGTTGAAACTAAGAATCGCAAGCATCGTAATGGTGCTGATGACGGTGATCACAGCATTACTGATAGTCACAACTCTTCTTCCCTCCCACTGAGGGGGCTCCCAGGAGATGTGGGATTTTGCAAGTGGGGCTGACTATAACAGGCTAACTGTAGGTGGCAGTGAGCACTTGGTTAGTGCAAATGGGGACAGACTTCAGAAGGCAATTTAGCTAAGTGAAATTTATGTTTTAAAATGAACTGTTAGTTGGAAAACTCCCAAGTGTTTACAATGTGAGTTTGTGAGTGTACTTTTTCATCTGCCTGTTTTATAAAATGTCAGTGCAGAAAGAGTGTTCCTGATGAAACCATGGCGTCCCATTGGAATGTAACAGTGCGAAATATACACAGAGTCTTGCAGACAGGGTAAGAGTATGGAAGGACTCTCATCCACCATTCTTTGTATTATGTCACATATTGAAATTATCTTTTGAAGATGTTTGCTTATAAACAAAGTGCAAACTAATTGTCACTGCTACTCATACATTTTTGACTGTTCTGTTGACTTGATTTGCTGGACAGCTCCACCTGCAGGACCAGAGTCCCTCTTTCATCTTCCTGACTTCTAGCCCTTATTAAGGAAGACACACCCACCTGCTCTGGTTGGGTTCTTTCTGGTTCTTTAGTTACTAATAGGAAAAAAAGGGGTGGGGGGAGTCAGTGCCAATATTCTTAACCAGGTAATGAATGTGAGAATACAGGGAGAGCTATGCAGAAAGCTTGAGAAACGATCTGGTCATGGTGTGGGGAACAGGATTCTAAGTCCACACCTTCGCCTGGATGAATGGTCTCTAAGGAGTTACAATCTAGTTGCCCAGCTTGGCTCACTGACCAGGCTATGCCTGAGAGGGATTGTAGGAGAGGGGAACATGGTTCCCAGATCCATAAAGGAGGCTAGTGCATGGGTGCCAGTTCTCAGGGAAGGACCAACCAGGATGCTAATACTGAAGGAAAAAGCTGGGGCTGGCTAGTCAGTCAGAACAATGGTCTTGGTCTGCCAGTACATAGGAATGTAACAAGGAATGCAGCAGAGTGTGGGCCTGACCCTAAATTTGACTTGGTGCTCTGAAAGAAATTGTTCTGCCTTGGTGGGCTCAGTTTCCTCCACCAGAAAATAGCAACAGAATGTCATTCTGTCAGTTCTCTCCTGCTAGAAAGTGATCACAGCCTTCTTCACTCCTATTCTTGTCCTCCCGGTGGCTGGCTCACCTAGTAATGGAAGGTGCGGGCTGGGCTGAGCTGCAGCCGCTCCTCCTGCCTGTCCCCTGCTACCTGCTTTAGCACCTCACACTTTTCCAGCCCTCCTCCAGACTCTCCCTGCCTCCTTGCTCTCCTGTGCACTTTAGTAGCTTTGCTGTTGTAATTTAAAAAAAAAAATCAAAAGCTGGAATATGCAGAGAGCTCCTGAGTCTAATGGTTCAGGAATTGCTAATTCAGCAAAATGTACATGTCAGGAAGGGAACTTAAGTTCCTGTATGATGGCTCCTGTTAAAAGAAAAAAAGAGAAGATGGTTTTACAAGCCTATCACATTAGCCCCAATTACACTTCCTGGTCAACAGCTTCTTCCTGTGTGTGCAAAAGTAGCCTCTCTACACACACCAGTGGCATGAAGGACCCCGGGGATCCTTCTGTCAGTGAGTCCCAGTTGTGTATACCACAAGGACACCAATTCTCTCACATATTTGGCCCAAAAGAGGGAGACTGAGAGGGTCATCAGCGAGTCAGATTGAGGGTTCTGATTAGTGATAACCCTCAACAGCACATCAGAGACAAAGCCAGCCTCTACTTGCCTCTTCTTTCTCTTTAGGCCTCTTCTTGGCCCTTCCATTGCCCATGTGTCCATTCCCTCTATTTAAAGATGTCCCTGGGGTGGTTTTAGTTCCTGAGCCCTGGCCAACACCATAGGTGAGTTCTTTCACTACTAAGGAAGGTCGAACGTTGGTAAGCCTATTGAAGTTCAGAGACTTGTTACTGCTGCTAAGGAGTTTCTCAGTGGCCCTGACCATCCTCCCTGCGAGGCTCCTTCCCTCCACCATAACATTCTCTCTAGCTGCATTCATTTGCTCAAAACCAAGATCACCTGTGATATTCAGAACTGACCTCTCTGATGCTAAGTTTCTCCTTACCCAGCTCTGCTCATTCTCTGTCCCCCATTGGCCCCTCTGATCTTTTTCTCATCTCTCTAGAGACAGATGGCATGCACATCTCAGAGTAGTATGTTTGTATGGTCTTCAGATTGCCCTGACCCAGGACAAGTGTTCACAGAAAACCTTCAATATAGGTTTTACATTTCACAGGTATGTTTGTCTCTCCATTTTTAGAGTGCCTTGCCTTGGACCCCTTTGTGAACTGCTGTCGGAAAACATGAATCAAATCCTAGCTTTTCTGTTTATGAGCTGGGGAATAATTAGTAAAGATCTTTCTCTAATACACTGTCCACCTTGCAAATCAGGACACCAATACTCTCCTCAAGGGAAGCAGGTTCTCATTTTCATCTCCTGTCCTTGGACCCTGGCCTCATTGTAAGCTTGTGTCTACCCTTACATCACTCTTGCCTGTTTCCATGGTGCCAACAGCCTCTTTTCTCTGCAATGAAACAATGAACTCCACACTCAGATTTACCACAAGGTACATCGTGGCCTCGTGTTTTCATAAATGTGAATCTAGAAGGCTAGCAAATAAAAACAAAGGCACATTCTTATCCTCCTAAAAGAAGCCATCTTAGGTACCAACCCTGTTCTCCCTTGACAGTGAAATAAATCACCCTTCACTGGTCCCTGCCCCTTGCCCCATTCCAATTGCATGTACCTAACTCATGAAAGGAAACAAGAAACCACTTTCTTTCAAGGACTACAAACAAAGACACTCATTGAGAGGCTAACTCTTATCTTCAGATCATCCAGTCCTGGGCTGTATCTAACATGTCCACAGACAGGCCAGTCATTCAGATTCCAAAGACACTGACATATTTCTCTGCACAATTTGCAAGCAAAGCAATAATGCTCTAATTATGTGTCTATTATTGCCATCATCATAATGTACCCACGTAGATGGTGGCAGCTAGACTGGGTTAATATATTCATTAGGAACAGGCACAAGCAACATGACATTAATACTGCTAATAATACCTAATTGAGCTTAATTACAATGTGATGCCTAATATATTGTGATGAATTTATTCTCAAAGTATTTACATATTTGTAGTTGAGTAATTAGCATTCCTCCCATAAATAACTCCTTAAAAGTCCACTCCAGCTTGGAATCAGGAGAAGAGCTGCTCACACCCTCCTGCTTAGACTGTCCTGACCAGAGAGAAAGCTCTTAATTGTTGCAAAAATACATATGTCACGTCTTCCTTGAAGGCAGCGTGACAGGTCCCATTGGGGAAGGCACTTCTGGGCAAGGTGGCAGAAGGAGAGGTTCGTTCCTCTCCACTCCAAGATGGACTGAGACGAAAAGAAAAAACTGTCATCCTGGTGTTTTGTTGTGCTAGGCAGACACACACAGTTCCAAGGACTGCCCATATGATGGACTAGAAGAGAGATATGTGCATACTGCAGGAGGGTGACCTGGCTAGGAGGGCTCAGAGAGGTGCCCCGAGGGTACTCAGCCAGTGTGGTGAACTGAAAGGGGAGAAAGTGCCTCAGATGGAACCACTGTCACATGATAGTAGAAGCTGACTGCTAAGATGACAATAGCAGATTCCAAAGTCAGATCCCAGCTAAGCCATTTGCTAACCTCAGACCCGTGGGGAGTTGGGAGGACAGAATCTATAGGCCTCTGTTTCTCATTTACATTGCATTTACTAGGTTCTCAATAATAACAACAGCAAATTGATGTCTGTAATTCTGGGTTCTAGTCCAGTGGAATTAAGCAGTTAAACTCGGAGACTGCATCCCAAGCTCTTCACACCATTTAGACCCAAGGCATCAGGCAAATACCCCTGACTCCTTGCTCAGAAAATGAAAATTAGTATTATATATCTTACATAGGGTATTCATAAGAAGAGAAAGAATAATTTGTGCTAATTTCTTGGGACACTTGGCATATCGTAGATGTCTAATGTCAGCCAGCATCATTACTACTGTGGCCATTCCTTTTGTGCAAGATTCAGTTGCAGAGGAAAACATACATTCTAGGTAGTTGGAGCAGCAACAGAAATCAGCACACTGCTCAAATGGGCAAGAGGAATATTAGTTGCTAAGCACAATGTCAAGATTGGATATTCAAGAATAAATTCCCAGAGCAGGTCACATCCATTCTCCTCTATGGATGGATGGATGGATAGATAGATAGATAGATAGATAGATAGATAGATAGATAGATAGATCTGCATCCTGTTTATATTTGAAGATGTGATCTCTCACCTTCTTGCTCCACCTGCCTGCTGTCACGCCTCCCCCACCATATGGCCTGACCCTCTGAAGCCTTCACCCAAATAATCTTTCTCTTCTATAAAGCACCTTTGGACATGATGTTTTATCACAGCCATCAAAAGAGTAACCTCACAACCAGAGTCAAGGAGCAGTTGTGATCCAGCAACCGCTTCTCTCAGGAGGCTGTTCTGTATTGCTGCCCACTGCCCGGCCCTGTGTGTAGCTATCTACCCCAGGCCACTTGTATCTCCGTGCCCACCGTGCTGGTTCCCAAACAGTCTGCTGGGAGAAAAGAACGAACTAAAAGTCCGGAAGCAAGGGTTCCAGATGAAGTAAAAGAAAAGGGCCTCCCTCACAGCTACCTACCACAGCAGCAAATCTGACTGGCTGGTTTCTGGAAAAGGTGGTTCTATCTCCAAAGATGATGCAGTTCAGGAAAGTACCTAAAAAGGACCAGATAGCCTCTCAGCAGACAGTGTCACAAACAGCTGGCCCTTCAGCCCCTAACTTTCTCTCTGTGTCTCTCTCTATATCTCTCTCTGTCTCTGTCTCTGTCTCTCTCTCTCTCTCTCTTTCTCTGACTATCTATCTATCTATCTATCTATCTATCTATCTATCTATCTATCTA